>NW_017728992.1:48495167-48497511 GCF_001723915.1 Gavialis gangeticus | reverse complement strand
GGAGGGTTTCTGAATAAGGTGGGGTGTGCATTGGAGCCCCCACATGCACCCCCCTCTGAACTGGTCAGCACCTTCCCCCACCCCACAACAGCCCAGATCCCACACACCCTGCAGTGCATCCCCAGCCCTGCCCCTCACCCACTCTGGACTAACCCCAGCTGGAACAGATCAGCCAGAACTCAAGGGCACAGCCCTGACCCCAGCCTACCCCTTACCTGCTCCACACCACCTGCCCATGGCCGGGCATGCCACAGGGCTGGGGTGGTCCATGGCTGGACTGCCTTTCTAGGTAGTCCAGCCACGGACCACCCCAGCCCTGTGGCATGAGGTGGTCCATGGCTGGACTACGTGCCAAGAAAGGCAGTCCAGCAGGTGGCGGCTTCTGGCTGCTGCCACTGCTGACCCCAGCCCCTCAGTACTGGCCCACCCTGCGCCTCTTCTAGACTCACCTGCCTAGGCTCAGCATTGGCAGCAGCCAGGCAGAAACTGTTGCTCAGTGCAGGGGAAAAGGGGCCCATCTCTCTTGCTGCTGCTGGGTCCTTCCTGCGGCAGCTGCCTGGAGCCGGTGCCACACCAGGGTGCCCTGCATCTCTGCTGCCATCACTGCTGCCTCTGGGCTGCCTAGTGGGCCAATGGTGGCACAGCTGCAGGGCAGCACGCTGTGGTACAGGCTCTGGGAAGCTGCAGCAGGAAGGGCCCAGAAGCGGCGAGAGAGAGGGGCTGCTTTTCTCTCACTCTGCCTGGCTACTACTGCTGCTGCTGAGCCTGGGTGAGCAAGTTTGGAGCGGGTGCAAGGCAAGCTGGGTTGGGGCTATACATGCAGGTCCCCACTGGTACTGCAGGGCTGGGGCCAGCCGCAGCTGGAATGAGCTGCTGCCACCTGGGCTGTCTAGAAAGGCAGTCCAACTGCAGAGCCACCCCAGCTCTGCTGCATGCCTGGGGGGGGGGCAGGACGTGCCATGGCTGAATGATGCTTTGGCTAGGCAGGAATAAGGGACCTGCCCTGGGCAGTCAAAGACCCTTTGCGGGCTGGCTCTGGCCTGCAAGCAGTATTTTGCCCACCCCAGTCTATTCCAACCAACAAATTATTTTAGCATATGTTCTAGCTATAAGATAAATTGGAAAGAAAGTTGGAAGCAATGATGCTCTTAGATGCAGCTGGAAGCAATTGCTTAGTAAGGGCATTCAGATGACAGTAAATGCACTTCAAATAACTTGGCATCTAGTTCCCCAAGGAAATTCATAGGCCAGGTTAACCTAGTTCCACTAATTATGCAGTTAACAAGCAACTTAAATAGATGGCAAGCAAGTTCTTTTTGTATTTGGGGGAAAAGTAAACATAATTAAAATGAATGCCCTCCCTAGGATCCCATTTATTTTGAATTCCCTCCTTCTTCTTATTTCTGTCTTTTATTAGATGTGAACCTTCTTGTGGGGTATTGTTAAAAATCTTTCTACAAAGTCCACAACTTCCTATCAGAGTAGGTGGTCAATCAGAAATTCTTCTAAAATATATATATATAGGTCCCCACAGTTTTCAGCCCAGAGTCCTCTCTATTAGACCACACTCCTCACTAAACATATATCCACCAAGTCACTGAGCATGAGAAACTCTGAGCACAGAAAACAGACAATCTGAAGGAGGCATCCACCCTGCCTGGTCAGAAAAGCCACAGCAAAAGAAATCATTTTGAAAACAGAACGTGGCCATGTGACCTGGAAGCCACAGTTATATGCACTGTCAGACTGTCTGGTTGGCTACAACCATTTTTTCTGCAGTCAGAAGCATGCCAGTTGCTCGCCATTCTAGATGTCTCCGCTTGTGTGTTTTATATTTATTGGCTGCATTCTTCCAACACTTGCTGACATGGAGCTCCTTCTGCAAACAGTCTCATTGATATTAATGAAACCCCTTAAGGAGTGAGGTATTACCCAATAGAAATATATATCCTCCGTTTATGGCTTGCAATTTAGCTTACTGTTTTAATTGCACGTCATTAAACAGAAAAAAATTATTATAGTATCTAGTACAGTTCCTATGTACTGATCTCTACTGTGCAATGCAGAATTACCTTTTGTAACCTGGACACATTTCATCTGATGGTAGCTGAGAAATGAAGTTAATTCTTCTATTAACGATTTCTTTGCCTCTGTCTTCCTAAGTAGGAACCAGAACAGCCACCTCCCTGCTGGGCCCCCTTCGGGCCCCGGGGGAGGCACACCTGGGCCAAGGGTTAGCGAGGACTTAGTTAGGGAGCTTCTGGAGGGGCTGGACGTATTCAAGTCAGCCGGTCCAGATGATCTCCACCCTAGAGTTCTAAAGGAACTGGCCGAGGTCATTGCA
>NW_017728992.1:48493974-48494691 GCF_001723915.1 Gavialis gangeticus | reverse complement strand
AAGAAGAGGTTAGATGAACACCTTGCTGGGGTCGTTTGACCCCAGTACTCTTTCCTGCCATGGCAGGGGGTCGGACTAGATGATCTTCTCAGGTCCCTTCCGACCCTAGAAACTATGAAACTATGAAACTATTAACACTTCTGGATGTCACAGCATTATTCCATGCTTAACTGTGATTCATTGCAAACTTTTTATAGCCAAGCCCTCACTTTTTTCTTCCTGTTGTGACTATTGGACCACTACCTGCTCAATTACTTTGGTGCATTCCACTGCAAACAAAATTTGACCTATCTTTTCATTTAGCTTGAAAAAGGACCTTACATTGAATATTATCATCATAGAATCATAGAAGTAGGGTCAGAAGGGACCTTGTAGATCTTCAAGTCCAACCCCCTGCCTGGGCAGGAGAAAAAACTGGGCTCAAATGATCCCAGCTATGTAGGCATCAAGTCTTCTCTAAAAGACCCCCAGGGTAGGAGCCAGCACCACTTCCCTTGGAAGTTGGTTCCAGGTCCTAGCTGCCCTAACTGTGAAGTAGTTCTTACGGATGTCTGATCTAAACCTACTCTCCAACAACTTGTGGCCATTATTCCTTGTTATGCCAAGGGGCGCTAGGGGAAACAAGGTCTCTCCCAAACCCTTCTGGTCCCCCCTAGTGAGTTTATAGACTGTCACCGGGTCCCCCCTCAGCCTTCTCTTGTGAAGGCTGAACAGGTT
>NW_017728992.1:48486157-48493839 GCF_001723915.1 Gavialis gangeticus | reverse complement strand
TGCCCCTTCCGGTCAGCTGACCCACCAGGTGCCCGCCCTTAGCGCCTCCTGGTTGCCCCTAGCAACCAGCAGCTGAGCCCAAACTACTGTGTTTCAGTAGCAGGCACCTTAGTGCCCTGCTACACCGGCCCATCACAGATGTGCTCCATGATGATCTTCTCAAAGAGTTTCCCTAGGATTGAGGTAAGACTGATGGGCCTATAGTTGCCCGGGTCCTCCCTCCTCCCTTTTTTAAAGATGGGGACCATGTTGCCTATCTTCCAATCATCTGGCACCGGCCTGAGCACCACGAGTGCTCATAAAGCCATGCCAAGGGCCCTGCAATAACCCCTGCTAGCTCCCTCAACACTCTGGGGTGGAGAGCATGTGGACCCACTGATTTGAACACATCCAGCCCCTCCAGAAGCTCTCTAACCCGGTCCTCCCCAACCTGAGGTCTGGAGGCGTTCCCTTGAGTCCGTCTTACATCACGGTGGAGAAGTCCCAGTCCCTGCCCAAGAAAATGGAGGTGAAGAATTGGTTAAAGAGGTTAAACGTTAACTTGCTATTTTAAAATGTAGCTGCAACTGATTCAGTTTTAAATGCACTAACATTAATTTCAGAACTGAGTGGGAAAAAGATCTCAGCACAGATATTTAATAGTACTGTGAGTTAAAACAAGACAAGCACATGGACTTTCTCTATGTGGTTTTCCATTACCACAATACTATTTATGGTATGTATGGCAAAAATAAGGACAAGTAGTAATAGTGCTCTTCAAAGGACTCTAAAAGAACTACATACATTCTTAGTGCTTCACCGGACTGAACCTAAAGATGGCATAAATAAATAAGATAGCAAGCAAAGGGTGTTTATACACATGCTCCGGGACTTGGGGGGTGGAAGGAGGGAGGGAGTTATTTAATTAGATCAGCTTGCTGCTCATTTATAGGTGCCCAAAGAGTCTGCCATTCAACCTGTCACTAAACTTGTATAGTCACTAGGACAGTGGTTCTCAGCCTTTTTAGACCTGAGGCACCCCTCAGTAGATTCAAGACTCCCCTTGATGAACTCAAGGCACCCCTCAGAAATTGCCAGCTCTTAGTTTTCACTCTTTTTTAATACAGAAAAATAATAGAGCAATTCTTCTATTACAAAGAACTGAGAAAAGCCCCAACAGGTCTGAATGTTTTTAACACTATTTGAAACTTCTGGGTTTATCTTATGACTCATGTTTCCACACCTAACAGTGATAATATTATGTAGCACCCCTCAGCACCCTTGAAGGTCCAACAGGCACCCTGAGGTACCACAGCACCCTGGTTGAGAATCACTGCTCAGAAATTAGTATATGATGCATATGTTTATTCACAGTACTATATCAGGAGAATTGAGTGTAGAACCAGAAACTCTAAATGGCTTCATATTTCTGATATTTCTTCAATTAAGCCACTTATATTTAGGAAGAATTTCTCTGGAGTCAGTATTTAACTATGAATTCCTTCTATATAAATCATGATCATGTCTATTACTGTTTACACAGCAATGAAGATTATAAAGATGAATGGAGAATAGAGAATGACCCTTTTTACACATCACAGTATTGTTCAGCCCCATTATTTTTCATGCTGAGAGATTTATTGGTAATTATTGAAGCAAATAAATTGTACAGAAGGGAGCAAAACCCTCAGGAATAGAAGTGTAACTTTAGGAGAGGTAGATTGACTAGTTCTTCATGTTACTAAAAAGAGACAGAAAATTATGCAGAACACAATACAAAGAAAGAAAGAAAGAAATCCTAACAGTACTTACAAAATAACAATTGGTATGCGTCGATTAATAACTAGCTTATCTCAGATTTAGTTTTCTAGAGTAGTTTTAATGCATCATTTAGCCTTTTGCTTAAAAATATATATATTTCTCCCTTTGAAAGAGGGATCTTTCGCTTCAGATTTCTCAGAACATTTAATTTTAGTTACATGTGCATTTGACTCTCATAGATTAATCTACAACTTTTTGTTACATTTTACCTGTTCTGAAGATGTCAAATAAAAATATTACACAGAAACACTAAGGCCTTATACTCTTACTTACGTTAAAGTACTTCCTTTTTCTTTGAGTAGTTCCACTGTAGAGTTAGTTACTTGTTATTTCACATGGGTAAGAGAATCAGAATTTAGTTGTGTTTGTTTTATTAACAACATTAATATCTTTATCATTTAGCATCAGATTCTAAATGCATACAGGAGGCTTTTTAAAAATGATTAAAACAAAATCAAAGCAGAGCCCACTGATATGGTTTTGTTTACAAAGGCTGAAGACTGAAGTCTTGTACAGTCATTCATGTGACAGTTGGCTCATGTTCAAGTCACAAGCATTTATACATGTAATCTATCTAGCAACCTCTGAAACAGACAGACCTGATAATGTATGAGCAGTGTTCATTTTTAATACATTATGTGAATGCTCAATTAATAAAAGGCTGCAAATGGCTTACTATGCAACACTAATGACCAGACTGGGAATTCTGGGGGCAATTTCTGCAAGTCCACAATGTCTGATTTGTGACAAGTTCTGAATTTCTGTCAGACAGTGCAGAAGTGGACAAAATAAATAATCTTGACCTTAATTGATTATTAAAGTGAATAACACTGGACTCCTGGTCTGTAGGAAGAGATACAAACGTAGGGTTTGGGGTGGGGGGAAATATTCTTAGGGTTTTAAAGGTGGCAAGGAATAGAAAATGTGATACAGTAGAGACTGCCATTGTTTGAAAGGCTTAGAATGATTAATTTGTGGAATGATTTTAGAGTGAGCGGTGCAATTACTGGTGAAAAAGTACCCATGTCACAAAACCCACTATATTGGGCATTGATTGACACCCTTGTTGACTGTTTTGGTAGTATGAACAAGGAACTAATGTCCGTGGAGATGGGTAAAAGGGACATGTCCCAAAGAATCGCTGACAGTAGAGAAAGAATGTCCCTATTAGGTCTACCTTGCAGCAGTCAAGGAAATTCCCCTTCACTTTCTGACACTCCATCTTGACTGGCTCTGGAGCGATATGAGCAATGTTACCTCTAAGAAGTAGCAGTCCGTAAGTGCACTGCTTTGGTCCGTGAGCATGCCGCTTCAGTCCCGCCTCCCCCTTTCGGCGCGGCGCAGTCTACTGGTAAGTGTCCCAAAGTAAGTGTCCAGGTGGGAGCAGGCAGGGTTTGGCCACCACCCTTCTCCACGCTAACTGCTGCCCAGAGAGCAGCACAGTGGAATGCTGTGGCCCAGCCATGGGCCGGGTACAGTCAATTGATAGAACTGAAAGGAAGGCACTGGGGCCAGCATGGGACACTTACCTAAGGTAAGCTCCTCACTGCTTGTGCAGGGCAGGCACAGGCTCCTCCCCAAGGCGAGGCAGGGGCAGAGATGGGGGCTGGCATGGGCTCCGCCAGCTCTAGGGACTGCTCCACGGGCTCTGCTGGTTCTGGGGAACTGCTCTGCTCCCCCACATTGCCTTGGGGAGTGAGGAGGCACATGGCATCAGGGCTGTGGAGTGGAGCAGTTCCCCAGAGCCAGCAGAGCCTGCGGAGCAATTCCCTGGAACCGGCAGAGCCTCATGCGGGGCAGGCAGTGGCTCCTGCCTGAGGTGAGGCAAGGCAGGGCTGGGGGCTGGTGTGGACTCTGCCAGCTCTGGGGAACTGCTCCACTCCCCAGCCCTGTTGCCATGTGCCTCCTCACTCCCCAAGGTGATGCAGGGGAGGAGAGTAGTTCCCCGGAGCCAGCAGAGCCCACGGAGCCGTTCCCTGGAGCCCACACCAGCCCCCAGCCCCAGCCTCGTCTCTGTCCCCATCCACGCCTCACCTTGGGGAGGAGCCGCTGCCTGCCCTGCATGAAGAGTGAGGAGCTTACCTTCGATAAGTGTCCCATGCCGGCCCTGGTGCCTCTACCACACTCTGCGCCCAGCTCCTCTCCAGGCAGGTGTGCGGCCTTAAAAAGTTTGTGCGTGGCAAGATTTTTACTTGTGCGCAGCTTAAATGGAACACTGGATATGAGCAGCCCGCATTAACCAAGAGCCACTATGACATGCATGCATTAAAAAAAAAAGAAGAAACTTTGATAACATTTTCTGTGAAGGGGCACAAGTAATAAACTGAAGAGCCATCCATCTGTGCCTTAGGAGCCTCAATCTGAGTGTCACTTTTTCCTGATTTAAACAGTGTTATTGGAGTTGGAGGGGAGGGAGGCATACACAGTGGTGGCTAAGTACAGACATTCAAAAAGCCCAAAGCAGAATCGGTCTAAGTTACATGGTTTCCTCTAAGCCGTGTAGTTTAGATCAGTAGCTAACAGAACACACATTCGCCCTTTGGTGGGTGGTGCAAATCTTAGACTGGGTTCTGCAATTTTTAAACCAGTCTGTGTGCGTTGACTTTCTGTTCTGTTAAGGATATAGACTGGTTTCCTATGACTTACACCAGTAAAAGTGTAATGTCTGTACCTGGCCATAGTCAACTCACAGAAGGTTAGTTATATCTATACTTCTTGGGCAAACTACAGGCTTATCTCAACTAACTCAGAGACACATGAACTCCTGTACTACTTTGCTACAGCAGCATATGGGAAGCACAGAAGGAGAAACAAGTAGCTGGCAAGTAGCAAGCAGGCAAGTAGAAGAATAGCTCTTTATCTGTAGCTCTTCTGGTAATCACATCTACTACCTTTCTCTCTTGGCTCTAATTATGGACAGAAGAGTTAGGAAGTGGGGTGGAAAAGAGCTAGTGGTAGACTTCCCACGGAATGTCTTTTATTCCCACCACAGTGTATTCAGTAGGAGTAAGCTGGTATGCGGCCAGGGGGCAAGCTAAAGGTTTTGTCATGTGGGTGTTCAGTGGGTTTTGACAAAAGTGCTGGCCTGGGAGAAATTCGAGGTAGCTGTGTAGAAAAGACCCAAAAAAGGGATTGCTCCCACAAAGTGAAGAGTGTAAGACTGACACTGATAGAAAGCGGTGAATGAAAAAGAGACAGGAGAGTGGTCCATGCCATTTGCATGAATGAAGAATCTTCAAGTGAAAGGATTGTAATGCAATTTTCAACACATCAGAAACAGCCATTCCCACTCCTCTTTGCATGAAAACATCAAGGCTTTTCATCTCTGCAGTGCTAGTTTTCAGCCAGCACGGAAAAATGGAGAAGTGAATATCCATGAGGTCCAGAGACCCTGAAATTACTCCGAGTATGTGATTCAAGTCAGTCAGCTACTTTGATGAGGAGGAAGTCTTGGCACACACAGGCAGGTAAAATGAATCATTGTAATAATTTTCCATTACAAAAAATTGCATCAAAATGGACATCCCTGCAAAACATTTTGAGCTTGAGGAGTCAGCATTTTCCAATGGAAAAACTACTCCACAGGAAGACTGAGGTACTATCTGGACCCTCTGCAGCTATATAACCCCACTATTCTCATCCTTTTGCCACCCCTGTATCAAATGCCCTACACAGACACTCTGCCAATGGACCTTCCTCAGTCATGTGACTTTAGGGCCCTCAGACTATCTAGCTCTGTAACTCAATGTAAAAGCACAGAGCAATGGTGAAGAACTCACCCCTGTAGTTTCCTGTGAAAATCAGATGTGTCAGGTTAGTGAGACCTGGCCATTGCCTAAGATCTGCTAAGAAGCTTTTGCTGATATTCAGCCTAAATTTTCCCTCTTACCATGTTTCAGTTACACATAGTTATATCTTCTACTGCCACATAGAGTCTTGTTCTTTTATCTCCTAAAAATGTTTATAGATAGCTTGGTTTCCCTCCCTCACCTCTCTTTATCATTTTTAGCAACATTTCAGCTATGTGGTGACCTTCGGGGTTTTGATCTCCTGGCAGCTTAACCTGAGATAAGCATTCTAGTTTTCAGATAAACTGAACTTTGCTATTCTTGTGTTTCTGACAGAGTGAGTGACCCAAACCATAAGCAGAGGCAATGGAAGTAAGGGTTCCTGTTCTGTTGGTCCTTCTAGCAGAGAAAACAGAAAGCCTGCTGCTCAGACTTCTCAAAACATTAAACTTGTAGTGACTGTCTTAAATTTTGTTAGTACAGCTCAGAATATAGCATCTACATGCTCTTCTTTAAAAAGCATAAAAAATAGGATATGAGCTATTTCTATTTAAAGAACTTTTCCAGCTGCCTTCTCACTACTTATTTAGATAAGATGGTTTCGTTATAAATAATGGTTGTGCAAAGAAATTTCTCCTTATGTCAAGGTACTCATGGTAGTAAACAATAGAGGATCAGGACCTCACCTGCCAAGCTAAATCTGACAGACAAATAATAAAGAAAATTAGGTTTAATAGTTGCCTATTTCATAAACTTAAAAATAAATTTGCTCTAAGAAGGAACATTTTAATCTGTAGCTGCTGGTGCCAGTCACCTATAATTTAAAAAGTCAGCATATTGTCTTTAGTATAGAACAAGAGAGACTAGAACATATATTTTTTAAAAGGTCCCCCTGGCTACAAATACAAAAAATAAAAATACTATACCCTTTCCAATTTTCTGTCAGGTAATTATACTATTTTCCAACCTTCTTTTAACACCAAGGATCTCAACATCTTCAAAACTACAATTTCTATAACCCATTTCCCACATCTATTCACTCTGGTTCTAACAATGTCTTTCATAAGTCAGTATTGTACATTCTCTCTCTGTTTAATCAACCAGGAAGTAATGCTAAGTTGAAACTGAGCTGATTTAGTAAAAGAAGCTAAATAAATGCAGGAAAATACAAAATAAGATGTAAAGACTCACTCTTTTTGACTTTCATATGGTTGCCCTTCTCCCATATGGTGCTACTATAGATCTGTTCCAGTTTTATTTTCTCAGTATCCAAGGATTGTCTGTTTCTCCTTGCAGTTGTGATTCCTGGATCTGTAAAACAATATTTGACATCAATTTAATTCAGAAGATCTTTCCTCATTATTAATGCTATCTTTAAGAGTCCTACTTTCAAGTGAAATGTTAGCTTAAAAAAAACAAACTTTAGTCTCAAGGTGTGTATATTTTTGTCCGCATTCACAGAGTTAAATCTCTGGAGCTAGGGACAGACATTCAAAAAGCCTGAGCCTGAATTGATTCAATCTTTGCAGGTTAGTCCAACCTGACTAGGCTGAATCACTTTGTAACTGCACAGACATCCCAGAAATGCAGTCACATGCCTGCAGTAGCTCAGGTTAGAAGCCGGGGGATGCTAGAGCAGCCCTCCCTTCTCTTCCACACACTGAACTAAGGGGGGGGGGGGTGGCCAGGCTCTGGCAGGATGCTCTGATTAGCCCAGCAGAGAATTAATAGCAGTGTTTATCACCCCATTAAGAAAACAACACAGGGACATTACCAGCTACCTGTTGATACTGCCTGTTGATTCTACCCATTGATTCAGCACAGACCATAGCCAGCATGTGGTCTGCTAGCTAATGCACAGACACCTCTCCTCAAGGCAGAGGGAAGGGAGGAATTCCTGTTTAGCAGGAAGTGGTGATGGGAAGAGGGGTTAGCAGCCTGCAGTCTCTGCCAGAGCTGAAGCCAGAGGGCAGAAGGGAGGGCCCATCTCTGCTGTGGAGCAGATAGCCCCGCCCAGTCCAGAGAGCTTGCTGGGATGCTGGGGGAGTCTGATCTATCTTAAACCAGCAAGGGGTCTGGGACAGGCATTGCATA
>NW_017728992.1:48479833-48485263 GCF_001723915.1 Gavialis gangeticus | reverse complement strand
GGGGAACCCCAGCAGCGGGAGGTTCACCTTGAGGAACACAGCTGCTCCACCGATCCAAGCAGGTGTAGTGGGGTGTCACTACATCCCCAGTAATGCTGAACATGCTCTTGCTCAGAACAATGCTCGATAGACAAGACAGGTGATCACGGGCAACCATGGCTAGATCCGGCCACATCTGGCTCCAGCTTGCCCAGTAGGCCAAGGGGTTGCACAGCAGCAGCTCCATTTCCTCAGCTATATAGGCAGCTGCCAAGGCCTGAGTGCTACCTGCCTAGTGGTGGGGTCTGGTGCCTCTGGACCCTACCATGGAAGCCATGCCCTTGGCCCACATTGGCAGCACCAGTGGAAGAGGAGACTGGCTGGTGGATGGTGTGCTAACATAGAACAGTGGATCCCCCTCTTCCATGTCCTCCCCACCTCTGCCGTTCTGCCTCCCTGATTCCCTTCACCAGAATCTCCATCCACTGATTCAGGGTTTGGCTACTGCATACGCTGCCCTTCACCCTCAGGTCACACATGGCAGCCAGCATGTGGACTGTACTGGGCCCCAAGGGATCAAGCCATTTCCTGATGCCCTCCTTCAGCTGCCTCACCAGTACCTGCACATCTGGTGATGGCGGCTTGGCCCAGCCAGGAATATTGATCCCCTGGAAACTCTCCATTTCGCCTTGAAGTTCCCTCACTACAGGGATCACCTGGCTAAGGAGGGCATCGCCAGCGCTGAGAATCTTGGTGGCCTCAAGGAAGGGCTTGAGGACTACCAAGATCTGGGAGATGGTATCCCACTCAGCTCTGTTCAGGGGGCTGCTGATCCCAATCTTCCTGAGCAAGCCTATCTCATGGATGGCCTTCTGTTGCTCCACCAGCTTCTCGAGCATCAGGTATGTGGAGTTCCACCAAGTCTCCACATCCTGAATGATTTTGTGCTGCAGGATGTTTAGCTCTGCTTGTTTGTCCCGCAGCATCATGCCCCCCTTGATTCTCCGGTGGAAGTAGCCCGCCACCTTCCTCCATTTGGAAATAAGCTTGCTCGTGGTGCTGGTGCCGTCACTGGCAGCCCTGTTCCCCTCCAAGGCATCCCTGACAACAAGGTGCAATTTGTATGCCACAAAGTGGATGCCAACAAAGTTGACATCATGGACCACCTTGGCCATATTGGCCTCATGTCCACGACCATGAACCCACAGGTGAGCTCACCCTTCCCAATGGGCCACCTGAACCAAGTGGTTCATGGCCTCCATGATCTCTGTTGCTGTGCAAGACTCATCCAGCACCTCATCTTGAAGGAGAGCCCACCAATGGCCTGACTGGTTGCAGCAGTGCTCTTTGAGGGAGAGGTATGCGTGATGTCCTCCCTGGCTGCTCCAGATGTCTGAGGTGAAGTGTAAGGCCACCTGCAGACATGTCTTGTGCAGCTTCTCCCTTAAATACTCCCTGCATGCCTCATTCAGGGAGGGCACCACTTTCCTACTGAAGTCGGTGCGTGCGGGCATTTGGTATGATGGGGCCACAAGTGCCATGAGCTGCCTGAACCCTGGCCTCCCAACTAAGGAGACGGGCTAGCCATCCACATCAAGCATCTCCCCAGTGCTCTGGGTGATCTCACTCGCCCTTGCAATGTGCCCCGCTTTCCATCCACCTTTACCCCACTGTTCCAGGGTGGCCTGCCTCTGCTTTGGCAGGACAGGGGCTTTGTAGTGAGAGAGGAACCTCCCTTTTGGCATGCTCCCACTGGTGCCAGGATGAGGAGCAAGGGCAAGGGGGTGGTGCCTGCCGAGACGCATCAGTATCCCTGTGGTGCTCATGTGTTTTGTTCCCTTGCCCCAGCTGGCTTTGGCTCAGCAGTGCAGGCAGATAGCCTATGTGCGATCATCTGCCAGCTCAAAATGATCCCAGACTACACTACTTGCTCACTTCTGGGGTATGGGTGCATGTGTGGATGCTGCAATTTCCCCCTCCTTAGCAGGTAGAGGCACAGCAACAGGAAGACAGCTGAGCTGCTTGCCTCTGCAACCTCTACCTCAGCCTCCTCTGAAGTGCCTTCTGGGGAAGGAGACCTGACTCTAGGGGAAACTTGAGGGGTGTGGAGTACAAACTCAGATGATTCCCCTTTTTCCCCCAGAATTTCCATTGCTAGGGCACTCAGATCCAGATCCAGCTCTTCCTCTGGCACTGGAAGGCTCAGCATGGGAAGTGAAATGGAGGTGGAGGAAGCCGCCATGCTGGTGCTGCTGCTTGTTGTCATGGTGGTGGTAGGGGATATGGCTGGCGCTCTTCGAGGGGATGCAGAGTCAGGCACAGGCAGTGGTACTGCTCCCCTCTCCTTGCTGCCTGTACTAATGGAAGCCTCATGCCTGCTTGTTGTAGCAAAGAGGCTGTCTCAGTGTGGGGGGAAAGGAACTTACTTCTCCTTCTACCCCCTCTTCTGCCCCTCCCTGAAGGCATGCCAGCTGCCTTTCCAGCACACTTCATGGTATATTTCATAGTGTCTTGTCTTTATAAAAATATATAAAAGTATATGTGTCTTCCTATATAAATCCTATAATATGCAATATAATTATGAAATTGAAAAGAATAAATCAATGAATATAATAGTAAAATAAAAGGGTCTAGAAAGAAAGCAAAAGGTACTGTGGAATCGCACTTGCTAAGCTAGCAAGTAAGAAATCAATGATAGTAGTAGCCTTTGTTGTCTAACACTCCTGAGTTGCTGGAAAATAGCTCAGTAACTGTTAGACCCCAAAGTAGAAAGCAGGCCAGTTCAAACAATGCTGCCTTTTATGCTGTTTTTCCACCCCTCCCCCAGAGCACTGGGATTGGAAGGAACCTCAGGTAAGGATGACAGTCACTGGCCAGCTCACAGTCAATATCAGAGCAGTCCTTCCCCCTCTTCCCCATCCTTCTCCTTACTTCCCATTTCCCTACAGGCAAGCCCAGCTTCAACTTTGAAACTCAGAAAGTTTAGAAACTTTTGTAATGTTTTGACTGCCCTTGTTTCATTTTGAGGTTGTTTCAAACCCCTTCGTTTCATTTTGATTTTGCTGTTTTGAGCTTGAAAGGAGTTGAAACAGAACAGCTGGTAACATTTCACACAGCCCTACTAGATAATGTGTGGAGGTCCCTTCCAGCCCTACTTCTCTATGATTTCCATCATTTCTGTTCAGAAAGGGTTTGGTTCTTCTATTATGTTGAGAGATCTCTGCAAAAAGAAACCCATTTCCCATTTGGCATTAACTGACATATGAGAAAAGATGGAGACCGTCTTCAGTGCAAGGGGAGTTGAATACCTGAGTAAAAAGGACTTTAATGGCAATACAGAGAACAGCTGGGTCTTGAGATGGAAACAAAATGGGAAGTGGCATGTTTCAGTCTATCAGGCTGAGAGCAGGTAATATCCCATTAACTAAGCTTGTACTGTTGCTCTTACAACTCACCTGCCAGCATGACTGTTTTGGATACTCTGGTTTTCATTTTCCTCTGCATTTTAGGGCTGGGGTAGTACACTAGCTTGTTACTGCTGCTATTTGTAATGCTGTTTCATAGCACAATAGCATTTTTTAAAGATGACAGCATTTATGAGCTGTTCCAAAGGAGCTAAGTGGCTTTTAAGATGACTGCTCTAGAAAGAATTCTCTGGCTTAACAGCATCTGGAAAAGGGCAAGAGAAATACACACACTGCATTCTAGTTAAGGAAATGACAAGCTCCTGTGCTGTAATATTTAACCATAGTCTCTAGCTGGGACCATTTATGAGCTGTTGCATACAGCTGTAATCACACACAGGCTCAGAAAGGCTTTCCACAAGACTTTCATTTGTTTTCACATTCATTTTGTAAATGAGCTTGTAATGTGGTGCAAATGGTTGTGAATGGACATTAAATGAGGCTTGTACGTGGGCTGATCCTTTGCAAATATACATCCCATTACAAAAGCAAATAATCAGAAGTTAAGCTAAAAAGCAGCAGCAATGAAAAAGGAGCTGTATATGCTCCTGCTTTACAGATCCAGAGTTCTGAAATGTGGGTTTCCTGTTTAAACTGTTTTCCCTCTGGCCTCAACTTCTTTCTCCATACTAAGCTTACAATATATTTTGTATTGCCAAAGATACTTTGAACAGAAGACACTGTGCTCCAGCAATCAGTTTTTCCACAGGAAGCCATTCCAAGAACCTGTCCCACACTACAGTATTCATATGTAGTTCTTGTTTGACACTAGACAGTCTATTTCAAAGGGATATATCCAGCTGGTGCACTAGCTGCTATTTGCAAGCTAAGGAAAGTTCTATTGCCTCTCCATAGCATAGGATAGTTATCTGAGTTTCTCGCCTGTGACTGTTGCTAAGCAGTAGCATTTTTCTTTGCAGGGTGTAATGGAGTGCATCAGAAAACAGCCTGTAGGATGCAAAGCAGAAATTCAGGTTAACAAACCATTTCTAACGCACTCATGAGGCCCAAAGCTATCCCAGCTGAAGTGAATGGCAAGAAACACCCATTGACTTTAATGGGAAGGGGATGACTTAGCCATCCAGGCACTTAGAGGAGCGCATAATTCTGACCTTTTTTGTGAAGCTTTGTGAAGAGCACTTTGAGTATATGCAGTTTGAGCAGTTTTTGAGCATTCCAAGGGCAATTCAACGCCGAGGTTGAATTTTAAAGTTTGGGCATCTTGCAACTGATGCTCTCCTTACACCCAGCTATTTCATACTATAAAGTAGCAAGAATCTGGCCCAAACTGGCCAACTAAGAATTCCCACATCTTAGCTGAAAGAAAGCTTGCAACTTCCAACCTCCCACAGGCAAGAAGGGGCAGGGCAGAGCATCTCTGCTCTCTTTTTATTCTTTTCTGGAAGAGGGACTCCACACTGCTCTAACTTATGGTAGCAAGAGAGAGTTAGCCATGTTAGTCTGAAATTAGCCAGAAGGTGAGGCAGCATGACTCCTTATAGACTGAAGGCAAGGCAGCATCTGATGAAGTGAGCTCTTGCTCACAAAAAGCATCCAGGAGGGGCCAGCAGGGGAGATTATGCTTAGGGGTAACCAACACGGGTTCATCAGTGGCAGGTCCTGTCAGACCAACCTGGTGGCCTTTTACGATCAGGTCACCAGATCATTAGACACAGGGGTAGCAGTGGACATAGTCTTCCTGGACTTCCGGAAGGCTTTTGACACTGTCTCTCACCCCGTTCTCATTAAGAAACTGGGGAGCTGTGGTATAGACACTAGACACCCACATAGTCAAATGGGTCGCCAACTGGCTGGAGCGCCGCACCCAGAGGGTGGTAGTGGATGGGTCCTTCTCAACCTGGAAGGATGTGGGCAGTGGGGTTCCGCAGGGCTCGGTCCTCGGGCCCGCGCTGTTCAACATCTTCATAAGTGATTTGGATGAGGGGGTAAAAAGCACCCTGTTCAAATTTGCTGATGACACTAAGAT
>NW_017728992.1:48475546-48479325 GCF_001723915.1 Gavialis gangeticus | reverse complement strand
ATGATCTGCTCAGGTCCCTTCCGACCCTAGAAACTATGAAACTATGAAAGCTGTGCATCTCTGACTCAGTCTATGGGGCGTATTTTTACCTTACCTTCTTCCTGACTTTGGACTAATACAGGTAACTACTTCTCTCATTTTATAGACTAACTCATTCAGAGGCATGGGCTTTTGTAAGCTACAGCTTACTTTGACAGATGCTATGAATGGACTTAAAGAGAACACAGGTACTAAACAGAAAGGAATAAGGTCATTGAAATACAAAGGATAGGAAAAGGGGAAGTAAAGGAGGGGGCAGTGTTGAGAGAAGAGAAACTGAAGATCAAAGGGAATACATAAAGTGGTTAAACTGTTGAGGTCATAGAGATTATAAAAAGGTCATTGAAATAATGGGATAAAAACCCAGAGTCTTTGTTGAGACCATTATTTAACACAATCCAGTCTGTGGATGATTCTTGTTCCTCCATTTCATGTTCAAGTTGGTTTTTAAAATTTTGTTTTTTTAAGAACAGTTACTCTGATGTCATGATGGAATGACTGGGGAAGTTAAACTGTCTTTTGTATTCTTTTGTATCCTTCTGGAATTGATGTCAGATCAGTGTCCATTTGTTCTTTCAGGTAGGCAATATCCAATCTAGACAGCAGAGGACCACTGTAAGTAGGTGATGGAATTATGCCAGTGGTAGAAGAACATGTTATAATAATGTTATAGTTTCATAGTTTCTAGGGTCGGAAGGGACCTGAGCAGATCATCGAGTCCGACCCCCTGCCATGGCAGGAAAGAGTACTGGGGTCAAATGACCCCAGCAAGGTGTACATCTAGCCTCCTCTTAAAGACCCCCAGGGTAGGAGCCAGCACTACATCTCTTGGAAGTTGGTTCCAGATCCTAGCCGCCCTGACTGTGAAGTAGCGCCTCCTGATATCTAGCCTAAATCCATGTTATAATCCATGTTGTTTAGTTCACTGATTATGCGACCTGTGTTGATGAGGGGTGATAATAGGAGTTCGGTAGTCTGTTGCTGGAGAGACATTGTTTGCTATCTGTAAGCCTGGACAGGTGTAGACATTCAGGATAAATAAGGTTTAGTTGCTTATAGTGTAGCATTTTAGTAGGCCTTAAGTATTGTATTGGGAAGTATTAAGTATTAGCATAAAAGAAGTAGTATAAGATATAAACCAGAACTAAGTCCCCCAGTATGAATATATGATGATGTTGTTACCAATGTACCTGAGGTATACCAGGGGAATGAGAGGTCAGCTGCAGAGGATGTGGGCTTCATGGTCTGTCATAAATATATTTGCATATTGGGACCAGCACAGAGCTATCTTGGGCCAGGCCAAGTAGTGCTGCACCCTGTGAGAGACACAGGCAAAGGGAGCCTGTGGACCCAGAACAACCTATTAGTAGTCAGGGAGTCCAGACAAGGGCAATCAGAAGTGGTGCTCCAAGACACATTGGACTAAGTCTATTACCCTAGCAAGGGGGCTCAGCCCACACCAAGGCATTGGTGTCCTGCCTGGCCAATGAACCTGAGTGATTTGAGTTTAGTGCTTTTGAGTTTCCTTCTAGTCCTTTAAAGACGAGGCACAGGCACTGCCCCACATGAGTCCAATCCTCATGCAGCACCGGGAAGGGAGAGAACCAAGTAGAAATTTGACTCACCATCAAGATTGGACAACAACACCCGAGTGGAAAGGGGTGGGGTGTACGGGAGGAGGAAACCCACAGAAGCACAACACAGACCTGACTGCACTATGTCCACCAAGTGACCACAGGTACCACCTCCCTATAATTAAATACTCAGTTTATATGAACAGCAAGTAGTGGTAGGCAAGACGAGGAAAGTGCACTGCTACCAGGTGAAAAAAAACATGTGCACCTCCCAGCAGCATCTTTCCGGACACGAACCTGTCACGGGAGAGTTTTAAGGTGGGATTTGAGGGAGACTAAGGAGATAGCTTTGCAGATGTTTATAAGGGGCAAACAGAAGGGACAGCATAAGAAAAAGCATGAAGACAACAAGGGGGAGCCAGAGAAGGTAGTCAAAGACTCAGTCCTGAGTGAGAGATCATAAGAAGGGTGCGGACAGGCATAAATGGGCTTTGGAAGTGAAAGCAAGTAGTTTATGTTTGGTGTGATAGACAAGCAGCAGCCAGGGGTTGTGTCTGGGGTGGGGCTCTCCCAACTGTGCCTGCTGAAGCAATTCCATTTTATAAAAAGAACTGCATTCCTTGGGCTACAAGGAGGATATCATGCATACAATTTTTTAATGAAAAACCGTGGAAAGTATTGGGCCCAAGGAAATGGGAAAATGTCTGAAATCTCAAATTTCCATGAGTCTGAAAAACAATTGTCCTCTCACCACCTCTCTTCTCTTTATAGTCTTCAAGAGAAAAAGAAAGCTTACTGTTATGTTTTACCATTGGACTGGGATTTGAAAGTTCTGGGTTGAAGACCTGGTTCTGCCATAGGCACTGTGAGTCCCTGAATTTCTCTGAGTTTCTATTCTCTACTTGTAAAAATGGAAATTAAGTTTTCTTTATCCACCATCTGTCTTGTCTATTTAGTTTGGGACCTTCTCCTGTTGTGTGCCTGTACATTAGGGCCATGAACATGAGGAGGCCTTCTGGAAACTACTGTAGTGCAAATAGTAGTGTCGCATGATCTGTACTGAATTTTAAGTAACAGTACCAAGAAACTTGGAGTTGGGAAATACAGCAATCTACAGAGCCAGCCATATTGAAGATGAACCAGTTCTTTTCAAATTTCTTAATTATTATAGTTTTCTTTTTCAGTTAAAGAAAAACCTGGGAGAGTTGGAGAACTAACAGAAAACCCATTTCTTTGCAACATCTCCGATTGTGGTATTGTTGACGTGTAGTGGGTGCATGCAGGCGTACGTGCACCCCCTGAGCGTGGCAGTGCACCCCACCATGACAGTGCTGGCAGTGTCTGAGGGTGATTGCAGACCACTGGTCAGTGCTCACCACCCCCCACCCCCACTACTGATAGTGCTGTGGCTGCCTGTGGCAGCTCCCCAGGTGCCTCCACCATGCTCCCACCGCTGACAGTGCCACGGCCGCCTGTGGGAGTTCACCTTGCCCTCCCAGTCTCCGGGGGCACATGGCGTTCATGGTCTGTGGTCTGGAATGAATCAGAGAAAAGTCATGCTACTTGTGGCCCACAACAGGGGTTCTACCCAAGCCCTTGACTCAGGACAGCACTTAAGCATGTGCTTAAGTCACTTGGATTCCAGACTTATTCAGAAGTTTGAAGGCCTTCCCAAGTAGGAATGCTTTCCTGGATCAGCATGAGGGGTGGTGACATGAAAAGGAGCTTAGCAGCAGATTTTGCTCTTTCTGAACATGAGCAAAATGTGGCTTTATCTGCTATCATCTAATGCTTGCTACTGATTATAGCATACCTCCTAGCTGATGCTATTTCCCTAATTTGTAGAGTTGGTGAGTTATCTGGGTCCAATTTGGAATGGTGTCTCAACTGCTGTGGAAGGTTTTTTCCCCACTATTTTTACAAATGGTGTAATAATCTAAATAACTCATCTATACTAATACAGGTCAGACATCATTGATATTAATAAGATGTATAATGGAGGAATGCTAGACAGATGTTCAAGTTAAAGTTGAGATAGCACATCTACAAAACAAGTGCCTGCTTTAAATTACTTTAAAATTTAGGAATATTTTTTTCCAGGCTCAAATATGACATGATTAGTGTCAGCTGATGGATTTTTTTGGTTGAACGTTAATATGTTCTGAA
>NW_017728992.1:48467355-48470546 GCF_001723915.1 Gavialis gangeticus | reverse complement strand
TTGAGATAGCACATCTACAAAACAAGTGCCTGCTTTAAATTACTTTAAAATTTAGGAATATTTTTTTCCAGGCTCAAATATGACATGATTAGTGTCAGCTGATGGATTTTTTTGGTTGAACGTTAATATGTTCTGTTTTGGTTGGTTGTAAAACAGAATAACATTTTTTTCTTCTTTCCAGATTCTCATTTGTTCTTGGATAACTCAAGAACAGCTTTTGTTGTTCAAAATCAAATTTAGTAAGTGATTAGTCCTTAATAAAGGCTGGAGCTTTGCAGATGCAAGATGCTGAATTTAAAATGTGCTACAGTGCATCAGTTTGGTAATGTCTAGATCATCATGAAAATAAAAAAGCCAGTCGACTTTGATTATTTAGCTTGATGTTTAATTAATGTTTTTCAAGACATTTTTTCAAATGATTTTGCTAAATCAATTAGAGCAGTTGCCATTAGTGATCACTTTAGTCCAGGTGGTAAGAAAGTTCTCTCAGTATAATGCTATTTTTCTCATGTTCATAATTTTCAAAAAACACTCAATTTTTGATCTGACACTTGATTTTTGGCAACTTGTCTGAAGGTGGACTTTTTAAAAAATAACTCTGGGGAAAGAGGGAGCTAGGGAATATTAGCTTCTTCTCTGCGTACATCCAAGAGTAAAATCTATTAATATCTTTTGAATAGTCTAGTCATTCACTCTGAAAAGAGCTACAGCAAAAGTGGCTGATACTTGAAATCTGAAACCTGGCTTAGAATATGTGCCCTGATCCAAAGCCTAGTGAGATTAATGGAAAGATTCCAATTACCTTCAGCTATGGCTCAGGACTACAGTCTCCAATGTGGTAATTGCCTTTTCATGTTTGAAACATAAAAATTATTTCTGATTCAAAGACATGATGTTTTAACAACGTCTTTGTTGTTCATGTCCAGACATTGGTATATTATGTGTTCACATGTTCTGAGCCTGCATGTTCATTCTCTATGCAGAAGTAGTATGTATTATTACTGCATGTAATATTACTGAAATAGACATTTAGTGACAGAGATATTGGTTTGCAGAAAGGAAATAAGCTATAGTGGCATCACTGTCTATATCAGAGATTGTGCCAATTTACTTCTACTTGTAAAACAACTATACAACTCTGAACTAATGGTGCCCAACCTTTTGGCCCTTTTCTTGCTTAGTATTATGGTTGTGAAATGTATACCATAAAACATATACAAGACATGACATTGCAGCTATACATATTGATGCTATTATGGAAACCGTAATTTTTTGCTGACTCACTGATTTAAACCAAGCAGCCTTAATGTTCGATTAAAATAGGTCTCTCTACTTATTACAAGTATGCATGAAATAAACAGAGTTTAGATTTAGGAAGCCCTAAAATATTAATTTACTTCTTGATAAATACACTTACTAAAGCACCTAGAAGATGGAGAAGATTGAGTCTTTCATGATAAACCACTGTGCTACATCCAGTAAGCAAATATCAAAGGCAGTTCAAATGAGGCATCTTAGTTCAAACATTTCTCTGTCGAAAAGGTATAACTTAAACTGATCAAGGAAAAGGACACAGGTATTATAAAGAGGCCCCTATGTAAGTTCCAGTAATGTTATTAGGCACAGATTTTTTTACTGGACAAACTATATAGTTGGGAGGAATATAGATAAGCTTTCAGGTATCAAATGCCCTTCCCCAGGTCTCTGAGAAAAAAAGCAGACACAGCTTGAGCTAAACTGTAGATAGAACAAAGGCCTGTTCCTTTAACATTTTTTCCTGAACCATCATGGCTACATCACCCCAATACTACCACAGTAATGCTACCATAATAAGTATCTCTAACTTGATATTGAGACACCTCCATTATAACAACTATATCACACCCTCCTCACCCATGTTAACATATTCTATAGAATCATTAATACTCAACAATGGTCATTTCAGATATTCACAACAAGACCATCTTTTTATTATTTTTGTCTTAGAAAATTGTCATTCTTCAGTAGCATTTTACACATTTGTAACGCAAATGATACAGTTTACAATTTTGGAAGAGAGTAATTGCAAGTGATCAAACTGAGATAAATTCTAGCTTCTACCTTCATCATTTTTTGATTACAGAAAAATAATAAAGCAATCTTCTGTGGCAAAGAGCTTAGAAAGACCACAACAGGTCAGAATGCTTTGACACTACGAATTCTTTTTTGAAATCTCTGGGTTTATCTTGTGAATCATATATAGGGGTGGTTGAACATATACCAGTGCTAATATTGTATGGTACCCACGACACCCTTGAAAGGATCTCACAACGTCCTGGTTGGGAATCACTGCAATAGACTAACTTTGGATTTGAATGGGGTTTGAAAGGAGGATGCCTGCTCTAATTAGGAAAGTAATGAAACATTGTTTTAAGTTTTTAGTTTTAATATAAATATACAGGTTTGTAGCTACCTGGATGGAATTTGAAAGAAAGATCATGTAACAGGGAGCCAGGGACTCCTGTTAGCTCAAATGAGGAGCTGCAGCAGGGATGTCCACAGGTAGGGGAAGACTGCACATTATGGGTTGGCTGCAGGGGAGTAGGCAGCCAGGGACCCATAAGCCGCAAGGGCCTATTGCAGGGCTAGCTGCCTAGCAGTAGGGGAGTAGGGCAGAGCCCTGGTTAGGCAGCAAAGGCACTGGCAGTAGCTGCCCTGGAGGCTGAGGGGCACACCTGTGGCCAGTCAGGGGAGAGCACCTGACCGGAAGAGGAGAAGCCAGGGGATATAGGCCTGAGCTCTGGAGGCAGAGTGGCAATGCAGCCCTGAACACGGCAGGGAAAAGAGCTCCTGCTAACTCAGGCTGGTGAGGACAGACAGCTGCAAGCCATGGCAGATACTCATGAGGCTGAGGGAGCCAGGAAGTGGGAACGTGACTTGGCAATAGGATGATGGCCCAGGAGGCAAGTGTTTGAGTTTCAAGTGGTTTCTTGGGGTTTTTTCCTAGTTTATGCTGGAGGACTAGATATGGTTGGAGGGGTGGAAAAAGGAGGCCACAGGGGTGTTTGAGTGGCACACTAAGTTTTGAGCACAAGACAAAAATCAGGCTGAGGCCAAGAAGGCCAGGGCCTGAACTTGAGAGTAGGGGGACAAAAGTGGCCTGAGGCCAAGAGGGCTGGAGCCTGAGCTCAGAGAGGGCAATGCAGGCAGCC
>NW_017728992.1:48464772-48467344 GCF_001723915.1 Gavialis gangeticus | reverse complement strand
CAAGTGGTTTCTTGGGGTTTTTTCCTAGTTTATGCTGGAGGACTAGATATGGTTGGAGGGGTGGAAAAAGGAGGCCACAGGGGTGTTTGAGTGGCACACTAAGTTTTGAGCACAAGACAAAAATCAGGCTGAGGCCAAGAAGGCCAGGGCCTGAACTTGAGAGTAGGGGGACAAAAGTGGCCTGAGGCCAAGAGGGCTGGAGCCTGAGCTCAGAGAGGGCAATGCAGGCAGCCAGGGCCAACAAGAGGCTGGGACTGAAAGGCCAGGCCAGAGCCACTGGGCTGAGGCTACCAATCAACAGCCAGAGTGACCTGTAGGCTAAAGCTAAGAAGGCCAAAGCCTATACAAGGGATCAACTAGCAACAGAGTGATATCTGCGAGGCGTGGGAGTGGCTGTAGGGGCAGAAGGAGGTCACAAAAAGCCTTTAAGGCAACTGGTGTCCTGGGGCATGGACAGGGCGAGGGGGCCCCTGTTTACTGCTTGAGGGGCAGGACTGGGATCATCAGGGTCTGGGAGGGATCCACTAGCCAAAACAGGGTAGGGTTCACTCAGGGACCCTGGGGCAGCCTCCTTTCTCCAACCAAAAACAATTCCCTCAAGGTGTGGCAAACAAGAGGAGAAGGGAGGGTGCCTGAGGAGTCAGAGTGAGGTAGGAGCTATGCAGCCACCGGGGGCATCAAAGCTGCCCCTGGGGCGCAGTCCTGTCATACAGCACAAGTTGCAGATGGCAGGGGCAGATCCAGCAGTGCTTGGGGGCGGGGGGAGGGGCGGGTCAGCCATAGCCCCCTTCAGCTGTGCACCACTTGTGCACTGCACTCTGAGCTCACTGGCTTGTCAGGGGAATTCCTGCCAGAGCCCGTGTTGGTACAGCTCTAACCCAGGGAGAGGGCAGGATGTGAATGCTGACATGCTCACCCCACTTTCCCCTGCCACTAAATTCAGTAGCAGGCAAAAGAATTTGAGGGAGGTAAGCAGCAGCAGTGTTCGTTCCCTGGGTTTCAGGGCCACACTAAATAGTCAGTGAGCTCACTGTGCATATGCTGCACAGCTAAAGATGGGTTGGCCACATTCACCACCCCACACCCTGGATCCGTCCATGGCAGGAAGGAACACGCTGTCAGAGGCATCAGAAAGTTGAGCTGTGCATGTAAAATTGCAGTTGCAACATCTATGTAAAAAGTTATCTTAATAAAGAATCAGTTTACTTTTACAAGTATTTTGGAGTATTTTCACGTTATTACTGAAGCCACAGCATGTGGAACAAAGGTAATGGAATTTCACTCTCTTAAAAAGAACAGCATCAGAAGACAGTTTCACCTGATTGTTGCAGCCACAAGGGAATAGCATGTCACCTGTTTTTCAGATTTAAAAGATCAGAGGGAAATACAATACTATTTAAATAAACATTGTTCATGCAACATATTGCACACTCTCCAACAGTACAACAAAACAGCACATGAAACAAATTTCTTGATAGATTTAAGTGTTATTGCTTTTCACATCAACTGTAGTTTTGTTTCCTAGAGAAAAAGAAGGCCTCTTGATGAGCATTTGACAGATAATCTATATTCCAGTTCTATCTTCTAAGAACTCTAGAAATCATTTTATCTTGTACTTGTCAAAAAATCCACAAGTAAATTTCATATAAAATGTGAAATCTCCTCTTTACCTCTCTCCTTGTAAGAGTTAAAACATTATAGGTTGAAATTTCAATTTCTACAAAAATATATTTAAAAAATAATTGTAAACTGTTTTGGACAATGATCATGACTATATCAATAAATCAAAATATGACTGCTCTAAATAAATAATTTGACTACTACTACTAAATGTTATCATTAAAATAGTCAGAAATGAACAAATTAATTTGCTATAGCTCTGATCCTGCAAAGGTTTCTGCATGCATTTAACTTTAAGACGCAAGGTGTCCCAATTAAATGACTGGACTACTCTCCTGTTTAAAGTCAAGCACATGCAGAAATTTTATGCAGCACAACCATAAAATACCCTATTAAAAATATTCTGCAATGTGCAACAACTAAAAAGCAAAGGAAAGAAGGACACTTCTACTGCCCTACCACTGCAACATCAGGAAATGAGGTTAAAATTAGAGGTGCACTTCTGCCCTCTACACTAACACATATGTGTACATCAGTCCAATATCAGATCGGCACCAATATAAAGAAAGTTGACTATTGGAAATAGGCTTTTTTTGACTGATGTGCCTGATAATTTGGCCAATAAATGCCCTGTGCATGTGTGCAGTCACAGCACAGCATGTAGGTGGTGAGGAACACACCCCAGCAGCTTGGAGAGATGCATCCAGCTGGTAAGTCTGTTGTGGTGGAACGGGAAGGGACATGGGGCAGGCAGACTGAGGCCCCCACAGTGAGGGAGGAGTCAGGCTGGGGCTGGGGCTGGGGCTGCCGGGGCAGGGCAGGGCAGGGCAGGGCAAGGTGTGGAGGCCAGTATGTCCACCTGAGGAGGGCATGGGCTGTGTGTGCCCCTGGATCTGCATGAAGCAGAGAGGCTGCCACTGTGGGCTGGGGCTGTGCTGGGCTCTTCCCAGTG
>NW_017728992.1:48451210-48464738 GCF_001723915.1 Gavialis gangeticus | reverse complement strand
GGGGGGGGCTATGGCAAATTTTGGGGTGGCTGCAGCCCACCTGTGATCCCGTCAGTGCCGCTACTGCCTGCCCCAAGTGCAGCCTGCCTCAGCCCCATGACAGGGAGAGCCTGGCGGAGCCCTGACCCTAGCCCACAGTAGCAGCCCATCCCATGCAGATCCAGAGGCACATACCCCACCATGCCCTCCCAGGGTGCACACAGTGGCAGGAGCTGCCCCTTCTCCCTGTGCTGCTCTGGGTGAGCTGTGGCTCCATCCCGTGCCTTACACCAGTTGGGCAGCACCTGCCCCAGCCCCACTCCCTCCCTCATCACAGGGGCCTTGATCTGCCCGCCTCCACATCCCTTCCCTTCCCCTTCCACTTGCTAGCCAGACACTGCTCTTCAAGCTGCTGGGCTGCGTATAGGAAAGCAGAATCAGCCAATATGCCTGCTTAAAAATTGGCTATCAGCCCCCCAAAAATCTCTATTGGTGCACTCCTAGTTAAAATATGATCCGTGATGACCATGCCCTGTGCTATAGAGGATGGCAAAAAATCCTAATGGCCTGAACATCCTGTCGATCAGTTTGACCCTGAGCACATGAGCAAATCCATCCAGATGGGTACTTGACACCTTCTAATTACTCACAGGAGCACCAACACACCCCAGCTAAAGTCCCACCTCCAGGTGGGACCAACATTTGATTATTCAGAGAACGATAACTTCTCCCATTCCCAGAAGCAAATAATGCATTCTTGGATGAGGGTAGAAGGTTCTTCCTGGTCCTTTCAAGTGACAGGCAGAAATGCTGAAGCATGAAATTTCCAGACACCTCCCACAGAAACTAAACTTTGTTTTCCATCCCTTCATCAGAATATCAAATACTCAAACCCACATATGACACACACATATTACTATACCAAGTGCACTAGTAGCCTATCATATACTATACTTTCCATAAACTTATTGCTCCATCTTGAAGTAATTCAGGGTTTTTTTTCAGAAGACTTTTCCAAAACTTCACTTCTCTGATTATTAAAAGCCTTCCAATGTCTAGTCTAAATTTGTTCATGACCAGCTTGTATTCACAGTTGATCTTGTGCCAATTTATATTCTTTAACTGAAGCAGCCCTTCTCCCTCCCTCCTCAATGCTCAGCCCCAAGTGGATTTGTAAAAAA
Source organism: Gavialis gangeticus (assembly GCF_001723915.1). Taxonomy (NCBI): domain Eukaryota; kingdom Metazoa; phylum Chordata; order Crocodylia; family Gavialidae; genus Gavialis; species Gavialis gangeticus. Next base: position 48,463,578 of record NW_017728992.1, on the reverse strand, counting down.
GGAGTCATAATGCCCTTCAAACTTGATTTTGCTAAGTGAAGAAAGCCATGCCCATACAGTAGGCTTTCCATGCCAACTCTCTTGGTAGCTCTCCCTACCTTTACCTGTTCCAGAAACAGTTTCTAGCTCCTTGGTGTAGCCATCCTCTCTACTGCCTCTGTGTATTGTCTGTCAGGGTCTCTGTTTTACATTGATATTTGCCTTTTAAGTTTTTTTTGTTCCTTTATTCTTTCTTCTGTTTTATAAATTACTAGCCAATTACCCATCATGAATGACAGAGTGTTTAAGGGAGTATTTACATGACCTTCCCTCCTCCCCCCACTGACCCTTTGGGGCCAGCCATGTATACAGTCCCTCCAACACCACCACCTCCTCCTCCGGCACAGCGGCTCCCTCCCCACCGCTGCTGCACGGAGCAGCAGGGCTTCGTTCCACCTGAGGGGGTGGTAGCAGCTCCCTACCTCCCACCCACCCACCTGCCTGCCCGCCTCTGCCTCCTCCCACAGAGCAGCGGGGCTTCCCTTCATCTGAGGCAGCAGCGGTGGCAGCAGCATCTCCCTCCCCCCACACCTGCCTCCACCTCCTCCTGCAGAGCAGCGGGGCTTCCCTCTGCCTGAGGTGGTGGCTCCTCCTTCCCCCCACCCAACCTCCACCTCCTCTCGTGGTGCAGCAGGGCTCCTGCCTCCCTGCCTGAGGTGGCAGCAGCTCCATCCCTGCCTGAGGAGGCAGAGCCCTCACAGCCAATCACTGCCAGCCCTCTCGGCAGTGTATGGGCAGTTGCCCAAAAGTGTTATGGACAGACAGACACACGGATAGACCAACTAAGCCCTTTACTATATTAGAATTCTGTTCTTTGATTGTAAGCCACCCTGAGCCTCTGCTGGGAAGGACAGCATATAAATCAAATAAACAGTATTGTGCTCAGATTCCTAGTTGGTGCTGAAGCATTTAAATTCTACCCCTGTTGACTGTGGCCCATTTTTGGAGCACTGTACAACGAGTAGGCCATAACTTGTAAAATTCATCTTCAATTGCCTGACCACAGTCCTCCTTTAAGGCTGGTTCCTCACATGAGATTTTCTTTTCTTTTCAAATGCCTGTTCCTGAGGCTCTGACCTTTCCCACCCAACATCACTGTGTGTTAACTCTCTCCAGACTTCTGACAGATGTATGAAAAGATCACAACCTTTTGCTAGTGTAGCTATGCCAGCAAAATCCCTAGTGTTTGAGGCAGCTGTGCTGACAGAAGAGGATGTTTGCCAGCTTACCTTATGTTGTTCAGGGACATGGCATAGCTTCACTGGCAGAAAACCCCTTCTCTTGGCATACACTGTGTTTTTTGCTCAGGGGCTCTACTGACTCAGCTATGCCAAGATAGCTGTAACACAAACCCTTACATTGCTACTTATCAGTGTTGCTGGAATGGCTGCACAATCTAGCTGGAATCAAATTGGTCATTGATGCAGCTGCACATTTGCAAATACAGTAGTCAAAGGACTGGCAGTTGCCTCCTGCAGTGTAGGTAAATTGTGTGTTTTTGGTTCTGCTAAAGTTAAACTGCAAATATCCTCCTCTTCGTTGAAGGATTGATGTCCTCAATCAATATGTACTGCAGCCTCTTCTTTTATGAGGGTAGCTATGCCAGCAGAACAAAAAGTATTTCTGCTTCACACACCCCTTATGCTATTGCCCATTGACTTGGCATTTTTTTTTCTCTTTACCTTATACATTGCTTTTTACAGTATATAAATTGGACCATGGAGCCCTCATTCTGTCTCTGTTTTTTCTTGAGTTCCTTTAGCCTCACCATGCTGACCTTTTCTTTAGTAGTACCTCTCTTTTTTCCCCCATCATTTATCTGGTCAATTCAGCTACCCTTGTGTATTTGAAGATATTTCTTTGAAGCAGAAGTTTCCAAACTAAGGGTCACAACTAAAACTAGCATTGTAGCAGTGACAAGTGGGGAATCACAAGCCCCTGTAGTTCCTCTGAGCACCCTCATACAGCCCTGGTTTAGGTCTTGATAAGTAGTAAGAGGAAGCACACTGTTACCATGTAACAGCTGAGATGCTGTGACAGGGGGCTGTTGAGAGGCCGGTCGAACATTGGCCTGCCCGCCTGTCTAGGGCAGTCTGCCCTCATTCACCTTCCACATCTTGCTGTAACATTAAATTATAGTAAAGTGCAGGAGGCTGGCCACTTAATGCCCCAATGCCTGGGGCATTGTACACAGCTCTGACCTTCCCTACACCATGTCCCATGCCTTGCAGATAGCATCACCAATTGGTAACAGCTCCAGCCCAAGGCCAGGCTAAACTCTGCCCCTTTCTGAGCCTCTAGCATTCAACTCTCACACTCCACCCCCTCTCACAGGACCTCATTCACACTGCAAACTCTCACTGGGCTTCATTCATACTGCTCCTCACTGGGCAACTCTCAACCCACCACGGATCCATGCAGCCCCTTCAGACCGCACTTGAGCCCTACTCTAAGCAGCCCTTTAGGCTTTCCTCCTCACACTCTGGCCAGCCCACATGCAGTCCTTCAGACCCTGCAGCCTTATGCCTTACACTGGGCTGAACTCAGCCACTAGCCCCTCTCCGAGCAAGTTGCTCATGTTGTCACTCTTCTGGGGGCTGGCCCATGTGTAGCCCTTCAGATTGCATGGGCAACCCTACTCTACATGCCCCCTGGTGCAGCCCTTTAGGCCTGCCTGTACAGACCCTACACTACACCTTTCACACACAGCCCTTCAAGCATTACTGTACACCCTACTCTTTGCAGGCCTCTACACATACTTTCTCCCCGTCACCAGGACCCTTTTTTGCCCTGCTACTGGGGCCAACTCTATGCCCCCTCTCTGGGACTTGAGGTCTTACACCCCATGAGCTCACATGTCCACAAATGTGCCTGGCTGCACTGCCTGTCCCTGCTCCAGAATTACCCACTGGGTAGTAGGAGTTGGTGTTATAAGGTTTTCCTACCCACCTTTCACTGGAGAGGCAACTGGCCTGGAATTTCTGGGGAACTACCCCACCATGGACAGTCCCACCAGGCCATCTATCCCCAGCAGGGCCATCTATGCCCCAGGACCAGGAGCCTCCTGCCATCCCCATAGCTCCTGCCCTTACCTCCAAAGATGTTCTGAGCAGCCGCTGAGCTGGGTGGTGTTCTTCTGGCTGCCAGCAGCAGACTGCTGACTCATCCCTGAGGGCCTGAGTTAAGATGGAGGCTGCTCAGCCCCCTCCTCCAATCACATGGCCCTCTTGCAGCCACGTAACTGCCTCATCAGGGCTGGCCTGCACTTGCCGGCTGCCCGGCTGTCACTCTAAGCCCTTAAAGTGGCAGGCACCGAAGGTGCTGCGCCACAGACACATTAAGTCAGAGGCAGCTGTGACACCCAGGGAAGTACAAGCTGCTACACTGGTGATCGTAGTGGTGTGATCAGCCACCACTGATGTCACAGCTATTTTTGTGCCTCCACCACCCCCACACACAGAAAGATAGTACCCAGGGTTACCCTCTCTTCCCATTTATGCTACTGCATTACGTTCACACCCTATGTTAAGTGTGGCCACAGGAATGTTTACCATGGAGAAGATGAGATGTGGCAGACTCTGTTGCAGACTCACCTGAAGTAATGTGTCCAGCTTTGGGTACCACACTTCAGAACATAGACAAATTAGGAAGCATCCGGCAGAAAGCAACAGAACTACTTAGAGGTCTAGGAAACATGCCTGACAAAGGAAAGTTGAAAGAACTGGGACTGGTCTAGAGAAGAGGAGGTTGAGGGGAGGTCTTATAACAATGCTTCATGGATCTGAAGACTATTATAAAGAAGAGGGTGACAGACGATTCTCTAGTGGCAGGAGACAGGACAACAGTAAAAATCTTAAGTAGTAAGAAGAGAAATTTAGGTTGGACATAAGGAAGAATTTTCTAACTGTGACGCTATTTGAACACTGGAATAGGTTACCTAGAGAAGTTATGGATTCTTCATCCACATAAGTTTTTAAAAGTAGGTTAGATAAGCACTCAGATGAGAATTTTGGCAAGGATGATCCTGCCCAAGTGCTTAGACTAGATGACCTCCTGAGGTCCCTTCCAGCCTGGTTTTTCTATGATTCTAGGTCCACACTCTGTAAATTGTGAGTATGGGAATGGTTACCACAGAGAAATTGAGGCACAGTAAGTCCCTACTCCCTATTAATTGCAGGATGCACTGCACTTCTCTCTGTGGTAATTGTCACTAGGCTCACAATTACCCCACAGTGGGTGCACTTACACATGCAATTAGCACAGCTGAATTCATTGCTCCTAGGCACAGCATTTAAATGTGTGCCCAGGACCACAGCACTTTGAACTGGGGCAGTGCAGCTCCAGGGAGGTTCAGGGGGTCAGCCTGCCAACGTAGAGCTGCTTCACCATGGCTCAGCTGGGGCATGAGGGTGCTACAGGGTGGGGCTAGCTAGCAGGCATCTGCACTGTAGCACCCTCATGCCCCAGCCAACCCCCAGTCACCATTTACATGTGCATTGCAGCACACTAAACTCCATCATTGAATAGTACTTGTGTCAGGCAGTACTATCCTATGGCAGAGTTAATTAGCCTACTATGGCCAATAGCACCATATGTGTATACAGAGGTGCTTTACTGTGGAGCTAATTAGTCAGCTCTGCAATAAAGTGCACAGGTAGATGCATTCAGTGAGGCTAAAATGAGACACCTTGCTCCTGAATGAAACCAGGGTAAGTTGTCCAGTTTAGCTTTCACTTACCATGGAGCAATTGCAGGCACACAGTTATCTCATGACAGCTGGTCCCTGAAAAGTCTCCCCTCTCTGTTAACTCTCTTTCATTTAATCATTTGTCTGTGCCCTCAGACTCTTGTTGGGGTCTGTTTTTTCTCCTCACTAATTAGGTGGGAAATTACCACACCTCAGATGCGCTGTCACAACACAGCATATGTCTGCAACATCCCCATGGTAATTGAAATCTACAACAGGCAATTTACCCCTATATCATTTAGGGCTAAGGTGCCCCAGTTTAGATCTCTCTGTGGGGCAGGCACACAGACAACTATTGTGGAACATCTGAGATGAGGTAATTCTCCACTCCCTCTCCGTTGCAGACACACACATACTGGTGGAAGAGGTGCAGGATGAAATAAATAGTCCTCTAGATCAGGATTTTTCAACCCAAAAGTGGGTCACAAGTATATATGAAAGGGTTGTGAACAAACCTTAAAAATGGATCAACAAGCTTAAAAAATGGATTCCCCTTTAAAGGAGAAAAAAGTGGGAAACCGTGCGTTTTTCCTTGCAGGCTGAGAGTGAAGGGCACTGGGTCGGGACTGGCCATAGATGTTTACAAATGGGTCCTGGCACAAAAAAGGTTGATAACCACTGGTCTAGATCAGAGCATCCCTGTTGTACTGCAAATGGTGCCTCACAAGGGAAGCTGAGGGCTGGTGAGTAGTTGGTGTTGCACACACTGTGCACAAGTAAATTAATGTATATGTGATGGCATGACATTATTGGCTTCTAGCTGGGTCTTACCAGAAAAGGCTTGGAAATTGCTGCTTTAGGATTAGATGGCTCTCTCTCAATGATCACCTACAAGCTGGAATAGTGTAACTAAAAAATTAACCATTTTTATCACAGAATCTTAAGCATCGCTAAACTCGATCAGAGTGCCAGACTTCTCAACTCCATTCATGTGTGTATCTGTCCCCTCCTCTGCTTCTTGGTTTTAGGTAAAACAAAAATAGCACCCCTCCCTCCCCCCAGCACACACATTTTTACACAGTTTCTTTTCAGGAAATATAACATCCGCAACAGTCCAAGTCTTCCCAGTCTTTCTGCTTTCTCTCTCCAGGTGCAGCTTTGTCTTCCTCTTAATCATTTTTTCTTTCTTATGTCTCCCTTTACTTGTTGCTGCCACCATGTTCCATGTACAATATAACAGCATAAGACAGTTCTGTGCTTATAAAAAAATAAACTATGCCTTCATTACAAAAACCATTTACAGAGATGCCATAACTACAACTAGGAATCCAGCCATTTCCATACAGACTAACTTCTTAGCTAATCCATCATCCAAACAACTCCCTCACAGTGCTTCTTCCAAGTGAGGTCATCATGTGACCTAGGGTACCAAACACCCCTGTGCTCCAGGTATATTGCTACACTGCTCTTCCAGAAGAACATCAGCAGTAGAGTTTCATCATTCCAAACTAACTTGTAGATTTCTTTTCTATTTTTTTTTTTAAAGGTAGGTGACTCTTTGTGACTGCTGATTTCAAAATTTTGTTTTAACAATTTAAAAAAGGGAAATACTTGAACCCCACTCCCAAATGCCAAGACTTGCTTGGCTGGCTAATTTATAGTGCTAAGAAATTAATCATGGGGCTTGAGAGGTGCTTGCAATAGTGTCATGTCCATCAGTGTCTTTTTTTAATATTCACATAAATCAAAAGTAATTTATTACCCTACTTCAAGGTATTGCCTTTCTATTTGATTAGTTGTCTGGTACCCAGATAAACAGATAAGAGACCACCTAGAACAAAGGTTTATGTTCAAGTGGAATGAACATTGTGATCACTGCAAGGTTTTGCTATTATCTATCTAGTAACATGTATACTTAAAACTTCCATTCATATCTGTCATATTTCTTTTTAATAAATTAGATAATCAGCCAGTACATCATGCCATTTCTTTAAGGAAAGGGATTGACAAGAGACACCTTTGAATACAGACTCAGTAGAGAAGTACTATAGCGAGAAAAGCCTGCTGTATTTATGGCAGGAAAAGTGCAGAGGGGGGTGGAAAGAACTTTTTTACATCCAAAAGCAACACCCAGATGCTCCTCAGGCAGCTCTGGGGTTCAAACAACAGACCTCTGAAAGAGCAGGGGAAGCATTCTGGGTATTGATATGTAAATGTTCACTGTGGTGTACGGCACAGGACTGGTGAAAGAAAGCGGAATGCAGAGCATATTTATTTATACACCAACACCCAGAATGGTCTAATTCACAGAAGTATTACTTTTTGTTTGAGCTCTGAAACAAGCAGAAAGATTTGAGTGTTGCTCTCAGATGCTCAAAGTTCTTTCTTTATATTTTATGACACCAAAAGAGATCTGAAGAACTGATTCAACAGCAGATGGATACATACCTTAGGGGCAGGCACTGGTCTTAAGTCTTTTTTCTGCATACCAAAGTCATACCCAGCTTACAGGGACCCTCCTACACTGGATTAAAGAATGCCTTATATCAATCATTTTAACTTAGCTCAGAGTGTTCACACAAGGGAGTTTGTGCAGATTTAGTTAAGTCTATTTTAGAACTGACTTAGTTAAAACAATGCAATGTGAGTATTTAGTGAAGGTCTTCAAGCAAAGACAAAAACATGGAGAAAAAGTAAATGCCAAGTGCAGGACACTCTTGCTGAATAGCACTAGAGTGAGAGAAAACAGCATCCTCTACTCAGCACCATAGTCCTCATTCTCATTTATACAAAGGTCCCTTTACATTGCACTAATGAAGCTGCTTGGACAATGGATATTTGCAGTTAGCTGATAGTTTTGAAGAAAAAAAAAAAGGAGAAAATTAGTTGTTAGTCAGCCTAAAAGGATTTTGTTTTTTAATTCACCAAGCTAAAAAGAAATGTTGGAGCTCAAACAAAGCATTTTGTTTCAATTTAAAAACTTTAAACTTTTTTGCAAAAACTGGAAGGAATATACCTAGCAGATAGCACAAGTCAGCTGCATCTCTTCTTGTGACTCATCCACAGAAGTATTTACGAAATTCTAGTCTCAGGACAGGTCAGCAACTCTATACCATACCTGCTGAAGACAAAGGGATTGCCAAGTGATAGTGAAATGCAGAATTGGTCCCCAGAATGTATATTATTATTATGCTGCACAATGAGGAAACAATCCTGCTTGACATTCAGATTTCAGACAGTTTGCAGGGACAGCAACTGGAAAAGCCATCTTTCCACATGCAAAGTAAGCACAGCTTACTGATAGGCCTTACACTCAATCAGGTTAACCATGGGGTTACCTAATGAGTCAGGAGCAAGGAGGTCATACAAAACTAAACAAACCCCACAGGAAAAATACGAATTCTCTCCATTGCAACTGCTTGCCTTTGAACCCTCTTTGGTAATAAGCAGCCTTAGGGTGTTTATAGATGTACTCTGGGAGGCAGGGGGCACTTTAATTAGTGAGCCGCGCTAATTAAAAGTGCCCGAGCATCACGTATATCAGTGTCCCTGTGGTGAAAAATGGCAGTCGGGTGCTTTGAACTAAAGTTCATTCAACAAACTTTAGTTTAAAGTGCCATGCCATCATTTTTCAGTGCAGGGATGCTGCTACATGTGATGCTGCAGTGCATTATTTTCCAATTAATTCCGCTGGATTTACAGGACATTGGAGCAGCCTTGTTGCACGTCTGTAGGAGCCCTTAGAGACTAACTGGCAACAGCCTAGCATCTGATGAAGTAGGCTGGTCACCTATAAAAGCTCATGCCTCTCTAAACCAGTTAGTTTTTAAGGGTCTTGTTACATGATAATTTTAGGTGGCTCTGAAGCCCTGGATTGGCCGCACATTAACACCTTTAAGTGGCTTAAAGCATTTGTTATATGGCTCAAAGTTATGCTGCTCCAGGGCAGGATTATCTTTGATTCAGTGGAACCTCAGCAAGGTTATATAAGGTGTGGTTACTTCCCACAGTTGTGCTGCTTAAGTTGAAGTCCTCCACCATCCTGGGCTGCGATGGCCCCTCCCCTACATGGTGTTTCTGTGTGTAGCTGAAGATGGTGACAGATCGAGGCTGGTTGGGGCCAGTGGGGAATGAGGGTGGGAGTGAGGCATAAAAAGCTGGAGCTGGCGCACCGGGATGCTGTTGCAGGGTGGGAAGAGTGTGGCCCAGCACAAGAGGAACAGGAATGCTGCACGAGGTGGCACTGAGGAGGTAGAAGTCATTACACAGGTGGGGGCTCTGGTGCTGGCTTGCTGCCCATCCTGCTGAGGCACTGAAGGCTCCATAGCTGCCCAGCCAGGGAGCATTACATCATGCCACTCTGCTGGTTTCCTCCCATGGCACCATGCCACGTCTGGTGGGAGTATTTAGCAGCCCTGATGGTTGTGGCAGGAGAAGGAGGATGGGAAGGCATTGCCTCATTGCAGCAAGCCACCAGTATGCTGCTGACACCTATGCCAGGCTCCAAAGGAGGCAGGTGACATTTGACGGTTACATGTTTCCATCCCCAACCCCACACCCCATCTCTCACACTCCTACCCACAGAGCAGGAACAAAAGCCTGTCCTAGCTCACCAGCCCTGCTCATGAGGCCTCTAGTGTTAAGGCACAGTTGCGCAGGTGGGAGACAGAGAAGGATTTTAGCCTTAAGGTGTGACTGCTCCAACCTCCAAGCTAGCACTAAGCCAATCAACATTTGTACAGCTCAGTGCAAGGTGTAACAAGGCGCTAAGGTGCCATCCAGCTCTGCCTTCTGCCTGACCTGAGACTAACACAGTTAACAATCTCCCTCTCCTCTTTGGTAACAGTGACCTCTCTGCACATGCATTTCAGTCATTCCCTAGCTGATTTGCCCAGAGTACAACCTGTGCACCCCAAGAGGACTCCCTGCCAAGTGGCTGATCAGAGTTCATCTTGCTCTCCCTGGTTTAAGACTACATTATACAGAACAAACAGCTGACCAGAGATTTTGGTAGCTAGGGACCCAGATTAACCAAGTTCCCTTTTGTGGTCTGGAACCAAGGGGAGTGGGCCACAGAGACAGAGGGGGCACATTTGCATGAGACGCTTTACTGCACAGTAGACTAATCTACTGCACAGTAAAGCAGAACTGTCTACTGTGCAATAAATTAGTCTACTGCATGGTTTGCTACTACCTGGAGATACAGGTAGCATATTAACAGTGCAGGAGTGCATGTGTTGATAGCTGACTGTGAGCAAATTACTCCCAGTCAGCCCAGGCAGCAGGGGGTGGGGGAACTGTCCTCTCCCCTAAGCAGCTGTTTCCCAGCCTTGCACCCCAATTGGTAAATCAGGATGTGGGGCTGGGAAACTATTTTTTGGGAGAGGGGAAACCAGACCTGATTCCAGTTTCCCATGCCAGCCCAGGGCTGGCACGCAAGGAAGCCTGGAGCTCCCCTTGGCTGATGTAGGGGGACAGACCAGGGCAGAAGTAGCCCTGAACTGAACTGCTCCTGATGGGCACACACATAAATACGTTCCCAGGGAAAGCTTACTTCACTAAGATTACAGAGCATTAATTGCATCTGTAGACATGCCCAGGGAGAATTTTGCAGGGAGAGAAGTAAATTGCAGGGAACAGGGATAGAGCTGGTTAAAAAACTAAGGTAAAAATTTCCATCAAAATTATTTCTTTTAAAACAAAGAACAGTTTTACCAAAAAAAGACTTTTAGAAACAACACCCTCCAGAACACCAAAGCAATCATCAAGACAGGAACTGACCTTTGTCTCAGTAAGAATCTGATTTAAAAATTAAGGTTTTTTTAGAATGATTAAAGATAGATTTATTTTTACCCATATCAACATTTTGAAGATTCACCCTGTAAATGTTTCTTTTCCTCATCCTGGGCGGGAGCAGACACACTGAAGTCTACCTACAAAAGTAAAATGGCCAAGTGTAATATTGTATCTTTTGAGAGTCATGGGGAATCTGATGTTGCCCCTGGGAAATTATAACATTTAGTTCTGAGATGTATAGATTCATCCCAAACATTGTTATATCTAATATTTATTAAGAACAGAAAGAGAGACACCAGACTTCTCACTTAACAATAAAGATTATAGACCTTTGTGCTGCAGAGATAATCATCCCTGTGTAAGTCCTATATTAAAGCAGCTGTAAACTATAACAGTCAAGAGAATTAACTCATCACTTGGAATAACATTGACAGTAAATTTAAACCTGAGGTTTTGCAGTGTCTGGAGCTGATAATAACCACTCTGCTACTGCCCTGAGCAGCAAAGTCTTGTCCCTACACAGGCAAAAATTCCTGGCTGAAATAAAAGCTTTTATCCATTGTTTAACTCCCTTTGACCTAATTCACTTTCACCACCCCCAAGGAAGGAAGGTGAAGTGTTGTTGCTGGGACAGTGAGTGTAGATGGCGGGGTCAAAGTCAAGCCTGACATAGCTCCAGTGGTGTTACAGCATAAAGGGATTTGACTCAGGGCATTCAGTGAGAAGCCCTGTATAAACCTAGTCAGGGGACCAGTTAGCACCTCTCTCCATAATAATTCACCCCAGAGTCCCTTTAGCCCTCCAGCTGCAACTTGACAACTTCACAGCAGGTTAACTTTAAATGATCAGCAGCCCCTCCTGGTTCAAGTAAACAGAGGAGTGTGAGCTCCCAGTGGGTGAGCCAGCAATCCTTTCTGTACTGCTGGATTAGTTCTTTCATAAACCTGACAAAGGCCTTCTTACTAGTCACAAGCTGTCAGATCTGCTTCCTGGGCCATTTGGGATTGTAAGGAACACCGTTATTGCCATAGTGTTAGAGATGGAGAAGCTGGATCAGCCTACTGGAACAGGGAAGGGGCACTTCTTCTCCAGTCTGCAGTGCCTTTGGCAGGTTCTCTGTTAATTATTGCTGTAGCCTTCTTCACACCCAGGAACAGAGCTCTGATGTGCCAATTAAAGGCCAATTCCTGCTCTCAGTTTCATAAAGGAAATCAAAACAGGTTACTACAGATTTCCACCTCTATAAGCGAGAGAAGGATTTGGACCTCAGAATGAAGGTGTATTTGACCAAGGATATTTCCTTCTACGTACATATGTTCATTAGTGTCTGAACATACTTCCCAATGGAAACAATTCCATGTATGCATAGGTGAACCATCATTCATCCTTATATCATGCTTTCCTACCCAGGATGCTACGTGATAGGAAATATTGTGGGTTTAGTGCCTCTCTGGCCTATAAACAGAAGCAAGACAGTCTAGATCCACTGCTGGCTTTATTGCTATTCCAGTAGGTCTAGTAGTGGCAACCTAACTTTGACTCTGGTCATTAACAGGCTGTTGACTAGAAGCCTCTGAATGCAGAAAAAGCTCATCTCTAGGGTTGTTGCAAATGCAGGTTGAATGGCCTTGTCCAATGTGAATAAGAAAAATTACTGAGCTCTTGCCCCCCTTGGTCCTAGTTCATCCCTGTATTGAAGCTATGCTTAGTGCAGGGACAGGAAACAAAAGAAGTTTTTATATCCCTGCCATGCTTCCACTGTCCTGAATTAGCTTTATTCATGTGTAGGGTAAAACAAGCTAAGGGCTGCACCAGGGTATGCATGCCTGTCTGCCTGCCTATGGCT
>NW_017728992.1:48442131-48446210 GCF_001723915.1 Gavialis gangeticus | reverse complement strand
TATATCCCTGCCATGCTTCCACTGTCCTGAATTAGCTTTATTCATGTGTAGGGTAAAACAAGCTAAGGGCTGCACCAGGGTATGCATGCCTGTCTGCCTGCCTATGGCTCCATGGGGCCATTCCTCCAACCAAGAATAGGTAAAGTGCAGACCATGCTCTGGGTATGTTCTCATTCCCTTCGGACTACCCACAGGATGCTCTCAGCTTATTTGGATGTTGGCGGTATACAGGTATTAGTTAGTTACACAGAAGCCAGGGAAAGCTATTCCTTCATGGACCCATAAAAGGTGGAAGCGCCTCCATACAGTTTTATACAACACAGGGGGCACATATATCCATGCAATTATGGTGCCTGAATAAACTGCAGAGCTTATTACTTTGGAGTTAATTGCTCTTGGGTGCACCATTTAAATGTGCACCCAGGAGCAATTAACTCTGGAACAATAAGCACTGCAGTTTATTCAAGTGCAGCACATGGAGCTCAGATGGAGCAGCCCCAATTTGCAAGGGACCAAGCCTACCCTGACCAGGCTCAATGTGCTGCAGAGGGGCTGGCTGGTGAATGAGAGATCTTCAGCATGTGGCTAGCTGGCAGACAGCCCCTGCGCTGAAGCACCTTCATGCCCCAGCCAGCCAGGCATCATCTACACATGGACTGCTGCTGAGCTTTTTTACTCCACAGTAGGATAGCACTTGTATTTACAAGTACTATCCTGCTACAATGTAAATTATTTTACTCCAGCCTAATAGTGGCACACTTCTAGACGCCAAGATGTTTACTAGGGCTGTGCAAAACAGCACCATTCCAATTCAGCTTCAGTTTGAATGAAGATAAGACAAGAGTATTCTTTTGACTCAGTTCTGATGTAAAAGCCTAGTAAAGTTCTGTGCAACAGATTCAGCATTCAAGTGCATAGTTCAATTAACTGCATAACACAATGTGAATGCCAATGTTTTGTCTGTTGCTTACATTCCAATACTGGTTATTTATATATAGAAGTTAAGTGAATAAACTTAACTGCATAGCAGATTTCAGCCTCTCTATCTACTTCGTAATTTTATTATACTTTGGGTAAGGGGGGAATACTAATTGGCACCTGAAGTGGCAAAGGGAAAGCAGCTGTCAAAGCACCAGTATTAGACACCTTGACATTGACACAAGTTCGGCAGTTTCACAGCTGCTCTCTCTTGCCATTTTCAAGGCTTGTAGTAACAAGCCTAGAACTGAGTATTAGAAAACTTGAAAATGAGGGGAACTAGTCAGCTTCAGGGTTGCTAATATTACAGCACCGACAGTACTGTGCACTTGCTAAGCATTGTTTTCAGCTTTGTGTTTAACAGAATACAAGGCATTAAGAAAACTGTTTCCAGAAAAGCATGGAATTTTTCTGTCATTGCTACTGGTGCTTCAGGAAGAGACAGGAAGCTGAAGAAGGATCATCCAGTGGTTGCAGCACTTGCCTACAATTTAGGTTCAGTTACCTTCTGCAGTCACATTTCTGTCTAATCTTGGCTTTAATGCTTTCTGTGGCTCAGTCTATCAGTCTAAAATGTTAGAGACTGTGGAGGCATTGATGTGTAATCATAGGGCCCAATGTAAATAGCTACAAAGTGGTAGATTGTTTTTAAAGAGAGTTTAAGCTAAGGCCAACTCTGGTAGCAATAAATCATATTTGCCATTCCCACTTTCAAATGCATAATCCAGTAGTGTAACTAGAGGTGGGAGAAACTGGCACCAGACCTAGGTGCCAACTTAGAAGGGGCACCAGATTGGCAGTTGTCACTGCTGCCCAGAGTACAAATACTACTTGTTATGCTTCAGGCATACTCTAGTATAAAAACAAAGATGAACTAGATAGTGTTCACCTAAGAACACTCACACAGAACCTGAATTGTAGGTATGTCCCACTTGATAGCAAATAGCTTATACCAGATGGTTACAATGTCAATCTAAGGGCAAAAAATGTCAATTTGAGAAAACAGTGATAACATGGGGCAATATCCCTTCTGGTTATTCTCCTCTATTGGAAAATGAATTGCCTTCATCATATAAAAAGTAGGACAGAGGGCAGGCAGGTTTACCTGCATTTTTTTTCTCATTTCATTTGAGAAGACTATTTGTTATATGAGCATACATTCATGCTTTTTCCCCAGCAAAGATTCATGTTCCTGAGTCACTCTATCAGTTTTCTGAAGAACTGCCTTTTCTCAAACAATACATTTTCCTGGCGCAATAAGGGAGACAGGAGTGTAGTTTCATACACAGTGCATTAGTCAATTGCTTTACCTGCTACATCAGCCATGTTGTTGTGGACAGAAACCCCAAATGACAGACATGACCCAGGCGGCTGCCAGAGCTAACAAAGCTTTCTTCAGAAAACAGATTTTTCATAACAACACTGCAGCACGCTGGCAGTCCTGAAGGATTACAGCATTGCTTCCGATTTTACTTAACCCTTACAAGCCCAGTACAACACCATCAAGACTGCCAAACAACGTAGTCAGTGGTGGGTTAAAAAATATAGGCAATACTCTTCATTCAGAGACACAGTCCTATATATTTATTTTACCATTGTTATTGTAAATATTTTTCTAGTCAATTGTCCCTCTAACCATTTGAAAATTGACAGTGTAGCCGTAACTAATAACATATTGATGTATTATTTGTTGTTATTTAAAACTAACCAGTTCCTGGCTCCAATCTGTTAATCTTTTAAGCCTTTTTTTAGCGGGGGTGGGGGGAGGTGTTTTCTTTTACTTTCAATTTTTTTTTAAACAGTACAAGTCATACAAATAGACTATATCCAGACATTGTCAGAAACCAATATAGCATCAGTATCTTTAAGGAACAGTACTGTGGGAAGAGAGCTGGTATGAAACATTTCTATATTTACTTGGTTTAGTCAATGGACCAGCTCCTTAGCTACTGTAATTCATTACTATTTAACATGTATAGAAATTTAGGGTGCAATATGTTTAATTTATGGTAGAAGGTCTTTACTGTGTATCAGCTGTCACTTTAAAAAAAATAATTTAATGTCTATAGGACTCACGAAATGTGCTGAACTGAAACCCCGCAATCCCCAAATGGTATGCCCAGCCTGCAGTCACACCTGTGGTTGCAGGACAGGTTGAAACATCACATCTGTGGGCTGGATCCAGACCGCAGGCTGTAGGTTGCCAACACTTGCCTTAGAGTATGAACAGTATGGCAAAGTCCATACTCATGCATTTGGGCTGAATACATATTACTGTCTGTCATAGACACTCAGTTCTTTAGAGAAACAATTTAATTTTAAGGAGGACCATGGAGATGAATTTTTGTCTGTGCCAACACCTAGCTTTTTCTAGACTTGAATTGTCAAACATTGTAATACAGGGGTGGCCAACCTGTGGCAGGGGGCCACAAGTGGCACAGGAAACCTCTGTATGTGTCATACAGCGGACTGGGCAACACAGTGACAGATAGAGCAAGAAGTAGAAAGCAGAGCAGCAAATCAGGCAGGGAGTACAAGGAAGTATGGGGAAAGAAGCAGGAAGCAGAGCAGATCAGGCAGAGAACACAGGATGTGAAAAGAAAGCACAGCAGCAGATCAGGTAGGGTAAGGGAATCTGAGTGAGACTTGAAGAAGGTATGGGGTAATTTGTGACATCTGTTGGAAAGGTTGGTCCACACTGTTGTAATACATACTGTATTTCCTCAAATACAAGACAACCCTTCACAGGCAAGGCCAGTTCCCAGACTATTGCATGTGGCAGCACAGTTTGGGGAGAAGGTGAGCAGCCGACAGTGGCAAAAAGACAGGTTAGGGACTAGTTAGAAAAATTGGATGTGTCCAGTCCATGGGGCTGAACAGCATACACATGAGGGTGCTGAGGGAGTTGGCCAATGTGATTGCAGAGCCTCAGGCCATCATCTTTGAAAACTCATGGCAATTGAGAGAGGTCCCGGATGATTAGAAAAGGGCAAATATAGTGCCCATTACAGCTGTGCAAAGCTCTGGTTGGTGATTCGATTGGGAGGAGATTCAGCCCCATCCGGTGGCCAAATCTCTGAATCCAAATCGAATCAGGGGAC
>NW_017728992.1:48429011-48441120 GCF_001723915.1 Gavialis gangeticus | reverse complement strand
GGGAGATCAGCAGCAAATAGGAAGAGCCCTAATCCCCCCAGGTGTGTGTTAGGAACTGTCAAGTGAACCATCTCGTCACAAGACAAGACAGTAAAGGTATATGGGTGTATGTGTGTGTTACAATTAAAAAAAACAATAACTATCCTTGTGCTAGTTTCCTGCTTTGCAGCCTTTTGGCTAAGATCAAACAAGACTAGGGGCATCCAAACCCCCAAGGCCTCTGGACCTCGGGTTTGCATGTAGGATGCCTGTCTGGATTTGAGGAGTATCCAAAGACCCAGACCAATGGGTCTGGGAGGAAAGATGCTTCCCGGGTGGTAGAACCACATAGACTTGACGACTGAGCTATGCTCAGTTGAATTTTGGAACTTGACTCTTGGGTTTTCTCAATTTAATTTTAACTGGTTTGGCTGTGAACAAAATAAAAAGCAAAACAAAACAAAGCAAACAAACTATACCTATCCTTGTGGTAGGTTCCTATCAGCATGTTTGCCTGATATGGGCCATGTACTTTATAGTTATGCTCAATGTTGGCTGCATTTAATCAAGTTCACAGTTTGTTTCCATTACTGAGCGCATGCTGCTTTTTACAGCAATTCAATGACAGGTAATGTATTTAATACAATTACCTTGTATGCAAATATAAGATGAGGGGCTTCCCCCCCACCATGTTGACTGGGGGGAAAAAGTGTCTTATATTTGAATAAATATGGTATTAATTCTCAGATAACCTGTATTATTTAACACAACTGTAAATGCTAACAAATACATTACAAACATTTGTTGTAAGAGTAGTGGAGGGCAAACAATGATTGGGGAGAGGCGTTTGTGTTTCTTAACATCTGTAAAGTATTTGCCTTTGCATTTACAATCAACAAAATTAAAAAAAAAAACAGCCTACAATGTTTCCAAACCCAAACATTCCAAAATCATGCATGGGATTTTTTATTGGGCTTCTGATTCATGTTTCCAAGTTTTCCACCTCAAACCTGAGATAGAAAAATGTATTATCTTTTAAAATGAGATAATTCTTGCCTGATCATATCATTTCAGCACTTAGATCTTTAGGAAAGGCACCAGGTAGCATGAGTCTTGCAATAAAATTATGAGAGTTGGCAACACCAAGTCTGCCATCTGGTCCCTGTGATGCAGAATAACTGAAGTCCAGCTGCTTGTGCTGAGCTCCAGTGAATAGTTACATATATTTAGGGTCTTTTGCTTTTAAACAAAATAGCAAGGGACAATTCTTGTTCAATGAAGATCAGTGAATGTCTTTTCTAGTTGAGGGATAGGCCTGCATGACAGTATTTTATTTTTTCTTCTCCTTTTTTTCCATGCTCATTCTTTGGTTATAGAATACAGCAGTAATAATTATACTTACACATATAGTTAACGAATCACACAGCATACTATGAATGCAAAACATTTAAAGCAACGATCAGCACCAAATAGCTTGCATGCTATCCATAGCCTGAAATGTGTTCCCACATATTAGAAAAAAACAACAAATTAATAAAAAAAAAAATACAATTCTGTGACTTACATGGAAGCAGATGTTTCAGAAATTTTATGGATTATTCATCCCCAAAAGCTCCTTGCAAGAAAAATTTCCTAATTCATTCTGTCATCTGAAGAGAAGTTTTAATATTTTAATCAAGCTGCATGACTCCACTGGAAAGCTCTGTTACAAAGCTTTGCCAGGGCCAACAGGAAGTTTTAGAAGAGTAATTTGTGTTGAGCTCAAGGCAACCCTCATTAGTTGGTGCTGGTGTTGGTGCTGGTGAGGTAACTTTTATAGTTACATTTTTACCATTGAAAAACAATCATATATATGTCAATCTCATCCGTGTAAGCGTGGAAGAAAAAATACCACCTCCTTATATGTAGGCATATCTTACAATATAGCACCATTCATTTGTAAAGATGCCATCTCTACAGGTCATTACAATTTTCAAATTGTTATTGAGGGAGGAAACAACAACAAAACAGCAGACCATCTTTTGAAGATAGCAGAGTCAGGTCCTGAAGATATATTAGTCTCCCACTATGGTTTCTTGGGATTTCAAAATAATAGTCTTCATTTCTCTGACACAGTCATTTGTTTTTCCTTTTTTAAAATGAATGCATTCTTTCTTAGGGCATCAGAAAAGGACCAGCTGTTGATTTTTGTATCAGCAAAAAGTTCAGTTGCTTGATTACTGTGCAGAATTACCCTGCCAAGGAGAAGTGTTTGGGATTTCTTCCAAGTTGGTTTTACCAGGGGCATAGCCACACCTTGTTCCTTTCCTGGACAGGCATACAATTCTCCATTTTCCTGTCATGTTTTTTTTGGATACTCACTTCCAGTTCACTGTTTCTCCATTTGCTAAAATGATAGCCTCAGGTCACAGACATACAACTCCAGATTACTTACATAGGGGTCTTACCAGTACTTGCTGCCTGACCATCAAATCACAGACAAGCATAGATTTGCAGAATTTAAATGTATACTCAGAGACAGAGTAATGAAAAGTTGAGTCTTGCTTGGTGTGATAGGGTATACACACTGGTTATGCAGGAGGCCATTTAAATTGCAGAAACCATTTGCCAAATCCAATCAATTTATAGGAGTCACTGCTTCAAGCAGCTTAAGCATGGCAGCCAGTTTTTATTGTAAAAGTGTATCCCTATCTATTCACACCCCATTATGACTTGTTCCATTCTAATTCAGAGCATCAGCAGACAATTGATCATCAAGTCAATCCCTGTGTCCATGATATATGGCAGAGCCTACCTAATCGCTGCAAGAGGCATGTTTAAGGAAAGAAAAGCACCAAGCCTAAGAGCTAGTAGTATTACCTGACCTCCCTCAAATATGGCAGCTTCTTGGCTACCAAACAAGGACCAAACACTTGACTTAGAGTGTATATCCAAAGACAACAAGAGGTGTATGTGTATCTCAATGTGTTTATTTTCACATGCAGTCTTCACTAAGACCGTAGGCATGGAACCAGTGGTACTGTTTATTCTCTCTCCTCCCCAGTTACTTGTCTTGGTCATTTGGAGTTGTCAACAACAACCAAGAAGCAGATTCCTTCTACTTTTCACTGCAGATACAGCTTGGTGACGTGAACTGTAACACCACATACAGTGCATGTGTAACTGTCTTTCATCCTTCAGTGACTGTGGCTAGGGACAGACATTCAAAAAGCCTGAGACCGGATTGATTCAATCTTTGCAGGTTAGCCTAACCTCACTAGGCTAAGCCAGTTTGTAATCACACAGCCATCCTCTCTGGACTGAGGAAATTCAGGTACATGCCTGCAGTGGCTCAGGCTAGAAGCTGGTGGGGGGTGGCACTAGAGCTGCCCTCCTTTCCCTTCCACAGTGCTGAGCTGGGGGGGGGGGCATGGCTAGGCCCTGGCAGGATGCTCTGATTTGGGAGGGGTCCATTCCCCCCGCCAGTCATTGATAACAACATTTATCAGCTGTTATCAGCATTTAGCACTCCATCAGAAAACAAAGCCTCTCTCATTAGTTCAAGCGCTTCTTAAACAGCTTTTTCCAAAGGAAGGAATGCAGGGACATTACCAGCTGATCTGTTGATTGGCTCCAAAAAGCCCTAGGTGATCACTGTCCTGTCTGCCTTTATCCTGTCTGCCTTACACAGACACCTCTCAGCATTAGCTAGGATACTACACGCTGACTACGCTCTGTGCTGTTGGAGGGAGGGAGGAAGTGGGGATCCTTGCTCGAGCAGTGAGCAATGTGGGGGGCAGGGGGAAGCTAGACAGACACTGCTGTGCCTGCAAGTCTCTGCTGGAGCTCCAGCCAAGGAGCAGAGGGGAGGAGCCAGCCCAGATCTCTGGAGCAGAGAGCCCCACCCAGCTGAGAGAGCATGCCAGGATGCTGGGGGAGTCTGGTATAACTTAAACCAGCAAGGGGTCTGGGACAGACATTTCATAAACCAGTTTCACTCAAATCAGTTAAGTCTGATATTACATTCAATCCAATTTATCTCAAACAGATTTCAGCCATTTTCAAACTGGTTTATATGCACTGAATGTCTGTTCTGCTACAGGTTTAAATCAGTTTACGATCACTTAAACTGGTTTGTGTGTAATGTTTGTCCCTAGCTTGTGCCACTACTTAGATTGAGGAGGCCTCATATACTACGAGCAAATATCTGTTCCCAGAGATGGATCCAGAGGGGTGCATAATTAACACATTAATCTCACAATAAATTGCAAATGTTACACTTAATTTAATATGGCATATCTTTGTAGCTGGTTTTGTATTGTGCTTTAATTTGAACATGTGGTTTGCATCATGCTTTAATTTGAGTGTGCAGGAGCTGACGAGCACTTAAACCTACCCTTTGCAGCCTGATGCAGGGCTACAGGGTGTGGCTTTCAGCTTCCTGGAGTATGAGTAGGCCATCAGCTGATGTGCTCCCTACACACCTGCACCCATAGTCACCTGGTGCAGCTGGATGTTGAGCTACATTACACTATAACTTGCCAACAGGTGGGGAGCCCACAAGCTCTCTGCACATTGCCATTTGAAAGGGTGTGCTGTTGATGCAGGAAGCACAACATCAGGGACCAGTCGTGAAGCCTGGCTCCCCATGCACATAGTCACTTAACTGAGATTTGATTAATTTTATCCCAGATTTCAAAAACTGCGTGTCCTGCCATGCATGACAGGATGCACAATTTTGGGGATCTAGGATAAAGTTAATCAAATCTCAATTGCATGACTAACCTAACATATGCCAGGGGCTTAAGAACTGAAGCTAGAAAGCTTGTGCGCTCAAGACAGGAGAGTACACTATATCTATAGTTCCATATAAGAAATAACAAAATGCAAAGCCACCTGAAGCCTTGGGTCTGATTCTTTTCTTGTGTCATCTTGCACTTGCATGAGATGGGTTTGTAAGGAGAATCAAACCCCAGGAGTGCTTCAGGGGCATAAGATGCAACTACACTTTAAGAAAAATACTCTAAAAGTATTCAGGATTTTTCTCAAAGGCTACATTGTCAAATTTACTCAGCTTATAAGGTAAAAAACAAAAGCAAAAGACCACTGCCTTTTGTAATAGCCATCTCTGTGAATTTAGTTGGTGTCCACAAATCATTCTGGGTCCTATCTGGCCCATACTTCATTACAAGTAGAAGAAATTCTGGAAGTAGATTTAAGCTGACAAATCCATTGACGCCTGAAGTAGAATAGAAAGGAGCTCCTCCTCTAATCACTTTTGTTCCACATATAAAGAATTTAGTCCACTATCCCTTTTATTACCATAATTTCATCTCCACTGTAAATAAGGGTGTGGGCAGATGACAAATTATTCTAAATTAAAACTGGTGGAAAGAAAGACTCAGCCAGTTAAGTAGCAACAGTTTCATGTGTCTTTTCTATTCCACAGTAAACAAAAGCTAAACAGGAGCAATTTAGTAAGCTTTCTTTCTTTCTTGTTTGCTTTCTTGATAGACTGCCAGAATTTAGGTTCTACTTATTGTGGGAAAGCATGGACACACAAAATGGTTACTACACCAGGGGTCGGCAACATTTTTGGCCAGAGTGTCAAAACACCCTGACCTTGACTTGTAAGATGTTGGTGTGCCAGGGGCAGGTGGCAGGGGAGCCACCAGGGAGACTGATCCTTGTTTTGGCAGCACAGCCCCAGTCCCTTCTACATGTCTGCCCAGAAGTGTGTGTGCACCCGCCACCAGCAGCGAGCTGTGCTGGGACTCCACATGTCACCTTTCTTGCTGCCTACTACAAACAGCCTGGGCTCTGTTGTGGGCAGCAGGGGCCTGCCTAAGCTGTGGCAGGTGGTTAGGAGGCTTCAAGCTGCTGCACTGAGGTCTGTGGATCCCTGGCAGGCAGTGGGGAAGCTGTAAGCAGCTGCAGTGAGGCCTGTGGAGCCCTGGCCCAGCTCACTGCTGGCAATGAGTGCACACACACCTCTGAGCAGACAGTGGGGGGAAGCTGGAAGGGACCCAATCCTTGTTGTGGCAGCACAGCACCAGCCCCTTCTCTGCCATCCACCCCAAGGTGCATGAGCCAAGCAAAATGTCTTTTCATGCTGTACTGGCATGCATGCCAGGGGTTGCTAACTGCTGTTACCTGTCAGCTCTGTGTTCCTGGGCAACCTTGGCACAGTACCCAGCCTGTCTGACTCACAAAAGACTCTCCCCCTGCACCTCTGCCTGAACCAGAACTGATCAAAAGAAGGACTTACAAAAGGCAATGAAGATACAATGAGAGACGCACCTAAACCCCTCCGGATAAGGCAACTTCCCTAGTCTCATTTGCATGGGAGATGGGAAAAGGAGGCACCTCTATTAGCATTCAGAATGGAGAACAGAGATTCCAAGGCAAGGACCACATTAAACTCTGCAACCAGAGAAGCAGGAGAGCACTGCATGATGGGGGAATCCCTCCTCCAAATGCTAATCAACCCAAGTCTGCACCCACGCAGCTCATCATTTATCAGACCAATTCTAGTGATGACTCCTTTATTGGTACCCAAAACACTGAATCTGCCTGTTTGTATTGTGAGATCCCTCAGGGTAACACTGCCCATAGCCAGGGATGATCAGCTCCTCGTGTCCAGCATAACAAAACAACTCTGGTATACTACCTTGAGCGATCATTTACCCATAAACAAATCTAGTGTTCTCCATTAAACAATTGTTATTTTCCTACAAAAACACCTACCCAAGCTCAAGTTTCTGTTCTGGTGCTTGGATCCAAAAGCTGCACCAGTTCCACTGGGACTTCACCTCTTTTCCTGCCTCGAATACCTTCACTGATTGTGCTGGGGGCTCTGCTTGTCTCAAGCACGCTGGACCCTAAGTTAAGCAACTTGCCTACAGGCTCCAACAAACACCTGAGAACCTCAACCAGTTCAAGCTTCCCTGAGTGGTGAGATCCCAACTCTCCCCCTCTCTCTCTCTCTCCCTCCCTCTCTCTCTCACTCCAGGTGTAGCTTTCTAAACCTGACTTTTGCTGATCAAACTTTAGCAAGCCCACTTTCTAAACCTCAGACTTAGTTTAATCCCTCACTCTCTGAAAGGTGACAAGTAAAGGGGTCACGTCCCCCCACAAGAGTGAGCGCTTTGGCTGGTAGCGGGGCATGGAGAGCGCTCGTGCTCCCCCTGAAACTGGCTCTGCTGGTGGGACGCTGGTGGCAAAAGTGCCAGCAGTGGAAGTGTCAGCACTTCTGCCACTGCTGTGCCCTTGGTGACCAGCTGCTGAGGGACCCCTCCTCCCCCGGTCATGGCAATTGGCCGCTGGGGGGACCGCCCCCCTCAGTCGTGCCCCACTGGTGCCCCCCCAGACTCAGGAGGCACCAGTCACCCATGCTGTCTCTCTTACCCCAGGCAAAGCATTTTAAACCTGACTTCTTTTGATCAAACTTGAGCTAGACTTCCCCAAATACCCAGTTGAAACTGTAATATTGTAACAGCTTTGCTTGTTTGTCTCTCCTTGTATGGCTATTACTACTAGTGTCACTATAAGTTTTATATACCTGGCAATAAAATAACTTTTATGGTCAAGTTGGTTGCCATACTCTCTCTGAACCTCATTTACTCTTCCTTCTCCTCAACCTCTCCATTTGCTCTGCAGCAACGCTTCTTTTACCTAAGCCAAAGATCCTTGTAAAGCCCCAAAATCCTGTGAGTTTTGCTCATTGAGGGAGTTACTACCAGGACAATTGGGACAAGAAATTGGGAAGTGCTGAGCCAGGGCATATGGGGGTGTCAACCTGTTAACACTGATCAACCTGGTCTGGCTCAGACTTGCTCTACTCCTGTGCTGAGTCCAGAGCACATGAGGGTGTCAGCTTGGAAATGCTGAGTAACCCTGCCCACTCAGATGTGCCCTGTGAGTGAGAGTGAGAGTGTGTGTGTTCGATCAATTTGGTGGCTAGAAGAACCCAGCCCCATTGAAACTAAACTCTGCAAGGTAGCTCCAAGGGGGATGAGGACTTGCAGAAGGGAGAGATAAGCTCTGTATAGAAACACAAGTGACACAAGCAGCATATTGACAGAATTACAGAGACCCCAGAAACATAACTCTAATAAATGAGTGTACCCCAAAGGGACAGGCAAATCTGGTAACATTGCTGACCCCTGTAGTACACTATTTTCCCCCTCATATGGTACAATATGTTAGTCTATATTTTAAGTAAGGACCTCTCAAGTTGACTTTTGTCTACTGCTTAGTTCACTGGCTGGAGGATGGAGGACATTTCAGAGAACAGCACCTCCATTAGTGAGAAAATAGAATTTTATACCTCAAATTATAATATAAATTATAGCTCAAATTAAAGGGATGAGGAGAGCTTTCTGTACTGATAATCTTTCTAACCTAAAAGATCACAGGTCAAATGTCAAAATTAGGTAGGAAATGGGGCAAGTTTATAGGTATAATTTTTGGGAGCACCTAAAAAGAGAGGCAATCTATTGCCACCCATGTAGAACAAGGACAAATTGTGCTATCCTGAAATGCACTGGAAGATCCTAACAATCACAAATGCATCTCAGGTATCTACTTTGCTTTGTATTCCATTACAATATTACATTACAGCATAGCGTCACATTAAAATAAGGTGGAATAGGTAAGATTAATTATAATTGGGTGTGGTTAGTTCAGTACTTTCAAGAGTCAATCAGGTCCTAAGAGTTAAGTCAGTCAGGAATACTTTACAAAAGCAAGGAATAAGATGAAGTCCTTGGAAAAGTATCCTGAAGATAAAGCTTTGCTGCAGAGGCATCGTTCATCGGTGACACAGGTACCCAAGATTATTTTGCTTCAGAAAGCAACATTTAAAGTCGCCTTTGAAGGTATGACTAAGATGAGAGCTTTAAAAAATGGAGTACTGTGAATATACTGCATCTGCATGCAACTAATTCCTCCCTCATGGAGGGGTTGTACAGAACACTTCAGTTAATTCTTGTAATGTGCTTTGAAACATGCTAAATGCAAGAAGTGTTAAGTATTATTATTGCCATAGAGATATTTTGTCCATAATGTAATGGTAATGGAACAAGCTCTTTACAGGGAAAGAAATCTCTGGTATGAATGTTGAATGGAAGTAGGCTATTAACCTACAGTGTTTCAACTGAAACTACAGTAACTGGGCAGGAGAGAAGCCCTGAAAATTAAGCAAAGAGCCAAACATCCATTGGCACCCTTGTTTACAGTCTTTCATAAGATAGATATGAAATCTAACATTCAGCATATTTTATCTTCATAAAGATATTAAGAAAAATGTATCTCTCTCAAAAGACTTTTCCATCACATAATTATGAGACACTCCAGGGTCTCTCAGCTGCTCAGTGGATAGTTAATTCAATACTGTGAATCTGCAAGTCTAGCGAGCTGTAACAGAAGTTTTTGTATAACATTAAGTCTCCATTATGAGAGGTCTTATTTTCAATCCAAATGCTATTTAATTTTGTTTAAGCTATTACAATAATATAATATAACGGGTGTTACATTGTTCTTGAAGTAGTAAGGAAGGCTTAAATTTAATCGCCAAGTCATAATGTCTTTAAGATGTGCTGCCTACGTGCAGACAGAATTTACAGAGAAGCTGTGTCTTTCAGCCCCATGATTTAAAATATGGCTCTAGCCCTTCAAAATGGAAAGCATTTTGAGATCTACAGCCATTTCCTTCAAGCATCTAAATTACAGTGGACATATTGATACATTTTTGCAAGTAAAAAACCCCAACAGATTTTAAGTTTTTTTCTTTGTATTCAAAATCAAGTGAGTCTGTGGTCTGCCACGTCTGCCATCTCAGAGTTCTTCTCAGAGTTTTTCAGGCAAACTATGTCAAAACAAAAAGCAATTGCTTTTTATTGCTTTGTTTTTGTAAAAATGTCCACTGAAATCAAATGAATGTAGATGGCTGACATATGACCGGAGACACTACTAGCAATTTTGAGACCTTTGGCACAGGTGCCTACTGTTGTAGAGCAGGGTACAGGACAGAACTGAGTGCCCTTCACTTTTCTTGGGCAGCCATTCTGGCACTGTCATGTAAATTGACACCTGGGGCTGGTATGCAACTTGCTCTGCCCTAAATATGCTACTGCATGCAACAGGAGAATAGCTTTTTATAGCATGGGCTTGTGAATGTGACTTAGGCCAGAGAAGAGTGACTGGTTTCTTTCAAAATCCCCATGAATCAGCAAATTTATTAAAGTTTTAGGACAACTAGAGTACACAATACTAGACTTCAACATAACCACCATCCATCATGATACAGGGCATATTCCGATCTTCCAACTCCTTGAAAATGTTTCCCAGTTGCTCGAGTTACTGCACTAATTGCATTGGTGATCCTAGCCCTAAGTTTCACCAAAGAACATGGTTTTGACAAGTAAACTACATTTTTAACATATCCCAGTAAAAAGAAGCCCAATGTCGACAGGTCAGGTAATTGGTCCACCTCTGCCTATCCACTTCTCTGGGGAAACGTCATTTAGGAACTGTTGTACATTCAGAGCGTAATGGCATGGAGCTCCATCTTATTTAAGAATAAATTTGTTATTACTTACGAAGTCTAGCATCATGTACTCTAGTTGTCCTAAAACTTCAATAAATTTGCTTTTAAATGCTGTTTACAGATTGTTTTTATCACACCTACATCCTAAGTTATTAAAGCTTAAAAGTGCACAAGGACTTTATGAAGACCCTGTATAGTGTCAAAAGTAAGGTTGGCTGAAATGTAGGGTTTCCCACTTGCAGGCAATTTATTTCTTCTCCCTCCCCCACTTTCTTCCAAGTTTAATTTAAATCTGAAACAAATAGAAATAAAAAAAAATTGCCATGGACCAGAAAGTCAGAGAAATAGTTGTTTGGAAACACCAAAACTTGTATTTCCAAAATGAAATACGCTCCTCAGGTCCTACAAAGAGACAAAGTATAAATCAACAAGAGCAGCAATGAAGCTGATGAGCATGCAGTGCACTGAGGAACTTCAGGGGCTTCAAGGATCTGCAGCCCCGTGACAGCCCTTCTGTGCAGTCTGCCATGGAGCCAAAGGCCCCAGGAGCTCATTCCTGGACTTACACACTCCAAGTCCCAGCTCTGCAAGCAGGGAGCCTGGAAAATCCCAGAGCTCTGGCTCTAGCCTATCTTTTCAGGGCCCCCTGCTAGAGAGCCAACAGCTGCACCCCAGTTAAAAGTAGAGGCTTTCAGGGCTCTCAGCTTCATTACAGAGAGCCTGGAAACTCGGGCATGACAAGCTACCCTGGAACTGAAGACCCCAGAACCACTGAATTCCTGGTGCCGGGGCAATCTGTCAGAAGCTTGCCTAGCATTGTGGGAGTGGGTGAATCTGAGAGGTTACCAATGAAACATTTGGAGCTCAATGAATATTCATTTTCTGACAAAACATTTTGCTGGAAAATTTCCGCCCAGTTCTAGTCAGAAATAAATTGACTGTCCAGAAAACAGCCACCTGAATGAGAGAGACAGAGACCGAGAGACAGGGAGAGAGAAACTGAAAGCAGGGATTGAAAAATCTGAAATACTATTTGACCTCTTCCAAATTGTTCTGAAAGCAAGTAGTGTTTCAGGGGGAAAAAAATCAATGGTAGTAAATGATTTCTAACACAGGCAATGGAGATCTATGAAACATCTCAATAACAGCATGAAGGGAACTGCTAAACAGTGCCCTTTAAAAAAAAAAATCAGGAATATTTTTTTTCATATAAGAATATTTTTTGGGAAAGACATATTTCCTTTATAAGAAACCACCTGCCTGATAAGACCACCTGATATGACCATCATGTTACAGTCATATACAATTAAGTGAAGTCATGTAAGCTAAAAGGACTAATTAGACCAAGTGTTCATGCTAACTGATAACCAAATCAAAGCAAAACTACTGCAAGAAGTAGTTGTGGCTTTACAGGAAATAGCTAATAGTTGCAAGACTAGTAAGAATCGTGCCTTCCAAACCAAAAGCAACAGTAAGCAATGAAAATACTCCAATTACCTAATTATAAAAGTAAAACCCAGTGTAAACAAATTATACCTTTATTTTCAATAGTGGAAGCACTTATGTAGCAAAAATAGATACTTTTCTCTGTTTCTTTGTTCC
>NW_017728992.1:48413915-48429000 GCF_001723915.1 Gavialis gangeticus | reverse complement strand
AGCCTCCAGGGGATAAAATCAGCAATTTATGCAACACTTACATGCAGGATTGACAAAAAAATAATGTTCTGGGGTTGGCAATCTGCAAACTTTTTACTGACAACCAAACTTTTTTTTAAACTGATATTGGTTTTACATAATGTAAATATAAACCTTCTCCCAGGCTCTGGAAGGAAGTGACAAGTGCAGGGTTCAAATTAAAGGGTTTAAAACCAACCAAAGTAAAAGTTGTTGGTAAGAAGTTTAAAGATTTCATTTATTTATTTGTTTATTACTAACAAAGTGCTCTTGTGCTGGCATCCCTGCTTGACTGAAGCAATAGCTTTACATTGCTGGTGATGCTCCCCCTTCACCCCATACCCAGGTCTCCTACTCTGCCCCCTCACTCTTCTGATACATCTGACTGCACCCCTGTAGGGTGTATCCCTCACCCCATCCCCTAACCTTATCCCCACCAGCTCAGCTCCCCACTTCCTGGCACAGACCCAGACGTACTACCTCCTCCCTTCCTGGCCTGCAGCTCCATCCTGCCACTGCACTCTAGATCTTTGAGGTGAGCCACTGTTAGATGCAGGGGACAGCCAAAGATATACATGGCTAGGTAGGATGGAGGGGTCTATGCAGGCTCCTGTGAGTCACAAAGCCCTGACAAGAGCTCCCTGCAGAGTGCTCAGACACCAGGTGGCCCTCCTGTGTGCTGTCTGTCAAGCTCATAGTTGCTTAGCATTTTTAGGGATGGCTCCAGCTTTTTTATGGACTTCATGAACAGGCATTTTTTTGTGCTATTTTTAATGGGCTGCCTATAAGTTTATGGACACTTGACAACACTGCTTTCAGGATACAAAGATTTCAATAAGGCCAAAGTTCTCATTGTGCTCTTCCATGAGAACAATCAAACTAATTGCATTTAGGCCTCAAAATACAAAAGCAATTTCTGTTCTGGCTGTAAGCCAAAATTTTTACAGGCTCAGTTTGATACAGAATACACAAAGCCACACACCTTCAACTCCTCTTTCAAAAGATATCTGTTTAAACTATATCAGGAAGGAGGGCAATTTAAAATTACTTTAATTTGGAGCAAAAATGATAACCTGCACAATGTGAGGTACAACAGAGTTCTATGGCATGACAAAGGTGAAATTCTTAAAATGGAAGAGTAATAAATGGTAAACTAAAGTTAATGAGATCTTTTCTTTAGGACCAAAGACGTTAGATCAGGCTCGAAATAGGTTAAAACAATTATGCAAATAGCAAGATTCAAAACCACTGAAGTGTAACACATTCAGGGGAATGCTGCCTTTGAAAATAAGGGTATGCAAGTGTGAAATCAGCAGTCAATACAGGAAGCAAAATGCAAAAACCAATCAGTCTCATGAAGTTCCTTATTCACTTTAATTTCACAAGCACCAGACAGCAGAGAGAGGAAACAAACCTACACATGTCCTTAATTTACTTAATTATTTCTAGTGCACCTGCTTGACAGTACCTAGGCACAACATTTTCTATTTATCAGTCAGGAGTTCACTAATTTGAATGTTATTTCCCCTTTTTAAAGCTTTGAAATATGGCAAGATTTGGTGAACAGTAAAATTGGGTAGGCTTGTTTTGACACATTAGATATTTTTGGAACTGCTAAGAAATTTCAGGTGATTGTAAATATTTCTTCCTGGAGCATTTTAACAATTAAAACATTCTGGGGAAGCATAATCAGCAATTGAAAGGGGAGTGCTTTAGGTGAAGGAAAATTAGCAGCCACACTGGTTCATACACCTTAACACTCCCACGGAAGTTATTTGGATTTCATCCTTGTGGTAATAACTTCAATGGACCAAACTCTTTTAGCAGTATAAATAATCCTACTCTGGACATCCTAAAGGCTTGTCTGAAGTAGGTTAAAACTAATCTCTCCTTTCCTGAACCTTACAGAAGGCAATTATCACTTTTAACAGCATCTTCCTTACAGCTGTTCTTAAAGAACAAAGCTTAGATTAAAAAAAAATCCTCCTCAAGATGTGTACAGTGTTTGGGTTTGGTTTTCTGAAGTGGTCATCAGTAGAGATGGGCCTTTGTAATGAAACCTGAATTGGCATCTAGATCTAAATCCCTCCAAAGTTTACCAGATTTTGATGTGAAGTTCTAGTTCAGACTCAATTCTGATAGGAAAGAGAGGTAGATGGACATAGAGTGTCCAGGCATTAAAGCTCCAATTTAATAAACTTCTTTAACAAGTACATTTGGCATGCAACACGCACCTTTTCCACCAAAAACCAGCTCTACAAAACTGGGGAGATATGTCTTAAGCAGGGAAGCTGATTTTCTTTGCCAGTACAGAAGCATGGAGGAATAGAAATGTGGAGATACTGTAATGGCTACTCCGTCTTTTCAGGCCAGCAAGTAACAGGGGAAGAGTCCAGTATTAACCCCTTTGTAGCTGCTGCTGAATTGGCAATAGCTTTTAGCTGAGCAGCTAAGAGATGTTGCCAACTCAGCACCTTCTTTGAAAGAGTTAGCATACAGGTTTTGCCTAAAACTGCCAATGAGTTGACTGAGGGCAAGTAAGCTGCTGCATGCAGTCCATGCTCATCCACAACTGGATTTTTTTTTAATGTTCTACCTTCCAAAAACAAGGTGCATGTCTTTTTGGGGGGCATGTGGTATGTGAAAAAATACAATAAGTGCTTAATTGTAATGGGACGTAGGCACCTAAATACCCAATATACCTAAATATAAATTGGGCTGATAAAAACTAGCCTTTCCTGCTTACATTTTTTTAAAATGTGGCTTCAGTCAAAAATCAGACTGCAAATGCTGTTTGAAGTTTTCACCAAATTGGAATTTCCCAAACCTAGAACTCAGTAAAATTGGCATTCTTGCAAGGCTATTGTTCAGTGTCCCAAAGGCAGACCTAGAGACCTAGGCTCCCACAGTTTCTAAGACTGTTGATCCCCAGGGAGATGTGCCAGGATTTCAGGCAAAGTTACCTTGGATTTAGCAGGAGTTCACTTCAGCATTTTTGAAAATCCCAAATCTTAAACATAAGGATCATAAAAATAGGTAATACAAAGTTTATACATTTTTTTCAAAAGTTCTTCTGCTTGAATAAACTAGATGACATTGTCAGCCATGTTACTTCACTATCACTATACTCCTGTCAGCTCATTAATGGCAGCTATTTTGAAACTGATGCCTTTTCTAGATTTGAACTTACTTTGTGTTATAAAAGCCAATACAGCAGGCTTTTTAGCTACTTACCCTGTCTTAAGTAATCTAACCAATTTTTCTTAAAATGGGCTATTCTCATTACAGTATGTAGCCTATATGCAATCTACAAACAGTACACTCTTTAATGAAAAATGCAAGGTTTATTGCTTTTTCTTCTCCCCCCTTTCCTTAGGATTTTAACCAGTATTCTGAGAAGCCACCACATAATCTGTTAACGTAAGCATTGGGGGAGAAATTCCTTTGTTAAGGTTTATTTTTTATTTAATAAAATCATCTGGCAAGAAAAGTTTCTGTTTTAAAAAAGTGAAAAAGTACTAGACTTGTAGAAAAATCTGTCACTTGTCACTTCTCACTGCTTTCTGATATGGTTGACAGATACCAGAGATCGGACTCAGGCCTTCCTACAGACAAGAAAGGGAGTCCAGCCACTGAGCTAAATACAAGACAAAACTAACAATGACTCTTGCATGAAAAAATTCTTGCTCTAGTTCTTGTTTCCAAGTCACAATCTGGCTCTCACTTCATTTTGTGCATTTTTGTCTGCATGATTCATAGTGCAGCAGGAGTTCTTCAGCCTTTGTCCTCATTAACTGTGTCCAAATGAGCATAGGCGCTCAAAGGAGAGAGGGAGTGGGTAGCTATGCTTGGGAGCTGTATGGCTTGTGGAACTGGTAAAGGGGAATTGCTTGTTGGATCCAGCTTTGGACAATACTAATAATACCATGACTGTCAAACATAGTGATTCTCAACCAGGGTGCTGTGGCACTCTGGAGTGCCTTGAGATCCTTTCAAGGATGCTGTGGGTTGCCAAACAATGTTAGTACGCTTAGGAGTGCAAACATGATTCACACCAAACCCAGGTATTTCAACTAGGAATTAATAATGGACTATAATTTTATTATTTTTCTGTAGTCAAAAAATGAATGAAACCTAAGAAGGGGGCTGCTCAAATCTAAAAACGGTGAAGAGCCACTGATTTAGCAGTTCAGTGGATGAGTCCATGCCAAACTATTCTTTATGGCAAGGTTCCTGTTAAGGCTGTGCAAAACAGCACTGTTCCTTTTTGACGGAACAGCATTTTGTTTTGAATTTCATTTCAATACAAAACTGCTGTTCCGTTTCATTGAAACAGTTTCGCTGTTTCAATGTTTCACCCAAGGCTATAATGGGGAAGCTCAAAACAGCCTTTAACTTTGTCATTTCTGGCCTGATTTTGTTTAAACTTGCAGCAATGGTAGCCCCTTCTGAGGGCATGAAGCCTGCCAAGTGTCAAGGAGATAGGTACAGGGGTTTCAGGGAAACTGCACCTCGAGGTCTTGAAAGCAAAAAACTCATGTCACATGTATGTGTTAAGCCACAGCGGGGTGAAAGCTGCAGGCATGCTAGCCCCTGCTGAGGCCTTGAAGCCTGCCAGCTGTCAAGGAGATCGGTGCAGGGCTTCTGGGTCCTGGGGCCCTGCACCTCTCGCTGCTGACAGGCAAAACTCATGACATGGGTGCATGTGGGACTGTGTCCGTCTTGGGGCAGAGTGGGGTGAAAACTGCAGGCCTCTTAGGCCCTGCTGCAGCCACGAAGCCTGCCAGCTGTCAAGGAGATGGGTGCAGGAGGAGTCTGGGATCTGGGGCCTTGCACCTCTAGCTGGTGACAGGCAACACTCGTGACATGGGTGGGTGACACTGTGTGTGTGTTAAGGTGCGTCCTCACTCAACTGACACCAAGGCAGAAGGCAGGGCAGTTCAAACAATGCTGCCTTTTATGCAGTTTTTCCATCCCTCCCCCAGAGCACTGGGATTGGAAGGGACCTCAGGGAAGAATCACAGTCACTGGCCAGCCACACAGTCAATATGAGAGCAGTCCTTCCCCCTCTCCCCCCTCCCTCTCGTGACTTTAGTTTCTGTCTCCATGCAGGCAAGCCCAGCTTGACCTTTGAAATGTTTCAAAAATGTCAAAACATTTTGATTTGCCTTGTTTCGTTTTGAAGCTCTCTGTTTCATTTCAATTTTGCGGTTTCAAGCTCAAAACGAGTCAAAACAGTGTTGAAACAAAACTGCCAGTGAAATTTCACACAGCCCTAGTACCTGCATCTCAAAACCCCCATATACAGTCAGCACTCATCTCTATCCCAGCGGAGAAGCCAGGGATTAAATGGATGTAAAGGATGACTGTTGCTGTCCCACTGATACATAAGAGATTTCAGTTTCATCCATTTGGCACGTCCCATTAACACTAAATTCGCTTTAAAGTGCTTCTCTTTATTTATCTTTGAACAACATAGGTACTAATGTCTGAATAGTTCTCAAAAGATCCAAGTGCTTCATCAAGCAATACATGCCCAAAAATCAGGCAAACGCCACCAGTGATTATGTGCTTTCAACTCTTCAGCTGAATTTGTCAAGGAGTGTTTTTTGCTTACTTGTTTCACCCCTGCCCACAGTTCCTTATTTGTGTTTGAACTTGTTCTAGCCAACTGACTAATGATTTCAGATGTCTCTGTTTTAAGGTAGCAAACCTGGAAATTTTAATAGGCCCAATTTTCAGGGGGTTTTTCTATAGTTCCTGCAAGTCATGCCAAAGTTAAGTGATACAGGTTGGGAATCCAAAACCAGAAGCAGGCAAAAGGTTGAATTCCTACCCATTTGTGTGCCTGCTCACTTAGCTTACAACCTAACGTGCAATTGCATGTGCCAGCAGTTATAAATTTATATTTTAAATGCTTCTTTGAAAGTATGAAGACCATTGTACATGAAACTAGAGGCTAACTGGAAGAATTTGGCTTTGTATGGTTGGACTTTGTATTAGATTCATGCTTTATTTACAACAGGATAGTGGCTTTCTACTTACCCTGTTCATGTGTGTAACTTGGGTCTTCAAATTTTCCTGTTCAGGAAGAAGTTGCTTCTGCCAGTAGCAAATGCAAATATGAGACACTGCAAGTTTCTACTGAAGACAACATCACAAAGATCGTGCTAAATCGTCCAATGAAAAAAAATGCTATCAACCTTGTGGTAAGTAGAGTAATGCAAGTTGTGAAAACTAGTTGACGTATAACCCAAATTCTATCTCAAGTTTCATGCATGCCAGCCATTAGAATTATCTGGGCAAGACAATAAATATAACCTTCAGTTTACACAAACCATTTTTACAATTTGAATACCAAAAAGTCACATGACTAAAAATACAGCGGGCTAATAAACACTCTCAAGACCTGGGCCTTTGAAGCGGACTGAGTTTGATGAGAGGGAACTTCAAAAGCACCTTCATTTTTGCCAGTATAACTGATGAGCAGCTCAAATGAAGTCAGCATAAGACAAACGTAAGTAAGATGGAACTATGGCCCCTACAGTCTATTATCACACTTGTCTCCATTTTATAATAAGGAAGTCCTTTTCCTTGACTCTTGCTATGGACTTACTTTTCTATAATGCTTGCCAGAATCACATAATCTCTTTTCCATCCTCCTTTTACACAGATGTACAGAGAAATTAAGCAAGCACTTGAAGAAGCTGCCAAGGACGACTCTGTTATAACTGTTGTAACAGGTATCGCATCTGATGGGTGCCTCAGTCAGAGTGCTCATAATGGGGGCAAAATCATCCCCTCAACGCATGTGGGTGACAAGGATGAGAACTCAGCAGAGTGGAAAAAATGCAAAAAGGGATTCTGTCTCCTTGGCATCCTTCCAGGTTGCCCACACAGCAACAGCTCCATTAGAGCTTCAAAATAAATGGCATCTCTGGACAATAAACAGGCAGACAGTTCCTGGGGTGAATAATTCTCCAGACTCTGACATGCCAGGAGTATATTTAGGTGTAGGCAAGAGGGGCACCTTCCCAGGCACCAAGTTAAGACGGGTGCTGGAATTGCGCCCCCATCTCTATGGAATCTGCAGCCTGCCAACACATCCATGCCAAGAAGTTCAAAATAGGTCCCAGGTGCTGATGCTTTAAGAGCTTCAGCTGGGGTAGGCAGAATGTGTGTGGTGGTGGCAGCAGCAGCTCAGCTGGGACTGCGTAACAGAGCCCTGGCATAGGTAACACTGCTGCCCTCCACCCTCACTCTTGAAACCCAGACCTCCCACCCCTTCTCAGAACCTGTGGCTCTCCTGAACCTGCAGGTCTCATCCCCCACTCTTGAAACTGGTGTGCCCCTTACCTCTGCTTTCAGTCCTGGACCCCCTGCCTCTGGAAGCTGTAGCCTCCAGAACCCATGGTTCCCCCAACTTCCACTGTCAGAATTGCACACAAATCCCCCCCAGCAGCATTTGCCCTGGGTACCAACTGTTATGCCATTGTGACTAAAATCAAATAAAAGAAATACACAATTTTTCACAACTTGGGCTCCCCTGCAGCAAAAGTCCCCTCCAACACAGATTTACACCTGCTGCATGCTGTGAATTTGGGGCACAGAGTTGTGACCAAGGACTCAGTATATGTCAGCTGTTCTACGCAAACCTGAAAGATTGTTGTCTGCTTTTAAATGAGCCGCTACAAAATTCTCCAGCACCTGACTGTGGTTTTCTATTGCAGCATATGTAGGAGCTAGCATAAGATCTTTGCTGCCATCTAGCCTACAGCCGTTAGAATAGTGTTTCCCAAATTAAGGGGTCATAAATCCTAAACGGAATCAGGACTTTTCTGAGTGGGGTTATGAGATCCATATACTTTCTATTACTCCAGATGGGCTCCAACTGCAACTAGGACTAGCTCATGATGGAATTATACTCCAAAAAATTGGGAAACACTACCTTAGATGGTTGTGGATGCCATTTTCAAAGGAGACTAATCAATCCTTTAGTTCTGCATTATAGCAAAAGCCTGGGAATGCTGCTTATATTAATGCTAGAGAATTTCATCAGGATTAGCACTATAAGAAACACCTCAAGGAAATGATCATTTGGGACCAAATTCTCATCTCATGGCAGTGTAAAATCCAAAATAATTCCATGCAGACTCAGCAAAGATTTACTCCCATGTCAGTGACGCTAGAGTCTGACTCACTGTTTCTGCAATAAAGGGCAACTTACAGGGTGTGCCTACATGTGCGAATGATGTGGAATAATAAACTCCAGTGGTTATTGCACCAGAGTTTATTGCTCTTGGGCATGTTGTTTGCATGTACACCTGAGACCTAGAGCTGAGTTGAAGCAGCCCCAGCTGGCAAGGGTCCCAGGGGTTAGCGTGCCAGCCCTGGGCTGCTCTGACTCCGGTTCAACATACTGAGAAGGGGCTGGCTGGGGCATGAGAGTACTCCATTGTAAGGCTAGCTGGCAGGTAGCCCCCGCACTGAAACACCCTCGTGCTCCAGCCAGCCCCATCAGCATCTGCATGCGTGATGTGGTGGAGTAAAAAACAAACAAACTCTGCAGTGGGGCAGTACTTGTACTTATAAGTACTACCCTACTGCAGCGTTTTAGTTTACTCCAGCCTAATAGTTCTGGATGTGTAAATGCAAGACATTTACTGTGGAGATAATTAACCTACTCCATTGTAACCATCTCATGTAGAAGCACCCACAAAGGGCAGGACTATGCTCCTATTAACTGTAATGGGCTTGGAATCAAGTCCCAAATGGCACCAACTAGAGTCTACCATTCTCACTGATATCTCTTTGGAATCAACCACACAATTATGTTCCTTACAAATTTTGTTCTTACTTAACTCCTAACAAATAAACAAAATGGGGATGGCTATCAGCTTGGTGACTCTGCTCTAGAGTAAGTGCTGAATGTATGAATACACATCTTGAACTAAAACAGCATATAGCCCACATCAGTCTGGGGTGTACTCTGTGAGCACACTGTCATATCAGTTTATACTGGGAAGAGTTCTAAAGGGACCTACTTTGAAATGTAGCTGCTCAACGGTTTTTAAATATAAAGTCTTATAAACTTTTCACTTAAACTCCATCTCCAAACACACATAGCTTCATTTATCAATCTGAATTCCTGTGTTTATCAATCTAAATATCTGTTGCTGTGGCATCTCAGCGTCTCTGCATATGTTGGTGAAGTTCCTTTGCTTTTGCAGGAAGTGGTGATTACTACTCTAGTGGAAATGACCTCAACAATTTCACAGAAAATTTGGAGCAGATAATAAAAAACAATGGCGAGTGGATAAAGTAAGAGTGCTCATTTACTAAAAGCTCATTCAGTTTTTAATGGACTGAGCCAAATCCCATTACAAGCAGTGGAAAGACCTGGTGAGAATCTTTCCAGTGACTTTAATAGCCTTTGAATACAGCCATAAGGTCCCAATCTAACAGAGCTCTACTTACAAGGGCCCTTGACTGCATGACAGTAAGGATGCAAGCTTATCATTATTCTGACATGATCGGGGCTAAACCGCAGCGTAAATCTCTCAAGATGGTTTCTGTTTCGGTTCAGTTACAGTAAGAGAGACCTCACAATCTGAGAGGTCTATGAAATCTGATGAAGATGGGACTTGGGAGGTTTGGCATCAGTTCTTTGTTCTGCCATAAACATGCTGTTTGAAAGAGCAAATCAACTTCTCTGGGAACAGACAAGGTTAGGGAAGCAAGGGTCCCAGCTAGAGCAGGAGCTCAGGAGCAGACAAGTCAGGACAGTGAGGTCTGTAAGGGACTGGAATGGAGAGAGTCACCCTGCGGGGAACCACAAGCCATGGGGTAGCCAGGAACATGAGACAGGGATCCAGACCACAGTCACTAGCCAGAGGGTCTAGAACAAGTATCTATAGCTATACAGGACTGGAAGCTAAGCCAGGAGCTGGCTGTCAGAGCACAGGGATCTAGACTAGAGTCTGGAACACAAGGGGCCAAGGAGCCAGCAAGGCAGGTTAGAAGCGCAAGGATCCAGGTTGAGGTCTGAAACAAGGATTCTGTGGGCAGGAACCAATGAGCCGGAACAAAGATAAAACCAGGAACCCAGCAAGCGGGACCCAGGGAACAGAGATCTGGGAACAAACATGCAGGACTTCGGATGCTAGGAACAAATAGGCAAGACCCAGGAACTGGGAAACTAGGAATCAAAGATATAGTATTATCAGGTACTAGGAAACTAAGGAGTCAGAAGCCCAAAGCTAGACAGAGGCATCTGTCCTGATCAATAGCTCCCTGAGCTCTGGAAGAGTTATTGCTTATAAGCAGGCAGCCAGATCCATACAGGCAGCTCTGACCAGCTGAGGATTAATTAGGATGCTGGCAGCCAGGCCAGACCCACCCAATAACCAGGGTCAGCGGGTTACCCTGACCAGCAAATTTCTTAAAATAGCTGTTCCCTTGCCTTCCTTGATACCTTCAAATCCAGTGTTCTGAGAATGTGCCTATTGTACCAAGCCTTCCACAAAATACATTCCATTTAGCCCAATAGGTCAGTGATTAGAAAGAGGGAAACCTGTTTTCCAGTTCCCACTGCTTTGAAGCAGAACCTAGAATCCAGGTCTCCCCACCTCCCAGGCTACTGGGTATTCTAAGGCAATTCTCACTCCCTCCAGTTTTTGGAGTTGCAGTACTTTGAATAAATAAATGAAAATTCGTTAGACCACAGAAAGAAAAAAAGTGAAGGACTGGTATAAAGACATTTTCGAAACACTAGATTCAGCTTTAAAAAAAAAGAGAGAGACCTATCCCTACTTCCATCACCTATCCCCCACACAGCTGAGAATTAATTATTATTTAATTACACTATCACAAAAAAATTCATTCCCATAAGAATTTTCTTAGATTAAGGAGTGCAATTACTTCCAGATAGACCTATTTGAGTGCAATGTGCAAAAGCAGGGGGGAAATCCAGCCCTAATTAGAATGTGGATCTCTTTACACACATTGGATTGGGATGTCATTTTAGTTTTAGCAAGTTGTTGCACCATAAGAGGCACCAATGGAAACTTTGCTTGACTAAGTAGTGATTACAGAAAGCAGCAGTATGGGGGGGGGGGAAGAAGTGGGGGAATCTGTGCTAAAATTTCTACCAACAACTTAAAACCTCCTTTTTTATATATTTACCAGCTGAATATTGGACCAAAGCTATAAAATTCTTAGTCTATCTTTTACAAGCACACCTCCAAAAATTTGATTTAGAAAGAAAGAGT
This sequence comes from Gavialis gangeticus, assembly GCF_001723915.1. NCBI lineage: Eukaryota > Metazoa > Chordata > Crocodylia > Gavialidae > Gavialis > Gavialis gangeticus. The sequence continues at coordinate 48,417,712 of NW_017728992.1, read as the reverse complement.
CAGTCACTTGAGGTTTCATGTAATAGAAGCAGAGGGGGATTCAAAACACTCTGGTAAGGCCTAAAACCTTGTTCCCATTGAAATCATTAAGAGGTTTACTTCAGCAAGAGCAAAGTTAGGACAACACTAAGAACGCTGTTGTAAATCCTAGTAGTAATTAATTAATGCTAGCATACAGAGTCAACTGATCTTTTGGTATATATTTTAAAGAGTATTTAGAGTTCATGATACCAGAAAAAATGTACTCCTTTTTCTGCAGGAATTTTGTCAACCATTTTATTGATTTTCCTAAGCCACTGGTTGCAGTGGTGAATGGTCCAGCTCTTGGAATCTCTGTGACTCTTCTTGGGCTGTTTGACATTGTCTATGCTACTAACAGGGTAAGTCATTTCTGGCTGAATTGCACAGTTTTCAGATGTGATTTGAGCAGAATCACAGATGGTGATGAATTTTCTAAAGCTTCAGTAAGGGAAAATGCTTTTCTCATTTCCATAACTTGAAAGTCCTAAAACTTCTAAATCTCCATTGATGGAGTTTTGTCTGTTGGCCTAAAAGAAACCCAAACCTGAGGATCAAATATGGACCTTCTCACACAGGTATTAACAGCATCCAACTCTCTGGGTGCTGACAGATGTATAGCTCCCTGCTGTAACTCACGGTGCTTAACAGAAAGTGTCATGAGTTACAGTGACACTCCTCCCTTCCCCTGAACCAACAGATGTTTGCTGTTTGGTCGGCGAAGTCAAGCCCCACCTTGAAACCAATCCAGCAGAGAGATTCTGTGTGTCTGAAGCCTCTCCCCCCTAGCCCCTGCCCACACCAGCTCCAGCGCTGTCATCAGGATGGGAGGGGGAGAAGGCAGGGGATGGAGCTCCATTCTAAGGTTTGCTCAGCCTGTGCTGCAAGGGCGGAGACTGGGGCACCTTCATCTGAACCCTCATTAAGTGAGGGTTCATTAGTTGCACTATTGGGCACTTTTAAGGAGCTCTGCAGCCATGCACTTCTGTCAGGAGATGGCTGTAGAGCACTTTTAACTGGGCAATTGCATGACAAATACCACTTCCATCAGCGCTCTACTTGCAGTCTGACTTCAGTAGGACAACTTAAGTGACTGCTCACTTTTGTAAGGGTTTTGCAATCTAGAGCTGGGGAAAAAAGGCTTCCAGAGTTGGCTATCCATGAAGAAAGAGAAATATCTTCAGGAAAAATGTAGTGATTAATAATTTTGCAGAGTACTCAGATGTTTCAGCGTTAAATTACAAGTATTTATGATGAAACCATACCTGAAAGATTTTCTCACTTAGATAGATAGATCATGTACCAATGGTTACTAGATTTTTTTTCTTATTCTAACAGAATAGGAGGGTAAAACCTGAAGCCTGACATCTGTTCTGAACTCAAATGCTAGGTCTTAAAAAGTAGATAATGACATCCAGGCATCTTTACAAACTGACCAGTTAATTAGCATTTGTACTCAATTTAATTTTTTATGAGGAACAATTATGCATGGCCTTCACAAATTCAGACAAACAAATACAGGGACATGTGATTTTTATTTATTTATTTATTTTTAATACTATTCCTCAAGAAGCTGTCTTGACCAGCAGCTGCAGGAGAAGTAGAAAAGGTTGGCTAATGAAAGTTTTCCAGTAACGATATTCAGAAGTTCAATATGAGCAATTTTAACTAAATTTACTTTATGATACAAACTTTTTCATGGAAAATTGCTGCAATTCACAATACTTAGTATGATTTTGAGTTCATCATATGAAAAGGGTAAATCTTTTCTTTAAAATTGCCCATTAGAATAAGCAATTTATGGATCCTAAGTAGTTAAAAGAATGTTTTCACTGGCTCAAGCAAGTTATGACCAACTCAGTACTGTATAAAAAACATGCATTTGTGAAACTAACCTGAAACCAAAATTTTATGGGTTAAATCCTAACTCCCTTGACCATCATTATGTTTACTAGAACAATAATGCATGCTAAAAATCTGTAAACAGAGCCTAAATCATTAGACATACTAATTTAGAAAACACTTGTACCTTCATCCTTTTTCTGCTATTTATCCTCAAGACTTCCCAAAGAATATGATATGCTGTCTCTGTTGCAGTAGCTAGAAGTAAATTTCTGCATTCAGCTGCCTGTAAATCCAAGGTAACTTGGATTTCAATCACTTTTATTGTGGACTGGTTCCAGATTCATATGGGTGTGCTGTTACTGAGATTAGATTCCAACACTCTTTGTTCATTTTTGGAAAGACAGTAGAAAGTGCCCAAATACAATTCTAATCCAGCCTTCAAGACATTTATTTATACAGACAACTTGGAAACAAGTTTTAACCTAAAACAGACTCTGTACAAGTCATTACTCAACTACCGTGAATCTAAAGTTGCTGTTTCTTTTTTATTTTAAAACCATAATTTCAACAACCATATCCTAGACAGATCAACAAATTCACCATCTCTCCCATTCTCTGCCTCCCTCTCCCTGGCTGTGTTGTTTCTGAGAAATATAAAAACAATTTAGAAGTGAAAATCTACTTTTATAAAGAATACTTAAACAGTATTCATAGTTAAAATTAGAGTTGGAAAGGAGCTCAGGAGGTCATCTAGTCCAAACCCCTGCTCAAAGCAGGATGGTCTCCAACTAGATCATTCTGCCAAGACTTTGTCTATCCAGGACTTAAAAACCTCCAAGGATGATGATTCCACACTAGGTAGCCTGTTCCAGTGCTTCACTAGGAGGGTAGTAAGAATGTTTTTCATAATATTTAACCTAAACTTTCCTTGCTGCAACTTGAGACCATTGCTCCTTGTTCTGTCATCTGCCACCACTGAAAGCAGTCTAGCTCCATCCTCTTTGGAACCCCCTTCAACTACCTGAAGGGAGGTTCCCTGAAGGCTGCTATTAAATCCTCTCTCCATCTTCTTTTCTCCACGACTAACTAAGCCCAGTTCCCTCAGCCTGTCATTAGAAGTCATGTGCTCCAGGCCCCTAGTAATTTCTGTTGCTCTCTGCTGGACTCTCTCCAGTTTATCTCCACCCTTTCTGTAGTGGGGTGGGGGAGACCAAAACTGGGCACTGTACTACAGATGTGGCCTCACCAGTGCTAAAAAGAGGGGAAAAATCACTTCCCTTGATCTGCTGGCAACGTTCCTACTTAATGCAGGCCCACTATACTGTTAGCCTTCTTTGCAACAAGGGCACACTGTTGGCTCATATTCAGTTTATTGTCCACCCTAACCCGCAGGTCCTTTTCTGCAGAGCTGTTGCTTAGCCAGTCAATCCCTAGCCTGTACCAGTGTATGAGTCTGTTACATCCCAAGCATAGGACTTTGCACTTGTGCTTATTAAACTTCATGAGATTTCTTTTGGTCCAGTCCTCCAATTTGTCTACATCTCTCTGAATCCTAGCCCTGCTCTCCAGTATATCTACTTCTCCCCCCAGCTTGATTTCATAATTTCATAGTTGTTAGGTTTGGAAGGGATCTCAGTAGATCATCAAATCCAACCCCCTGCCCTGGGCAGGAAAGAGCACTGGGGTCATATGACCCCAGCCAAGTGCTTGTCCAGTCTCTTCTTAAAGATCTCCCAGGTAGGGGGGAGCACGATCTCCCTTAGAAGCCCGCTCCATACAGTAAGGGAACTCTTACTGTAAAGAAGTTCTTCCTGATGTCCAACCTAAATCTGCTTTCCATCAGTTTGGGGCCATTGTTCCTGCTTATGCCAAGGGGTGCCCTGGTAAACAGAGCACCTCCAATTTGTTGCTGCCTTCCCCCTCCACTCCCCCCC
>NW_017728992.1:48411299-48413768 GCF_001723915.1 Gavialis gangeticus | reverse complement strand
CTAACCATACAAGTGGCCCTCCTCTGGACCCTCTCAAAGTTATCCACATCCCTCTTGAAGTGCAGCACCTAGAACTGGACCCAGTACTCCAAGTGCAGCCTGACCAATGCCACGTAGAGGGGCAGTATCACCTCCCTGGACCTGTTTATGAGGTACATGCTAATGCATGATAGAGTGTGGTTAGCTTTACTGATTACCTCATCACATTGACCGCTCATATTCATCTTGGAGTCAACTATGACTCCAAGATCCCTTTCTACTGCTGTGCTTCTGAGAAAGTTATCCCCTAGCCTATAGGTGTGTTGGAGATTCCTTCTCCCTATATGCAGCACTTTGCACTTGTCTTTGTTGAACTTCATCCTATTCTTTTCTGCCCACTTTTCTAACTTGTCCAGGTCCATCTGGATTTGATCCCTCCCCACTAGGTGTGTTTACTTTACCCCATAATTTCGTGTCATCTGAAAAGTTTGACAGAGTGCTCTCCACACCCTCCTCCAAGTTGCTGATGAAGATACTGAATAGCACAGGTCTAAGGACTGAGCCTTGGGGGACCCCACTGCCCACATCTTTCCAGGTCGATACCAACCCATCCAGCACCTCTCTCTGGGTGCGACCCTTATGCCAGTTTGCCATGTAGTCATCTATGTCACAGTCACTCAGTTTGTTTATGAGAAGAGGATGAGATACAGTATCAAAGGCCTTCTTAAAATCTGAGCAGATGACATCTACCTCAACTCCTTCATCTAAGCATTTCATGACCTGGTCATAAAAAGAAAAAAAGTAAGTTTGGTGTCATCTGCAAACTTACTGCGGGTGCACTCCGTCCCCTATTCCATATCATTGATGAAAATATTGAACAAAACTGGCCCCAGGACCAAACCCTGGGGCACTGCATTTGATACCAGTTGCCATCTAGGCATAGAGCCATTGATTATTACCCTTTGAGCCTGATGATCCAGCCAGTTTTCTTTCCACTTTACAGACTATTCATCCAACCTGTACTTTCTTAGCTTGCCTGTGAGAATGTTGTGGGAGACCATATCAAAAGCCTTGCTAAAGTCAAGGCATATCACATCTGCTGCTCTCCCTGCATCCATAGAACCAGTCATCTCATCATAGAAGGCAATCAAGTTGGTTAGGCTCGACTTGCCCTTGGTGAATCCATGTTGACTGTTCCTAATCACCTTCTTCTCCACGTGCTTAGAAATAGATTCCTTGAGGACCTGCTCTGTGATTTTTCCAGGGACCAAGGTGAGCCTGACCAGCCTGTAGTTCCCTTGAATCTTGTTTCTTCACTTTCTTAAAGATGGGCACTATATTTTCCCATTTCCAGTAGTCCAGGACCTCTCCTAACTGCCATGAGTTTTCAAAAATAATGGCCAGCAGCTCTGCAATCACATCAGCCAACTCCCTTAGCACTGTCAGGTGCATCACATCTGGTCCCATGGTCTTGTACACCTCTAGTTTCTCTAAACAGTCCCTAGCCTGTTCCTTCATTACTGTTGGCTGCTCACTAGGGCTGTGCAATGCTTTTGTAGCTGATTCAATTCAGAAAGAGATTCGGCCAAATTCAGGGACCGAATCTCCAAATCCAAATCGAATCTGGGAACCAATTAAAATCTCTGAATCGATACGAAGCATCTGAATCGATTCAGAAAAGCTTTGGAAAAGATTTGGCCATAGATTAAATGGATAGCTGACACAGCTGCCTCCAGCTGGCAAGTCTGTTGTGGTGGACAGAGTGGGGAGAGAAGGGGCGTGGGGGAGGGAGGGATTGGGGCTGGGACAAGCTGCCCAGCCGAGGCGGGGGGTGGGGATGGGCAGGGCAGCTATGGGGGCTTCTTCCGTGGCTCCCCCCACCCAAGGAGAGGTGGGCACAGCTGAAGGAGGCACAGCCGGAGCAGGCACACCCTCACCTGCAGCTGCCCAGCTGTGCCTGGCTCTCCCCAGCCAATCCAAACCACCAAATTTCCCTGAATCAGCACAGAATCTTCCAAAGCAGATTTGGCCAAATTGATTAGGGACAGTGATCAAATCTCCTAACTGAATCACAGTCCTCCAAGTCAGCCAAATCCGAATCCAAATCAAATACTTCCCTATTTGCACAGGCCTACTGCTCACCTCCTCCCTAAACAGTGCAATAGTCTGGTAGCTGACCTTGCCTGTGAAGACTGAGGTAAAAACAGTATTAAGCACTTCAGCCTTTCCCGCATCATCTGTCACTAGGTTGCCTTCCCTTTTCAGTAAGGAATCCACACTTTCCCTGATCTTCCTTTTGCTGCTGACGTACTTGTAGAAACCCTTTTTGTTACCCTTTAGGTCCCTTGCTAGCTACAACTTCAATTGCACTTTGGCCCTCCTGATTTCATCTCTGCAGGTCCAGACAACTCTTATACTCCTCCCTAGTCATTTATCCAAGTTTGTACTTCTTGTAAGCTTCCTTTTCGTGTTTTAGCTCATTGAAGAGTT
>NW_017728992.1:48397424-48406299 GCF_001723915.1 Gavialis gangeticus | reverse complement strand
CATATCACATCTGCTGCTCTCCCTGCATCCATAGAACCAGTCATCTCATCATAGAAGGCAATCAAGTTGGTTAGGCTCGACTTGCCCTTGGTGAATCCATGTTGACTGTTCCTAATCACCTTCTTCTCCACGTGCTTAGAAATAGATTCCTTGAGGACCTGCTCTGTGATTTTTCCAGGGACCAAGGTGAGCCTGACCAGCCTGTAGTTCCCTTGAATCTTGTTTCTTCACTTTCTTAAAGATGGGCACTATATTTTCCCATTTCCAGTAGTCCAGGACCTCTCCTAACTGCCATGAGTTTTCAAAAATAATGGCCAGCAGCTCTGCAATCACATCAGCCAACTCCCTTAGCACTGTCAGGTGCATCACATCTGGTCCCATGGTCTTGTACACCTCTAGTTTCTCTAAACAGTCCCTAGCCTGTTCCTTCATTACTGTTGGCTGCTCACTAGGGCTGTGCAATGCTTTTGTAGCTGATTCAATTCAGAAAGAGATTCGGCCAAATTCAGGGACCGAATCTCCAAATCCAAATCGAATCTGGGAACCAATTAAAATCTCTGAATCGATACGAAGCATCTGAATCGATTCAGAAAAGCTTTGGAAAAGATTTGGCCATAGATTAAATGGATAGCTGACACAGCTGCCTCCAGCTGGCAAGTCTGTTGTGGTGGACAGAGTGGGGAGAGAAGGGGCGTGGGGGAGGGAGGGATTGGGGCTGGGACAAGCTGCCCAGCCGAGGCGGGGGGTGGGGATGGGCAGGGCAGCTATGGGGGCTTCTTCCGTGGCTCCCCCCACCCAAGGAGAGGTGGGCACAGCTGAAGGAGGCACAGCCGGAGCAGGCACACCCTCACCTGCAGCTGCCCAGCTGTGCCTGGCTCTCCCCAGCCAATCCAAACCACCAAATTTCCCTGAATCAGCACAGAATCTTCCAAAGCAGATTTGGCCAAATTGATTAGGGACAGTGATCAAATCTCCTAACTGAATCACAGTCCTCCAAGTCAGCCAAATCCGAATCCAAATCAAATACTTCCCTATTTGCACAGGCCTACTGCTCACCTCCTCCCTAAACAGTGCAATAGTCTGGTAGCTGACCTTGCCTGTGAAGACTGAGGTAAAAACAGTATTAAGCACTTCAGCCTTTCCCGCATCATCTGTCACTAGGTTGCCTTCCCTTTTCAGTAAGGAATCCACACTTTCCCTGATCTTCCTTTTGCTGCTGACGTACTTGTAGAAACCCTTTTTGTTACCCTTTAGGTCCCTTCCGAGCTACAACTTCAATTGCACTTTGGCCCTCCTGATTTCATCTCTGCAGGTCCAGACAACTCTTATACTCCTCCCTAGTCATTTATCCAAGTTTGTACTTCTTGTAAGCTTCCTTTTCGTGTTTTAGCTCATTGAAGAGTTCCCTACTAAGTGAAGCTGGTCTTCTGCTATGCTTGCTAGTAGTCTTCCTCCACATGAGGACGGTTCGTTCCTGCACCTTTCATATAGTTTATTTCACGTACACCAGAAAAGCTAATAGTACCAAGTTCTTAGAGAAGCCTTTAAAAAAACAGTTACAATATCATGCAAAAAGTGCCATTATTAAGTACTAAAATTAAAATGATGTTATGATGGTGGTGTGGTACAACTGTGCATTTTGACTTGCAGGATGTGATATCAAATAGTATAAAGCTTCTAATTAGGTTGCATGCTAGCAAGATATTCAAATAGCAAACTCATGATAATAATTCAGTCTCCTTTCCTTTACACACATTTATTGTGATGATGTTTACAACTTTTCCAGAATGATTAAAAAATAGTATTGGTCTCAGTCTGCTATCCTGAGGGAAGCAAAGACAAAGCAAATATTAGGAAAAAGATATTGATATCTAGATGCAAGATTCATTGTCTGTTTCAGAGATTGTGGTTAATACAGCTACATAACCTTCTGAGTATCAAATAAAGAGTTCCAGGTGTGAAATTACTTTTGATATTTGGATTATTAAATTAATTTATGAGACAAATTCATGTTGACACTTGTGAATCTGAATGCTGATGCAGTAGAGATTTAAAATGAAATTTAAGAAACCCTTAAGGCAGAATAAATTTGAAGACATTTGTGAGTTACATGAATATTGTATTTTCTTTATAATGAACTACATTCACAAGGGAGCTTTCTTCAGAATCTAATTCTGCTGTATAATGCAAAATGATAAGTATCTATGGTACATTAAATGTATAACAGGTATGTCTTAATTTATCATCAGCCTTTTTGAGCTATTCATAGATTTCCTTGTCTCCCCCTGCAACCCAGTACTCCATGAATTATCTCAAAAGAATTTGCAAACTGAAATGAAATTTCAGGTGCATTTATTGAAATGTGTCTGGAAGGCAATGGATTTGCTGTTACAAAGAACCCTGGAAGAGCAGGCACTGCCCGTGTGGTGAATAATCAGTATTTTTGTGGCATTAGGTATGTGCAATACCCACTAAGTCTACGATAATTTTCTGATGTCCAACTCAGGAATTATCAACCAGGGTGCCTTAAGATCCTTTTAAGGGTGCTGTGCAATATTAGTGCTGTTAAGGACACAACCACCTACACATGATTCACAAATTAAACCCAGAGATTTCAAATAAAAATCTAGAGTGTCAAAAACATTCTGACCTGTTGTGGTTTTTCTGTGTTCTTTGTAATAAAATAATTGCTTTATAATAGTCAAGCAAACGAGTGAAATCAGTTTTTGAAAGGGGGTGCCACTAAATTCAGAAAAGTTATAGAGCGGTGCCTTGACTCTAAAGGGTTGAGAACCACAAGCTTTACCCATCTCAAGATTAGTCAAGGGTCAGGAAGTCTTCTCTCTTCCAGACAGGTTTTTGGATTAATCTGCTCATGATGTGAGCATTATTTAGTTTGAGGGGTTTTTTTTAAATAAGTCTTTCAGAAATTATAACTGTTTTTTGAGAAGCTTTAAGAAACGATATTACTGTTGAAAACAAGGTAGCCTCATATTTTGAGATACAGTTCATGTCATATTGTGTGGAAAGAGAGGAATCTAACACTTCCTGCCTCAGGATGTGATACATTTTTATTCTCCACTTGAGGGTCAAGAGCAAGAACTACAACAGAAAGCAGCAGAAGAATTTGGTTGAGAAAAGAGGGGTCATTTTTACTGTGTTTTTCACAGTTTCAATTCCACTGAACAGCAGCAGGTCTAAGTAGTAAGAGAATGAATTGGTCTCTGTGGTGGGAAAAGCTCTTGTACTAATGAGGAAGTAAATTCAGCAGGTTTTTATTACTTGGCAAAAGAAAGTTTATAATCCAGATTTTGAAATAGAGGCTTGGCAGCATATTACAGTTGCCTGTCTCTTTTTTTACCTTTGATTTTTTTTCCATTAATAAAACCCCCTGAAGATTTTTTTTAATAATACTTCTGATTAATTTTCTAATTCAAAATGAAATGTAATAGGGATGGTTCCCTGACTTGTATGGATCAAGAACAATGCTGCTTTAGTCAGAGTTACATCAACACAAAACTGACACGAGTAGTTCCAGAAGGTGAAAATCTAAACACAACATAAAAAACAAAACTGCTATTATTGATATTATAGTAAAGCACTGTGGCAGGGCAGTAAGGGGTACTACTGTGCTGAGCCACCCACCCCACTGTGCCCGACCATAACCCCGCTTTGTGCATCTCCCCTGGGGCACCTACGTCAGGCCAACCCCCTTCTTGGAGCACGCCTGGGGCAATTGCTGCCACCACCTGGGCCTGGGTCTTTGTTAGGACTCTGTGCTGCCCGGGCTACACAGGCCCTGTAGACCTTGAAGGTGCTTAACCCACCGTGGGATTCTGAGGTGCTTCTATTTGCTTGAAGCATTCACAAGCAGCCTCCAGTACAGGAAGAAACTAAAAAGCCGAGCCCGCCTTAGCTAGCTGAGTCAAGGGAGCTATAACGGCTGCCTACGCCCTCTCTCCACAGAAACCCACAGCCAGCTCGCTGCATGCAGGTAGCCTTTTATTGTTCAGGGAGAGGGAATGGGGTTGATATAGAGCAAAGAGATTTTAGAGTAAAACGCCTTGAGCAAAACCAAAGGGGTTTGAGGACCTTTTGAATATGAAACTAAAATACATATCCTAGTAGACTAGCTAAATTTCAGGTAAGTTACTCATTTATATATCCAGAGCCTGTTTAGCTTGGTTCTGTGTTTCCCCAGTTTTCTCTTCTCCCCGCAGGATGGAGGGGCCCTTAAATAACCTTTCTGACCTCATCACCTGGACCCCAATCATAAACCAGTATCCTCAGACCATGGCTGATGCCGGTTGGTCAGTTTAAAAAACATCAGCACCCTCAGGTGAGAGTTTACGGTTACACAGGACAGAGGATGAGCAAGTTCCCCCCCATCCATCATGAATTTCTCCACACAGGCATGTAGGCTTATGAAATTTCTCTACACAGTCATGTAACCACGTAGGTCAATGAAACGGGTGGTGGGGGCTGTCTGCTTGCAGCAGTGAGACAGACTGGGGGGTGATTTCTCCACAAGCACCAAGGATTGGGGAAAATATACGCCATTCACTCATTATATAAAAGATTATTAAACCCACACTTGCAGTTTGGACATCTTGACAATAAGAGTGATGCTGAAAATTTAAAGCATTTCAGTGCAGAGCAAAATACAAATCCAATAAAAGACTTACAAGAAGTGACACTAAGGAAAGCCAGAGAGTTTAAAAGCAGCAGAAGAACATAAGTAAAACAGGATGGATGGAGAGGGTTCACTGGAGAAAAGTCCATACAAAAAATTCTGCAAAAAATGAAAAAGCTGTTAATAGAGGAAAGGAAGCTTTTCAGGTTGGTACAGAGGGTTGGACTGGGTCTAATGGTCTGAAAATGCTTACAGAGCATTTACAATCAATATAAGGAAACAATTTTATTCAACAGTAAGAAAAATAAGGAGGCAGGATAGTCTGGAGGTCACTAATGGGAACTAATGAATTAGTGGGGTATACTGTTCACACATGGGTGGTCTGCACTACATTCGGTCACATGCCCTGGTTTCTTTAACTTAACTATTTAGAGAGGATGTTGGGACTTGGACTCAGGAGAACTGTTTTTTTCAGACTTCCTGGGTAGCCTTAAGTATGCTACTTCTTCACTCTTGACCGTAATTCTATAACTGTAAAATGAGAACAATAGTATTTCCTTTTCCTACTCTTTGGGCTTGGGCAGACAATGCGTTTCTATGAACATTAATGATGTTCACACCAGTGTGTGCAAGAAATGGATAGATGACACAAACCTCTGAAGTGATTTCATTCAATCTAGTGTAGAATTTATCCTTGAAGAAGCAAGAGTATAGCTATGTGAGTGGACAAAAACAGGAGCTCAAGTAAAAATCAGTGCTGCAATGCCAACAGCAGAGGTTTTAATTGTTCATGCATGATGAATGGCTATTACAATGTACATAACTCACTTTCACCTTCTTTCTTCTAAAAAGCATAGGAAATTGTATATAAACATAATAATTAGAACTAGTTTTATGTTGTATTTCTATATGTTGTATCGCGTAGGTTTTCATCAAGTTTGAGAGACGGGGCGTCAATAGTAATTAGTCAAACATACGTTCAGCCCATTGATGTTCTCATGAAAAAAATATTAAAGAAACCTAAGTCTATGCTCTTAGTTGCTTCCTTCTGAAATTCTATCAATGACAACTCTACCGATCTGTTATGAATTCAGAGGTTGCTGCTGAATATGTCACTGCTTTTCTTTACCTGTTGGCTCTTGGCCAGCAGACTGTAACCTCTTTGAGACAGAAGCTGTCTTTCTGTTGTTGTGTTTATACAATGCCCACTACAATGGGAGTAGTAAGTAGTATAATTTCACATGTTGTTGTTTTTTTATATATCTATACAGGCAACATTTCAGACTCCTTTTATCCAACTTGGTCAAACTCCAGAAGGCTGCTCTACTTACACCTTCCCTAAAATAATGGGCACAGCTAAAGTAAGTAAAGTAAACTGCTGGAAATGGATGATGTTTACGTTACCTTAGCAGGAAATCAGATTCCACCCCAGCTGCATAAAATAAAAATCATATTTGAGCTGTCCTAGAGGTACAAGCAGGTTTCTGAAGCGAGATGATGGTAAAGAAACTGACTGCATGGACAGGAAATGATACGTTATAGTGACAGTAAAGGGAAAAAAGCAATTCCACTGCAGGGCTTTTTTGTTCATTTGTCCTTGTTTAAGAATAATGAAGGAGCTTACCATAGGAAGGAAGTGGCATTGACTTTTTTGAGGGAGGGGCAGCAACTTTATTTTCTACCATGGAGGAACTGGCACATTTGTACTTGTGTATATATTATGTAGCTGTTCCCTGAAAAGGGGACATTTTAAGTCTAAAAATATTAGAGCAAGATACTCAGCTTTTTCAACCCCATCTGTGTCCCTGGCCTAGTAAAGTGGTGCTCAACCTTTTGGCCTTTCAGGCTAGATGAGCAGCATGGGACTGGTCCACAGGCCGATAGAGCCCCGTGTGCCAGGATTGGGCTCCGGGGGCCCAGCACCACCAACTCTGTGCCCCGTGCACTGCAATTGGGCCCCAGTGCCACCCCCCAACCCATGCCCCTTGCTTGGTCTGGGCCCCAAGGGCCCAGCACCACTCTTTCCCTCCACCCAAGTGCTTCCTGTGGGTTTAGAAATTTGGCAGCAGGTGAGTGGAGCTGCCGCTCGTCCCCTGCCCCCAGCCAAATTTCTGATCCTATGAGGTGTCCCACCAGCGATCTGACAACACCATAGGCTGAGCACTCCTGGTCTAGTACCTCCACAGTACAACTTCACGGAAGATCAACTCACCTAAAACCCCCCAAAACATGTTGAAACTTCTTAAGTTAGGTCCAGGTTTCATGAACAGCAAAGAACAAAAATGTATACATCCCCCAAAATGTTTGATTCCTTCTCCTTTTCTACTTTCTTTTCCATCTAGAAAAACCATATATCAGTACAGTTTGATAAAGTGGGTTCTTTCAAGGACCTAAATATGTCTTTCTAACATGTATCACCAGTTGTTGGGTCTGGGCAACATGGAATTAGCTCTCCTACACAGATGCTACATTTCTCAACTCACATGTAGAGCACAAAGGCGCTGAAGCAACCTGAGAACTGGACCTATTCTCAGGACAAAAAAAAAAAAGACTAACTAGCTGTAATAACTATCATCACCTGAAACTTTAAATCTTCAAGGACAAAGTCATCTACACTTATATATTATTTTCAAGTACATTATAAACTCCCCCCCTGCAAAACTGGATTTCAGTAATGCCAGTAAACAATTTTATATTTTCATCTGCTAGCCATACAGTAGGATCCACTTCATCAGGATTGTACACCAGGTGGAAAGCCTTTTGTTCCTTCAGTGACTCTCAAAATTAAATTTTCTGAGCAAGAAGAGAAAAAGTTAATCCCTCCTTTTAGTCTTGTGTATGAATGTGGCCTGCAATTTGAAGCAGAAATGAAGCAAAGCAAAAACAAAACTAATTTTCCTTGCTGCCAATGTTACCTGCTCAAATCATGTCTAACTTTGTTTTTAGTGAAAAATGCAGTTCCAAAAAGAAATCTCTCTAATACTGTAAGCCTGGGTTTATGCCACATAAAGCTATTGTTGTTTCAACTATTTTGGTTCATGTATTGCATTAAAAAGCCAGTGTATTCTGTAATGAATCTCTGAAGGCTATTTACTAAATGTGTTTTACATCACAGCCTGGAAAACTATAAACTAAGGACCTATAATTGTGTGTCTGAAGTAATTGTAATTGTTCAGTCTGGCTGTACAAAATATTTGAGCTCTGCCTCTGAGAACATGTTTCATTTGCTAATTTGTCTTGCTAATTTGTTGCCAGGCCTGCTAGTTTCTATTTTCTGAGATACTCAAAACAGACACTTTGTTTTTAGATACTAAGGCCCCTGGCAGACATTTAGCTTTTTTACACATGCAAGTGCCACAGCACTGGGCACTTTGAAAAGTGGCATGCCCGGTGCTGTGACACATGCAGTTGTATAAGTGGCAAAATGTGCATAAGCACTAAGAAAATGGCAGCAGTGCACTTTTGAATTAAAACACATAGAAGGTACTTTAGTTCAAAAGCGCACTGCCACCATTTTCTGCAAGCTAACATGCATTTCACTACTTATACAACTGCATGCAGTGCAACACAGTTCACATTAGCTCGTGTATGGAGCAGACTCGATTAATCAAGTCTGCTTCAAAGCAGCAGACCTCCAGTGCATCATGGGACAAAAAAATTGTATATAAATGCCCATTATTTCCATCAAACAACAGATAATACCATTTGATGGAAATTGTCATGACATCCCAGAGGGGAAAAAAGTGTCCTGGGAACTTGCTTTGCCAAGACTTGCCAGCAAGGGGGGCTGGAAAGCTTCTGGCAGGGGCAGTCAGCCCTTCAGCCCTCTTTTCAGCTGTGCTGGAAATGAGACTTCAGCTGGGCTCCCCTTGGGTGAAGGAGCTGCTTTCCCAAACCTTGCACAGACTGGAGGTGGAGAGGGCAGGACCAGCAAGGCTTGAATTCTACAGGAACCTTATGGGTGCTTGTCTGCATGTGCTTGTACCGCTCACAGGCTTCTGAACTCTCCCTCCCACCCTGTCAAACAAATAAAGTATTAGGGCTGTGCGAAATTTCGCCAGCAGTTTCGTTTCAACGTTGTTTCTATTCATTTCAAGCTCAAAACAGCGAAACTGAAATGAAATAGAGAGCTTAGAAACAGCCTCAAAACAAAACAAGGCAAGTTGAAATGTTTCAAAATGTTCAAAACTTTTTGAGTTTCGAAGCTCAAGCTGGGCTTGCCTGCAGGGAAACTGCAACTAA
>NW_017728992.1:48350195-48357734 GCF_001723915.1 Gavialis gangeticus | reverse complement strand
GAGTTCCACTGAGTCTCCACATCCTGCATGATTTTCTGCTGAGGGATGCTCAGTTCTGCCCGTTTCTTCTGCAGCATCTTGCCCCCCTGGATGCTGCAGTGGAAGTAGCCCACCATCTTCTTGTATTTTGAAATCAGTTGGGTGGTAGTAACAGCACCATCACTGAGAGCCCTGTCCCTCTCCAAGGCATTCCTGACTATGAGGTGCAGCTTGTGTGCCTGTGAAAACACATGCAATAGTCTCTCCGTCCGCAAAAGTCACAAAGGTTCCCCGACGATTTAGAACACTCACTTAGGGGCCACACGCGTCCAGCTCTCCTGCCACGACTTTGATGATTCTCTGGTTCAGTGTATTGTCTGGCGTGTGTACGTCCAAAAATGAGACTTCGAATTGCACAGGGTCCGACTCTGTTGAGGGCTCCTCCACCCCTACACCCTCACCCGGGCCTCCATATATGTCCGCCACTTACGAGTTGGCACAATCCTCCAAATCTCCCTTTATGGGGTGCAAACGTCAACCAAAAATAGCAAAAGTAGAACACAAACACCGCCCCGGAACGGGGCTGCGGATTTCGGACTCCTGCGCTTGCTCTTAGCAGGATCCGCCTCTCTCGCTCTGGGATCCCTTTCCCTTTTCCCTAAAGGGAGCTTTCAGCCCTCCTTAGGTCCCCCCTTCCCTTCCGGAACCGCCCAGTTCCTCACCGTGGTGGCTGTGCATCCCCAGTGTGACTGCCCCTCTTCCTATGAGCTTCCTGTTCCTCAGCTCCTGCCGGTGCCAGATGCTCCCGGCCTTACTATTCAGTCTTCTAGCTTCTGGGGCCACGACCCCTGTTCTCACAGCCCCTCAGGGCCTTACCCTTGCCCCAAAACGTGCGGGAGCAGCGCGTGCCACCGTTTATCCGACCCTCTGGGCTCTCGCTGGCCTCCGTCTCCCATATCAGCTCTTCCGGTTCCGCCCCCCGATCCTTGGCCCTGGCGTCTCCTTTGTACCGCCCTTGCCCGTCTCACACCTGGAACAGGTAAGTGGGTGCCCCACCCTCAGGGGCCGGGGTGGGAAATCTGTCACTGCGAGTGCTCCAACCCCATGAGCCTTGGAGCCCATCAGCTCATTCACCCCCCCACAGTGCCACACAGTGGATGAAGACGAAGTTGGCATCACAGGCAGCCTTGAGCATATTCACCCCATTGTTGGTGACCATGAACCCATGGGTGAGCTCGCCCTGCCGAACGAGCCACCTTCCACCATGTGGTTCATGGGCACCATGCTTCTCCCTTGCTGTGTGGGACTTATTTATCACCTTGGCTTGAAAGAGAGCCTACAGGTAGCCTGACTGATTGCACCAGTGCCCTGTGAGGGAGAGACAGGTGTGATTGCTACCCCAGCAAGATGTTGGAGGTGAAGTGCAAGGCTACCTGTGGCCCTGCCCTGCACAGCTCTTCCCTCAAGTACTCCCTGCATGCCTCATACAGGGAGGGCACCAACATCCTGCTAAAGGTGGTGCATGTGGGCATTTGGTAGGATGGGTCCACGAGCACCATGAGCTGCCTGAACCCTGGCCACTCAACTAAGCAGGACTGTCCATCCAGAACAAGCATCTCCCCAGTGCTCTGGGTGACCTCAATCAACCTTGCAACACGCCCTCCTTTGTCTGCGACTTTCCCCCACTGCTCCAGGGTGGCTTGCCTCTGGGGGCATGGGGGCTTTGGAGCAACTGGGGGACTTCCCTTTGGGCACACTCCCACTGGTGCCAGGCTGAGGAGGAAGAAGAGCAAGGGGGTGCCGCCTTCTGAGATGCAGCAGCATCACTGTGGCGGTGAAGTGTTTCACCTCTTTGCCCCAGCTGATCTGCCTTTGGCAGTGCCGGCAGATAGCATACTTGGGATCATCTGCCACCTCAAAATGATCCCACACCACACTACTCCCCTTCTTTTGGGCTGAGGGTGGGGATCCTGCCTTATCCCCCTCCTCACCAGGCAAAGGCACAACAACAGAAGGAGCTGACTCAGCTAAGCCACTTGCCTCCACAACCTCCTCTGAGGAGCCTTCCTGAGAAGGAGACCTGGGTCTAAGGAAACTTTGAGGGGAGTTGAGCAGAAACTCAGTTTCCCCCTCAGTCCCCAGAATTTCTTTACCTAAGGCGCTCAGGTCCCCTGGATCCAGATCCAGATCCTCCTCTGGCAATGGGAAGCTCAAGCTGGGAGATGAAACTGGGGAGCAGGAGACTGTCATTCTACTGCTGGTGCCTATTTCTGGAGTTAGGGGCGGTGGTGCAGGTGGAGGGACAGGTACTGCTCCCACTTCCTTGCTTCCACTGGCAGGAGAAGACTCATAGCTGCCAGGAAAGAGGAAAAGTCTATGTTGTGGGGGTTGGCATTTGCAGCTCTAGCTCTCCTCCTACCCCCTCTGGCCCCTCTCCCTCTCCTGCCAGAAAACCTGGCACCTGCCTTTCCACCAGGCTTCATATTAATCTTTCCTGTGCTGGAAAACGCGTCTGCATGTGTAACTAACTAATAATATATGTCTTCTTTGTCTCTGATGTATGACTGTGTGCGACTTCTTCTGTGTTGTCTTTAGTCTGTATGTAAGTATAATAATTATAACTATATATAATCTCTTCTTCTATGACTCTCTGACTTCTGTGTTGTGTTAATCTGAATCTCTGACTTCTGTGTTGTGTTTACTGTTGTGTGTGTAACTAAAATCTCTTCTTCTTCTATGACTGTCTGACTTTTGTGTTGTGTTTATCTGAATTTGTTTGACTTCTTCTGTGTAGTCTTTAGTCTGTATGTAACTATAATAATATTAATAACTCTATATAATCTCTTCTTCTTCTATGATGTATTTGTCTGAGTGTATGTAATGTGATGGATCACACTACCAGGGAAAACACAGTTTTCTTTTTAAAACGTGTTCAGTCAGTTTGTGTGGGTAAGACCCTTACATTTGGTAAATACATTTGGTCTAAGCCTTGGACATGTCTCCAGCCCCACTCTTCTGATAAGCAGCCAGAAACAATGTCCTAGTATGAGGATTTTCAAAAGAAAACTTAGTTAAAGAGAGCTTATGTCACTGTCCTGGGCTTATTTGCACAGACCATCACTCCTGTTCATGATAGCAGAATATCTCTCTCCCTCTCATTAAAAATCACAGAAAATCTTGTGTCAACTACAGCCATTTCTTCAAGGACACATTATCTTCAGAAAGTGGCCCAATATATATTACTTGCCTTTTAATGAAGTGTTTAAGTTAGCAATGAGAAGAAGCCAGTGCCGGGCAACCAGTCAAGTGCTTCACAGAGACATCCAGAGACATAGTACGGGAATAGCTGTTCTTCTAGGATAGCAAAAGTGCTTTCTTTGCTTGTTGTGGAACAAACGCTTCAGAACAAAATGAAAAGAACTCACCACTATCTAATCATTATCATTATATCTAATAATATAAAACTGAATTAAATCTCCATCTCAAAGGGAAAGTTTCTGAAAAGTACATGAGACATATGTTTTATAGTAGGAGTTTCCAGTAGAAGGACAGATCATGATTACTGTTTCTTGAGAGAATACTTCCCCATGAGTACTGCAGAGATCTCTTTTATTTAAACAAAGCATTTAAACAACTCCCAATGTAATTCAAATTTTTTTTTTGCTGTCTTCAATAAAGCTTGGATCAGGGTCTTTAACAGGTAAAAAAAAAAAGCTGACACATACCAATATCATAAGGGCAAATGTATTTGCAAATACTGTGTTTGCTTAAAACTAAGATCAATGGGATGAAATTAAGAAAATAAAAAATTAAGATGACTTTTCAGGAAACATTTACTCATGATCAGAGCTACTGGGTTCTAGAAGAACCTCCCAAAACAGTGTTGGGTAGCTTGATGCATGACTAGATAAAGTACTAGAAAATATATAATAAGGAACAATCCTGCACTGGAAGGGAATTCAGTAAGCTGATCTAATGTGGGATTTTTTTTCCTATTGCTTCCATCTACAATTGTTTGATTAACCAAGCACACAAACAAAGCATTTTTACTCTGTGTAGGAATGTAACCTGAAGCAAAGAGGATTCAGTGAATATCTGAAGAAAAACAAACTGTGTCCCCTGAATACTAGGTAGAAGAGAAAAACAAAACATGCAGATGTAGCATATCAAAGTTTAATGGAAATAAATACAAGAGGGATGAAGGGAAATTCCTTTGATTCATCATTAACATACAGTGGCAGTAAAACTCTAAAGAGGGCATTGCCAGCGAGACTTGCTCAATAATAAACCTAGAACACCTTACCAAATGAGTTCATGCAGCCCTCTCTAGAGAGCTTTCTAGCTTAATTATTCTAGGCTTACAATGCTGCTACAGTAGACACTGAATCAATGTGCCATTATATTACATCTTTTGGTAATTGTTACTCAGCCTGTTCAAACTGCAACATTTAGAAGTCAAATTCTTCTACAGGTGTGTATGCAGGGCTCTCACTCACAAGGAGCTTCACGCATACATTCAAGGTAAATCTGGCCTTGTGAATGTGCATTTTAGTTTCAGGCTGTAGGAGGTTGCTGGCGTGCTGCCTAGAGCCAAGTCATCTCCCTATAGATAGTAGTGTTTCGTCTTTCAGAAAAATCGCCTGCCGTGCCTTTGATGTTACGGGAGATAGGCATTGAAACACTCTCAGGGAAACAAAGGGTTAGTTAGGGGCTCACGGCATCGGCTGGTCTTCACAGGGATCCACTATCCCCATCCCCTGCCCTAACCACTCCAGATGTTCCAAGCGTGTTAGTACTGGTCTCTGATGTTGATACTCTGGTCTTGGTCTTAAGGACCACTGATAGAAATCTCCCTCCTCCTTCGGCTGCTTGCCCCATTCTTCCCTGCATGGGTCCCAAGCCACCCTTGCTTCTGGTCCCACTCTTACCTTCAGGGTTGGGACAGACTCACTCCCCCTTGGGGAGTAATCTCGTCCATGTCTTTACTTTCTTCAAGGTTCCCAGAGTGGTTAACTTTGCCCTCTGGGATAAAAGTCAGCAGCTGCACAGTTTCCTCTATTCCGCCTCTCCCCTGCAGAGCAGCCTCTTTGCTGGATCCTCCAGGTAAGTCTAGGAACAGGAGTTTACCTTTGAGCTCTGGGGTTGGTCTTCTATTCCAGTATTCTCTTCTGCATTCTCTCTCTTCTCGTCTTTTCTTCTCTCCAGCTGTGCCCTGAATGCCCTCTTGGCAACCCTTAAATTCCCTTCTTGCCCAGCTGAGTCTGCCATGGCAGCCTCCCATTCGTTGACTGTCTGACCTAGCTGTTTTCTCTCTCTTTCTTTGGCGTGATTTTTCTTTCTCCTTTTGGCCAAACTGTTCTCCTGTTCTCCTGGGCTTGAGCCCTGGCAGCTGGGTTTGCCGCAGCAGCCTTTGATCTGCTGCAGCCCCAGTTGGTTCTTTTAATTGCTCAGAGCACAGTGTTTCTTCCACCCAGGCTCACTGCAGTTCTCCCTGCCTCTCTGGGTAAGTTTGTTTTTTTGGGGTTTTCTCTATCATTCCCATGACAGGGTGTTTCAGTCACCCTGACACACAGGTATTTGAAATCCTTTCTTCCAGGTAAAAGAAAAACACCATGTGCTTACAGTTCAACAAGGCTACTCACATGCTTAAAATTAAACTTAAGAGCTTGACTGAATACAAGCTTGAATCTCTTAAGTCTGCACTGGAGTATGTACATTTAGTGCAACTAACTCTCAAGTGTAGGGGTGGTTTGTTCCTTACATTTCAGAGTTGGAGCTTTAATCAACAATGGGCCAGGTCCTGAGATCTCTGCTTAATGCTTACTCAGGTAAAACTACCATTAGTTTCTATGTAAGTTTTGCATGGATAAGGACTGAGCAGGATGTACCAACATAATGATACTTCCCATTTCCTCAACACCTTCTAGAGATGGTACTATCAATTAGTTTAAAAATACTAATTCATTTCATCATACTGTGGTAAGGCAAGTATTATTTTCCCTAAAGCCAAAACTTTAACTGGTAAATTTCTGAGTTCCCAGATTTAGATGTTTTGTGCTTGATTCTGAGAACACGTGGAGACTGGCAACTCTAAAGATAGGCCCAAACCATCTCAAACCGGACCCAAAAACTGATGCATCTCCAAAATGTTTGACTGCTTTTGAAAATTTAGGTGTATATGATCTGGCTAAGGTCTCACAACAAGCATATGGCACAGCCAGGAAGAGAGCCCAGATTTCAGTCTTGCTTATTAATCTCAGGATTGTACACCTGGGAGATTCTGTTTGAGAAACCTTAAACAAGTATTTCCAGAAAGAGAAGAGAGTTTCACAACTAATTTATGACATAGAAAAGATGTCATGTGAAAGAAACTTGAACTCTTAAGTGCTATTAGTGTGTGTGTGGAGAGGAGGCGGGTTTAATTGGTTGTTGTTCAAAAAAGACCAAACCAGTTATACCAGGGTTAATGTAGAATGTGTTCAGCTCCAGGACTCTGATCATGGATTCAGGCCTTTAGACACCATTGAAAGAAAAATAATAAGTGAAAATCTTTAAAAAAAAAAAAAAAAGGATGTGAAGCATTCTACTAAATGATGCTGTGCAAACAGGTCCCTTTAAAATATGTTAGGTCCATATTTAGAAGTTAAAAAGAACACAGCTAGTACAGTACAGTACATTTACTAAGTAATGCGATGTACTTGTCACAAGATACTTCAGTGAATAAAATGGGCCAAGGGTTTCTCTCAATTAACAAATCTGTTTTTACATTTACAAGTACCTGACACTACCAATACAGAAGTATTTCCTAAGCTTTTAGCAGCATGCATTCCCATTAGCTCAGAATTGCATTTTTGTGTTCTAAAATCCCAGGATTTTTTCATGGAGGTCATTGTTTCAATCTCCCCTCAAAGTAACATCTTCTAATCATCTGTCGTATAGAGGCAGGGTACGACTAAGATAGGCATGTTTTTAGTCAGTTGGTATGAAGGTAAAAATCATTTGTATTTTCTTGGGGGGAACAGGAAAGGAAGGAGGCATTCCTTAATTGCTGAAAGCAAATATTTGCAATCCAGTTATTATCTGGAACAAGAAAAAATAGGTGAGGCTGAGAAAATCATATCTGTCTGTTAGTATCAAGCAGAAGAGGATACTGACACTTAACCTCAGGAGAAAGCAAGCTTATTTCATTGTAAGTACATATTTATTTTTTATAGTTAGGGGGGAAAGCTATTTTAATACCTCAGTCTTTTATTAATAAAAATGCACTACTACAAATGGAGAAAAATTACTAGAATGGAGTGAAGACAATTTAGAAAAGAAACCCAGTGTCTTTCATTTTAATTCTACCCTGTGCAGAGAGAAGCAACAAATGTACTTTATATTGGTATTTGTATAATACTACTCAGGACACAAAGACATTTCAAACCAGCAAGGTTTGGCTTTTTTATCTCTGTGGAGCTGGTATGTCTCCAGGGATGTCATTTTTAAATTAAGTACATCAGAACTGTGTTTTAGATGGTGTAGCGAAAACAGATACTTTTCTCTATGTTTCTTTGTTCC
>NW_017728992.1:48349086-48350184 GCF_001723915.1 Gavialis gangeticus | reverse complement strand
GCCTCCAGGGGATAAAATCAGCAATTTATGCAACAATGGCAAAGTAAATTCTCTGTCTGAACTCTTCTATTTGTGGATTACAACATTGATAGTTACAGTCCTGTGAAGGGTAAAAAAGCATGTTGGATGTTTGCTTTGCCCCAGGAAATATTTACCAATACTCCAGTGAACCTATTTCAAATAATATTCAAATACTGTCCTTCCTCACACTGTACTATTTCGTGGGAGGGAGGTGGCTTGGGGAAGAAATATAATCCAAATATGTTTTCTCATAATGTTTATACTATCATGCTCTATTCCAATGGTGCTTAACCTTTTTTAGACTCGAGACCCACTCCATAGGCTTGAGGCACTCCTCAGAAAATGCCAGCACTTTGTTTTCGCTCGGTTTTGCAGAAAAATAACAGATCAATGTTTCTGTTGCAAAGAGCTCAGAAAGGCCACAGCAGGTCTGAGTGCTTTTGGCACTTATGATGCCTACTTGAAATCTCTGAGTTTGTCTTGTGAATCACATTTGCACACCAAACAGTGCTAACATTGCGTGAAATCCCCGTGGCACCCTTGAAAGGATCTCAACAACACCCTGGTGAGCATCACTGATCTCTTCCTATCTGTTGAATGCGGTTATGGGATCGCCACCCACACCAGAATTCGTAATGCACCGGGGCAGAGTAGGCTGCTGCTTGCAAAAGCTCACTCACACTTCTCCAAGCCAGTTAGTCACTAAGGTGCTGTAGCGAAAATAGATACTTTTCTCTATGTTTCTTTGTTCCTTGTTTTAGTATCCACCCCTGCATTCTGTAATTTTCCACCCACATGGTACAGGATGGCCCACTACCCATGTCTTATAGGTTACCCAGGTTTTGTTTTGAAATGACCAATCAAAATGTTACATGTCAACTGAAAAAAATGCTAGCTCAGTAAAAGCCACCTGCGCTCTTTGTTTAGGGTCGACACTGATCTGAGCAACAAGTTCCTCTGTCGGCCTGCTTGCAAGCAATAAAATAGAGTTGGATCCAGCCTGAAAGTGTGATTCTCTTCTAGAGGTGAATTGGACTAGCCTCCAGGGGATAAAATCAGCAATTTATGCAACATGTG
>NW_017728992.1:48343387-48344086 GCF_001723915.1 Gavialis gangeticus | reverse complement strand
GCCACCCTTCCCTGCCTTCCTCCTAGCTAGGAAAAGTGAAAGGTGAAGCTGGAGGTCATCTGGAGGACAAGAAGACATGGGCACCTGAGAAGGCCTAACTACTTGGCCCTTGCAGGGTTTGGAAGTCCGTTAGAGGAAAGGAGGACGTGGGCCTGAGAAGACCCCACTGTAACCTTGCAGGGTTTGGAGGTCATCTGGAGGACAAGAGAACACAGGGACCTGAGAAGACCCTAGTACTTAACTAACCCTTGGAGGCTTTAGAGGTCATCTGGAGGACAAGAGGGTGTGGGTGCCCGAGAAGACCCCATTAGTTAGCCTCTGCAGGGCTGGAGCAAGGAAGGTGTGACTGAACACACCCCAGTGGCTGGACGTTCAATCTGGGCAGATGCCCCTGAGAAAGGGAACGCGTGTTTCTGACTAAGAAGGTGACAAAGCACGGGATCGAAGTGGCACGGAGGGGGCCGGTCTTCAAAGCAAAACTGGCAGTACCCAGCAGCTACGGTCCAGAGCAGACGAGCCCGGCCCCAAGAGAAGCCGGGCCTGGCAGCGCGTGACCCGGCGGCAGGGGGCGGAGGAGGTGGTGGCGAGCGGGAGCTCCTCCCCCGTGGGCGGGTGCAGCGCTGCGGTCCTGATGGCGGCGCTGACCCGCGCGGCCTGGACCCTGCGCCTGCGGCAGCTGAGGTAAGGCGCGCGTGGGAG
>NW_017728992.1:48311393-48343376 GCF_001723915.1 Gavialis gangeticus | reverse complement strand
GGGCAGGGGAAATCATAAGAGAAGTAGAGCTGGATGGGACCTCAAGACAAAGGACCAGAGGGCTTTTGGGGGGGGCAGTTGGGGTACCCTGAGTATAAAATGAATTATGCATTTGTGGCTAGGAGGAAAAACAAACAAAATAGGTGCTTTTGAAGGGCCTGGAAAATGGGTTTTACAACTTTGCTGCATGCATTTGCCTCTGAACGTCTTAATCAGACTTTACTCCCAGTGTTTTTATGCTTTTTTTGTTTTGTTTTTTGGAATAAAACTAAGTTTGTGCCTTAGGCTAACCAAAGTGTGTGTAAGCATCTTTGGCACTGCATAAGGGGTGTTTGTGTGTGTTGGGGAGGGGTATGGAAGGAGAGTGCATGTGTGTTTGTGTGCATGTGTGGGGGGAGGGGACCTGCAGGGCAGAGGGAGCTGCCACCTGAGGGAGCCCTTTATATGCTACTGGACCCAGTGTGTAGTTGGGGGTGACCCTTGGTCCAATAACAGAAACTACAAAAGACAAACAAACAAGCACAAACTATAGCTCTCTCACGCGTTTCCAGGGCTGTCACAGCGACAGCAGCACTCTGACTCCTCATCATAGCAAAATCTTTCAGAGAGAGGTAGTCTGCCTTGCTAGTCTGAAGGAAGGCAAGATAGATTTGTACCTTACAGAGAAACCAAAGCGTGTGTGTGTGTAATATGCATGCATGGGGGGGGGGACACCTGCAGGGTGGGCTGCCCTCAATCTGTGCCACTTGAATACACATACACACACATTTTGTGTGTGTGTGTGTGTGTGTGTGTGTACACACACATATATATGCACATGCACACAAGCTTTCCTGAGCTGACGCTCATATCTATATCTAGATCTATCTACTTTGGTTAGCCGGTAGAGTGCAAATCTACCCTGAATTCAACTTGACTTAAGACTAACACTGCTAACAATGCCTCTGTGTAAGTCTGAAGGTAGGGTAGAGATGCATAAGCTTTCGTGAGTCTAAGCTCTCTTCATGAGAGATTTATTTCAGATGACACTGGATCAGTTGCAGGTGTAGTGTCAAGCAGTACCTTTTCAGAGAGAATGTAGTTCTTTGTGTTCAAACAGCGAAATTTAATTTAAAGCCAGCAACACTGGTGCTGAATAACGTAAAGATGACTGGCAGAATTTTTTTTAATTGTTGTACATAATAATTCTAGTTGTATCTTTGTTCCCTCTGCTTCAGTTGTGTTCAATTGTGAATAAAAAACAACAAACAAAATGACTGCCTTGCTGTGCAGTTCATGACACACAGCTTAAGACTACCTTCCATACCAGAAGTACTTTGAGGCTCTTAGGTGGACTTGCACATTGTTGTGGCAGATGTTACATAAATACAGGTTTGCATGATAGGTGAATGAAATATGTTGCTTTGTACTTGTCATACATAGTAACTGGAAGAATTTTTTTAAACAAAAGTAAAACCTAAAGATTCTGTTAAATCTGGGCAAGTATATTGGATCGTGATCTGAATTGACTTTCAACCTGTCAAAGGCTCCCAGCAGTGCTTGTGTCCCACTGGGTCTGTGCACAGCCCCTGGCTTCCCGCACTGCTCTGAGCAGGCAGCTGCACCCCTCCCCTGTGCAGGGCAGGGCTCTGTAGCCCCACTAGGCATGTGTTAGTGGTTCATCATTTAACTGATATAATTAGAGGAGGTTAAACAGATAATTTTTTAAAGATATTTACATCCCTAGTACAGAGAAACTAGGTTACCCATTTCTGGCTGGGGAAAAAAAAAAAAGAGTACTTTTAAGTACTTAAAGATGGATTTTTAGAACTTCAGTGAAGCATTGTGTTGTGAAAACTTTGGTCTTAATCAAAACTCACTTAATTTTTTTACACTTTTTGTTTTTTTGAGTGGATTAAAACTTGTCTTGGAAAAAGTGGACTCCACCATTCTTTCAGGAGCTCTAAAATGGTTGGTCTGAGTAAATGAAATCAACCACATTCGGAAATCATCTCTATCTGGGCTGTTCAACTACGCAGTCGGGAGCCACACACAGCTTGGGCTACAGCCCCAGGGTCTGCAGGCTACACAGATGTGTGCAGGTAGCTCCCCCCAGCCCTCCCCTGCCCCCACATCAGCAGCCCCATGACTGCACATGCTGCTCACCTGCAGCATGGACAGCCCAGCTCCCTCTTTTGCTACATGCATGCAGCACAAGCACCCCAGTCCCCTCCCCTGACATGCGAGCAGCACAGGCACTCCTACCCTGTCCCGCCATGCCTCCAGGACAGGAACTAGAAGCTGGAGGAACCTGGCCACTGTAGGAGCAACGTGGGAAGGGGGAGTGACAGCCAGGTGGGAGCCTGCAGGGTGCATTTAGACGTTTGGGGGCCTCATTCAGCCCATAGGTTGCCATTTGGATAGCACTGGTCTGGATAAAACTATAGGTGAGATCCAAGAAGAAAGGAACTCTTCATAAAGGTAGAGAAGGAAGGAAGGTTTGGAAACTATCTGAAGTATTCACAGTGGATTTACTACAGCAACTCCATAAATTATCTGCTTTTTTATCTTGTCTATTAACTCTTTGGTTCTGATGATATTGAACTGTAGTTAAGACATGCCTGCTTATTTTCCCAAGCATTATTATTAGGTTCCTTGATAGTTGCCAAGAGTAATCTGTCAACATATTCTGTCAGTCTTAGCTTTTATTGCAAATCTCTGCTTCTCTGTAGTCAGAGCTTTGTGTACTCAGCAGTACAAATGAGACCACAGTCTAGATTAGAAAGTCATTTGTTCTTTAAGAATCTCTGTACTCTTTAGCAGTGTGTTAGATTTCTTCTTTCCTCCTGAAAAATCCTTCATTTCCTTCTCTCAGACTTCCAAACACTACTGTTGTCCATACTGAAAAATACTCATTTACAAAATTTACTTACTTTTGCCCCTTACAACATTGTTCAGGCTCTGTGGATTGGCAGTTCCCCAGGCTCAAAGCCAGCCTCCTCTTTCTCCGGTCCTCTGTCAATTAAATAAAGAGGAACCAGCCTTCAGTAGTTCATCTTGTCCATTTTTCAGGTTTCAGCTGTTGTCCAGGCAGCCCTACTGGACAATTTACATTTTCTATTGGCCTTGATCCTGGGCTACTTCAGCTCTGGCTTTATGGAACAGTGCAAAATAATGTTTACTGGGCTGTATTCCTTTTACATCTCTTTTGTGCAGAAAATTAGAGTACATGAGTCCTGCTGCAGCAAAATGGCAAATTAAGCAGCAAGATAATTATTCAACATCTCTGAAAAATGTTAAGTTCTACACTTGTGAAAAGAGAGTCCTCAGTAAGATGAGGTAATTCATGGAGTTCACAGCTCGCTCCATGAATGCAGTTCCTTTACATCTGGGCAAGTGTTACTGCACTTGTTTGTTCTTGCTGCATGCTTTCAGTATTGATCTTTAACAATATAGATTAGAATATACTTCAAGTGAAAGTTGAGATTCACAGGTTCACAGAAGTTTAGGGCTGGAAGGGACCTTGTGAGATCATCAGGTCCAACCCCCTGATCTGGGCAGGAAAGACTGCTGGGTCAAATAACCCCAGTTTAATTTTCCTCCCCTATACTCTCCATGTTAAAAGTCTGGCACCCCTAGAAATTAGACAGCCACAGAAAAGTGGACTAAGTGGTGATGTGCTTCTAGTGTGCAGTTGAGCCAAGCCATGTTCAATATCTGATCCTGAAAGAAATGTGTTTGTACTGTACCAGATCCCTTATGTGAAAACAACATTCCCTGTTACTGCTCCAGAATGATAAAGCTATACATTTCCAACATGGTCTTCTAATTTTGGCATCAATAAGGTTTTTAACTTTTTGTTGGCAATCTGAAAGTTTCTCAGACTGGTAATAAAATTAATTTACCATGATGTGGACTAGGGAGCTTGGCTACATACCTCTTTGTCTCTCTTGCTTAAGCCTGATCTTTAGCTTTATAGTGTTATTGAATAAAAAACTATCCTGATCACTTGGCATGCAGCATAGGACAGAGGAGAATCAGGTTTTAAGACTCCAGTGCTTTATTATGTTATATACCTGGACTTGAAGAGAACTAGTGATATAACAGGAAAGATTTATTAGACATTGATAGGTTTTAATATCTTGAACCATAAACATAGTAATATTTCTGAACACTAATATTTTTTTCTTTAATATTCCCTGATCTAGCTGGTGTAGATAGAACCAGGAAAGTTATGATTCAAGATTAAAACTAGTATTGCCCCTTGTGCTAGTGTTGCTAAACTGCTTGCTTGGCTTCTGATCATATAATGTTACTCCCCCCTCCACCTCTCTAGCTGCTTTCCAGCTGTTGCTTGCCTTTGGTATTCCATCCAGCCCTCTGCTTTACATTTAGGACACAGTTAAGTTCCAGCTGTCCAAAGGTTGGTAATGCTTCTCATTGTATCAAAGTAACTACACCATGACTGCTTTGTATTTTGTGACCTCTGGTATTGATTTGTGCACCTGTGAATATTCAAAAATAAATGCAAACCTGAAATATTTATTTTGAAAAATAACCTGTTTAGAATAGATTTTTAACCAAACAACTAACAAGATGTTTTCTGCTTATAACTAGGACAGTGCAGGCAGTTTCTTTTCCTTTTGTTCAGCTGCATATGACTGGAGCTACCATGTCTGTTAGCCAGGAAGACTTTGAAAAGGCAAGTGCTCAGCTGAAACTTTTGAAAACTGATCCTGGGAATGAAGTAAAATTGAAGATCTATGCATTGTTCAAACAGGTAGGTCAGATACCTTCTGTTTAAAAAGTGGCTATGGCCTTTTTAAAGGTGAAGGATATAAGAAAGGGGAATATAAAGAGCTTTAAATAAGGCATTGTAAAGTCGAGCTAAAATTTGCCTTTCTGAAGTCTGAATCTCTTTGTTTCTTAGAGTTTTCTTACTTGCAGTGCTTTTTTATAAATGGTGTATGTGCATATTTAGTCTTAAATTAAAATGATTGGTGTTTCTACCATACTGAAAAGTTGCTGAGAAATTTAAATGCGTAACTATTTTAAAACTTAGGCCTGACCTCTGGGCCAGGGATTACGTAACATTGTGCCAGGACTATGTTCTTTGTCCTGTTTTTTTTGGAGAGAAAAATTTGAACTTAAAGGTTCATATGAATTTGTTTCATCTTCACACAGGCAACTGAAGGTCCCTGCAGTTCTGCAAAGCCAGGTATGCTTGACTTTGTCAAAAAGGCCAAATGGGATGCTTGGAATTCTCTTGGCAGTTTGTCTAAGGTAAATAAAGTAGAACTATAAATTTATTGCTTGACATCTCTTTATTAACCAATCAGGTAGAGCTTGGAAGCACATTGTGTACTAGCTGAACGTCCTGCTTTGGATATTTGTCTATTTTATACTCTCTGAAGGATTTTTCTCCTTCCACCCGGAGCAAGCCATGCCTGCATCACGCACCCCATCCCGCCGCCCCAGCTGGGCAAATGGCAGCAGGGCATAGCCCCTGTTCCTAGCACTGCTGAGTCTGAATCCCACACGTCCCCCAAGTCCCGTGCCCTCCTGCCTCAGCTAAGCAGCTTATCCCAGCCCCAATCCCTCCCTCCCCCACATCCCTTCTCTCCCCCAACCCCAACAGACTTGGCAGCTGTGTCCAGTGTGGTGAGGACTGCTGCCTGTTTAGTCTATGGGCAATTCTCCAAATCAGGCTGAATCTTTTCTGAACTGATGCAGAGGCTTCCAATTCAGTTTGGAACTTTAATTGGTCTCTCGATTCGATTCAGATTCGGTCACCAAATTGGGCCAAATCTCCTCCAAATTGAAGTGGCTACTGAAGTTTTGCACAGCCCTAGAAACCATCTACATTTAGGTTATTGCTTCAGGATGCTCTAGGCTGGATTGCCTCCTCAGCAGTGCTGCTGTATTTTGCAGATGTATTTGGCAGTGCTGAGGCTGGATCAAAGTATACACAGTCCCTGCAATACAACTATAACACTGTCCCCCAGGAACTGCCAGTAGCCACTGGAAATTTCTCACTAAACCTGATGGTGTAACAACTAGTTAAAGCAATGACAAAGGGGGTGGCGGGGAGTGTTGTTCTGTGTGCAGTGCCGTATCAGATAGCAGAGGGATTAGTTGAAGATTGGAAGCATTGCTTCTGTGATTTGAGGAGCATGGCATGCCTCTTGAAAGTTCAAGCGTGCCACACTTCTGCACTAGGTTCTGTAGGTTGCCCTGAGGTATACAAATACCCTTTTTCGTCACTGAGTGTTGTGTATGCTATCAGACTACTGATGGTGATCTTCAGGATTTAAAGGGAGATATGATAGGGCTGTACCACACAAGGCATCTTCAGGGCAAAGGTGAGGGAATAACATTTTGCTAGTCATGTGTCTTGTATGAAGTAGGCTTAAGTTTTGAATGTAGGTCCATTGGATTTAATCAGGGGTTAGCTATTGCTATGCTCCCTCTGAACTACTCAGGACAGATTCTGTCTCTTCCATGTAACTTTAGTCACAGTCATCTAGTCTTGCACTTGAACATTTGTTAACTATTTCTACCAGGTTTCTTAGACATTTCAGTCTTCACAATTGGTTCACACAGGAGCACTGCTTCCACTTTTAGTGATTCTCCAAAGAATGCTGAAGAAATGCAAAGAGTGCAGATATAATTGTTGTGGCTCAATTTGGATCAATTTTAAACAAGCTCATCTGCTTCTAGAAGTCTTCATTTTGGGTAAAAATTTGAGGGAGAATAATAGTAATAGTACTTGGACCTTGATCACACTCTACTACTAAATCCAAGATCTATCACAACTCACCTCTAAAGGTGAAGTGAGAAGCTTTATACAGAATGGGTTAAGAGGCTGGGAGCAGGGTAAACAGGCAGATCCAGGATTTCCCAAGAAGGGATATAAAACTAGCAACTCCCAGTGCAGGGGTGGTAGCACACCCTGCTCCCAGCCTCTTCTGTCCTACCACTGCAGGCAGACCATGCTGCAGGAGCCTCTGCAGAGGTTTTAAAATTCTAAAGCAGGTAAAAATACCCTCTCCTTTCCCCTTCCTACTCAGAGGTTGTCCCCTTCCCATCTCTTTCACTCACCTCCACTCTTCTTCCTTGCCTGTCCCTGCTACATTCTTTATGGTGTGAGGCAAGGAAGTTCCAGAGTCAGCCCGGGCTGAGCAGGGCTGGGAGGGGACAGTGCAACAGAGTGACTGGAGAGTTCCCTCTACTGCCTGGTCACAGTGCAGGGAAAGGAAACCCCTGTCCATCCCTGCTGCCCTTGTCCCCGTCCCCAGCTAAGCACAGTCTCTGCACATCAGGCAGGAATGGCTCTGGTGCTTCTTCGCCCTTGGGACTGCAGGGGCAGAAGGTGTTTCTTTGAACAGGAAGGGGAAAGGAGAGAGTATTTTCACCTGCTTTAGGAACTTTAAGAAGTCCCTGGAGCCTCTGGCAGTGTGGTCCAATCTAAAAGGAGTGTGCAGCTATGCCACTGCACCCACTCTGGATCTGCCCCCAATTCCAAATCAGTGATTGAATGTGGACCTAGATTGTAGAGCCAAATTTCCCAGAAGGAGGCTTTTCATTCTGAGGACACAACTTGTGCTTGCGATACTTGCTCCTTATTATTTAACAACTTGAATGTAGGTGCCTGAGAGGGAAGTATTAAGAGATGCATGTACTACAACTAGTGCCTTTAAGTCATTTCCTACTTTAAAAAAATACAGGCTTAAATTTTGTAGATGAGATTTATGCTGGCCAAAAGGCAGTGTACACTGGCCAAAAGGCAGTTCTTTTTAAAAACTGACCAAAATTGATGCATAATTACATTGATAAGCATACTGGATAAATTCTTTTTTGTTTCTCCGGAGTACCAAATTCACTGTATTTCCTGGCCTTGCTAAGGTCAAATGATGGACTAAAAGAATGAAACCCCCTGCTCTTTTTGACGCTATTAGGGTAATCAGCACTTGATAGGGAAACATTAAATCCTAACCTCCAGTTATTGAAAGGACAAATAAAAGTACAGCGGGGGTGAGTGGGTTTGTTTGAAATCAGAACTGACCTAAAATCTACATGGAATTTCAGAAATTATTAAATTTCTCCCTCCTGTTTTTCTTTGTGTTTGTGGTTTTGGTAGGAACCAATAAGCAGAGGGCCCCGTGAACTTATGTTCATATCATCACTTGTAAATCTTGTTTGTAAGTTAACCACTTGCAGTGCAATATTGCATTCCCATTGCTTAGAATGAGAGAGTCATTTTTATGCTCTGAGGATGAAGAGAGACTGCTTTCTGTAAAAGTTCCCAGCCTTCTTTGAATAAACAGTGAAAGGTCATTTTAAAAAAAGTATTGTGCAACTTTATCAGAACAAGATGTTTGTTAGCAGTGATTGTTGGAGAGTTCTTTGAGTCAAACACACCAGAGCCAGCTACACTCATTAAACATTTAAGAAAGAAAAATAAGTGCTAGCAGCTGGCAACAAACAGCATACAGGTAGTAAACTAATTCAGCCTCATCCAAGAGGAACAGAAAGAGCAAACTGGAAAACTTGCCATGTGTGGTGTGATGGTGGAACATCTCACACTCTTCTTGGTCCCCCATCATCCTTAGGTTTTATATCACAGAATCACACAATACAGTATGGGGGTTTTGTGCATGCAGGATTAAATGCAGGCAACTGTTACAATTGTCCTCTCAGTTGTTTTTATGTGTTGCTGAGTATAGACTCTGATTCAAGTGCCCATTTGTCCTGAATCTGGAAAGAAAGTGATAATCTTGGTATTCACCAGACTCTTTTATTAAGGCTCTTTAGCCTTCAGCTGGCAGTACTTGACTGCATCCTTTTGCCCCTGATTTCCAGCCAGAGGCAAAACCTACCACTGACTTCTATAGTAAACTCCTAATTTGCAGCTTCATCACCCTCATGAAGACAGCTTCCATTTTAAAACAGATTTTTCAAGCTCTTTTTACTCTAAAAATAAACTTATTTCAGTTTATTGTACTAAGCATAGCTCACCAGGTTGGACTTCAGTATTTATTTAATCATAATTTGGGATTTTCTTCAACACAGGGAGACGCCAGACAGAAATATGTTGAACTTGTGTCAAGCTTAGTCTCTGAGTCTTCTAGGCAAGTGAAAGATACTACTGCTGAGCACAAGGGTGGATATGAAACCATAGAGCTAACCACTAAAGACAACATCACTAAAATAATGCTAAACCGTCCTGAGAAGAAAAATGCTATCAATGAACAGGTGAGGAGACTGGCTTTCAGGGTTAAGATATTTACTGTCAGGTAAATGAGTCAGAATTTTAAAAGACCAAACTTTCATAACAACCTTTTGTGGTGCCTTTGGATGTTTAGGGTCCAGTGTTACAAGGGGCTGATGGGGCCTCAACTCCCATTGAAACCAATAGGAGTTGAGACTGTCCTTAACCACAGTTTGCATTATTGAAGCATGTAGATATATGCTATGAAATAACTTGGAAGAATTAAGTTTGGGTGAAGCCCATAGATAGACATTAGCATAGCAGCTGCACTTCTAATTGGTTTATATCCTTGTACAAGACCTAGATTGTGGTTTCAGACACAGGCCAGCTTCTTATTTTTCCCTCTAATTCTTATGAGTTCTTTTTTTCTGCCTTTTTCAAATAATTTTATTTCATTCCTTTGCTTTTGCTACTTTCTTGTATTCAGCTCAAACCTTTCTTTCTCTTTGGAATTGCTGTTAAAATAAATAAATAAAAAGCCATAACCACCCAACTAACAATTACCAGCTTTAAAAGGTCAGATTTTCAAGAGTAGTAGGTGTTGATCTAAACCCAAAGTTTCATAGATTTCATTGACATTAGGGCTGGAAGGGACCTCAGAAGATCATCAAGTCCAGCCCCCTGTCCCAGGGGCAGAAAGTCAGGTAGTGTTGAAGGATCCCAGCAAGATAAGCATCCAAATGTGTCTTAAAAGAGTCCAGAATAGGTGCTTGCACCACTTTTGGAGGCAGTCTCTTCCAGACTTTGGGGGCTTGGACAGCAAAGAAGTTTTTCCTTATGTCCAGCCTAAAACGGTCTTGCAGGAGCTTGTGACTGTTTGACTTTGTCATCCCTTGGGACTCTCTGGTGAACAGGCATTCCCCCAGATCCTGATGTACACCCCTTATATACTTATAGGCAGCCACCAGGTCACCCCTGAGCCTGTGTTTTCCAGGCTGAAGAGTCCCATGGCTCTCAGCCTCTCATCATAGGGCCTGTTCTCCTACCCTGGCATAGTAAACTACAGAAAGACTGTAACGTACCTAATTTAAACCCTTAGATGGGACTTGCTTTTAGTTTTGTTTGTACTAGAGAACTTACATTTTGATCTGTATATTTATATTATTTATATATAATGTAATACTTTAGCAATGTTGTATGTACATCTAGCTAGAGTTCTGCAGGTATTTTCAGTAGCGTGGAATGGTTAAAGGAAGCTTTTAATAGTTGGCTTGGCCAACTGTTACCTTGGTTGCCCAACTGCAAGCCAGCCACAGCAGGGACCCAGATTTGATCACTTGTGCTTAGTGCCTCTTTATCTGAATTCACGTTTGTAATACTTGTCAGGTTTTAAAATATTTTATCTAGTTCATGTACATTTCAGAGAGGCTCTCTTCTTGCCTTTAGTCTTGCACCTAAAACTTATTTTTTTCCATGTACAGGTTTTTATGACATAAATAACTATTGCAAGTATGATAACTACTGCAAGTACACATAACCTGTGTTTAAACTACCTGTAGGTAGTAGCATAACTAGGGCAGGGCAGCAGCCCTAAGTGTTGGCATATGCTCTAGGTCAGCAGTGTCCTGCAGCATCCCACATCTTTGTTCTCTGGTGCTCACCATCCCCCCAACCCCTCTGTCCCCAACTTTTACTCTCTGATTCTAGATAGCACCTCTGCACCAGATGCCAAAAGCACTAGTTACATCTCTTCCTGTAGGTATGAATTTAAAGACTGTTCTTGAAAATCTGGCTTTTTAAATTTCTAATACTCACGGTAGGTTGTCCGTGTTATACTTTCCCAGCATCACAGCTTCTCTTATCTTCATTTTACATAGATGTATAAAGAAATTATGCAAGCTCTTGAAGAAGCTGCCAAGGATGACTCTGTCATAACTGTTATTACAGGTACCACATCTTACTGGATTGATTTTACTTTATCTGGATCTGTTAGCATTATATTTAGCCATAACTATTAGCAAACTAATGACAGAACAGCATATACATAAGTAAACTGAATCTCCCTCCAATATTTCTTTCCTCTTGTATAAAATTTTCCAAAGCATTACAGCAGAAATCCTTTCAAGATAATGTTGAGTTATTTAGTACGTTTGTACTTAACCTACTGTAGCAGGAGGCTTGGTACTCCTGCTACTTTAGGAGAAGCCAGGCTGCCTGAGAAGCAGCTTGCAGGTATGCCAGGGGGGCAGTTAGGAGTCACATGACCTACAGGGGCTGGGCTGTCAGGCTATAAGCCCAGAGCTGGAGCTGGGCAAGCAGTCTAGCACTGAGAGCCATGGAGAGAGGGGCTTCTGGGCAGCAGGGCTCCAGGTTAATATCTGAGCTGGGGTAAGCAACTCTGGTGGTTTGTGGAAGGGACAAAAGGAAAATAAGTAGGGGCCAGAGGCCCCAAAGAGAGAACAGAGGGCCCAGGAAACGGGTAGGATCAAGGTAGAGTGCCCATACATCTCTGTGGCCTAGGAATAGGGCCAAGGCTCAGGAAGGGCCACAGCTGGAGACTGGCAGGGCTTGAGACCCCAGCCTAGGAGTGGGGTCATGGTCTAAGGAGAAGGACCAAAGACCAGAAGGGCCACAGCTGGAAACTGAGGGAGCCAAAGTGCCCATAGCCCAGAGAGAGGCTGGTATAAGGATGAACAGAACCCGTGGGGCAGTTATGACTTGATCAAGATGTGTGACATCTGCGAGACATGGACCTGGATATTGAGGAGGACAGAGTCCATGTAACTAGCCCTTAAGGCAATGAGCACAGACACCTGTGTTCATGAGTGAGAGACTAAGCTTTGCAGAGCCCTGGGGCAGCCTACCTTTTCCTAAAAGATAACTATATCACAGCATGGCAGGCAAAGGGAAAGGGAGATTGCCCAAAGAGAGTGAAGTTGATTAGGGTTGAGCAGGCATGGCCACCCCTGGAGTGAAACCCTGTTGCACTACCCATGAAATACAATTCTCAGATGTCAAAGACAGTAGACCAGATCAGTTCTGATTCATAGATTCATAGATTTAGGGTTGGAAGGGACCTAGTAGATCTTCTAGCCCGACCCCCCCGCCAGGGCGGGAGAACAACAAAACCCCAAAACAAGAAACGGGACTCAAATGAGTCCAGCCAGGTAGGCATCCAGCCTCTTCTTAAAGACCCCCAGGGTAGGGGCCAGCACCACTTCCCTTGGAAGTTGGTTCCAGCTCCTAGCCGCCCTAACTGTGAAGTAGTTTTTGCGGATGTCCAATCTATACCTCCTCTCCATCAACTTGTGCCCATTACTCCTTGTTATGCCAGCGGGCGCTAGGGGAAACAGCGTCTCCCCCAAACCCTTCTGGTCCCCCCTAGTGAGTTTATAGACGGTCACCAGGTCCCCCCTCAGCCTTCTCTTGTGGAGGCTGAATAGGTTCAGGTCCCGCAGTCTCTCACTGTAGGGTCTGCCCTGTTGTCCCCGGATCATGCGGGTGGCCCTCCTCTGGACCCTCTCCATGTTGTCCACATCCCTCTTGAAATGGGGCGCACAGAACTGGACACAATACTCCAGCTGTGGCCTGACCAGCATCACATAGAGGGGGGACAACTGATGCACTTGGGACAACTCTTATGCCTTGTCACCAGTACATTAAGTATTTGTGGTTTTCTTTGTTGTCTCTTCTGATTTCTGTAGTTCATTTTGTTATATATATCAAAACAAATACTGTTCCTTTAAGAATGTGGAAAAAGTACACATGTTTTTGTAAGCTTAATAGAATAAAGTAGTTGCTTCAAAATTAAACATTTTTATAAACAAGAAAGTGCCTGTTCCTTAATTTTTCTGCACTGAGAAGTTTTTGATATGTATTTATGTTGTTCACAGGAAATGGGGATTATTATTGTAGTGGGAATGACCTGACTGGCTTTATCAATATCAAACCCAGTGAAATGGAGAAGATGACAAAATATGGTGGATCACTACTAGAGTAAGATTTATTTTCTTATCATATATGTATATAATACTATAAAAGCTAGACGATTGTTACCTGCATTAGTCCTAGCTCCCACATGCAAGGGGCCCAGTAACAGCAGGCACAGTAGATAAATACAGTAGGAGATCACTGCCTCAAAGTTTACAGTGTATACAGACAACACAGAGTGAGAGAATTACTCACAAGCTACAGATAAGGAAATGATACTGGGTTAGTAGTAGAAACATTTGTTAGTATAGTAACTTGAGTTAGGGTTATGATTTTTAACTATACTTTTATACTGGTGTAAGACTTCATACCCAAAGTCTTAGTATTGACATATTTAGGCTGACAAAGTGTTTTTGTCAGTTTAGCTTATGCCACTTTCTCTGAACAAAACAGCTATGGTAATAAAGCACTCTTGTTAAACTGTCTCTTCACTTATAGAGGGTTGCTTACCTACAGTGGCAGGCCTAGTCAGTACTACAAAAATTTAAATGCCCTGCCAAGGTTTCAGGGAAAATATATGCCAGGGCCAAGACAGGAACCCAGATCTTAGTCTCGATCTGCTGCCTTAACCATAGGATCATACTTTCTCACAGTCTACTGAACCGGGATAAATTTATGGTCTAAAGAGCTTAGTACACTGAGGGCATGTCTACATGTGCAATGAATGCAGAGTAATAAACTCTGGAGTTTATTGCCACTTGCATGTGCGCCTGGCTTCACAGCATGTTGAGCTGAGTTGGAACAGCCCCAGCTGGCAGGAGACACCAGGGGTCTCATGTAGATGTGCCCTGGAAGAAAATATAGTACAAGACAAGCAGAGCTGATCTTTTGGCAGAAATATTTCTTGGAAGAGGCAGAAATGTTTTTTGAGGGACAGTGACCTGTATGATACCTAAAGATGAACTGCAAGAAACTGGCTTTGTTCTGCAGCTCTCACTTGGGTAAGTTGCCCAGGGAGATCAGTTTCCCCTCAGCTGACAACTGCAAAATCTAGAAAAATGTCATTCCTTTCAACAGTGTGCAGTAATTACTATATAGGAAATTTGGCATAAGAGGAGCCTAAAAGGTGACATAACGTCAAGTTCTTTTCCTCCCTATATCCAGAGACTTTGTCAACCATTTTATTGATTTTCCTAAACCACTGATTGCAGTGGTGAATGGTCCAGCTGTTGGAGTCTCTGCAACTATCTTGGGGCTGTTTGATATTGTATATGCTACTGACAGGGTAAGCAAGCTGATCTCAATCAAGTATTTGTCAGTTCTGTCTATATTGAATAATTTGTCTCAGTGTAACAGATCACAGTTATGTGCAGCTGCTTTGTCTGCATGCAACACCACTACTTTGGGGATTGGCACTAGTATAACTATATTTATTTAGCAATGTGTAACTAAGACTTCAGGGTGGTTGGTTGTAGTTGTTTTGGTCTAAGGACATAGGTAGGCAAGGTTTTTTGGGTAAAGGTGTTATCTTTTATTAGACCAACTAAATAGTCGGGGAAAAAGTTCTTCGCAAGCTTTTGGATACAAACACTGTTCATCAGACTCTGCAGAATCTCCCTATGCCTGATGAAGGGTGTTTGTACCCAAAAACTTACAAAGATCTTTTTTCCAACAGTTTATTTGGTCTAATAAAAGGTATTATATCTACCCAAAGAACCTTGCCTAACTAAGACTGGTCATTTGAATAAAGCCATCAAGACCAGTGAGCTCGGGTTAAGAAATTGCTATTACGCTTTTTGTCACAGTAAACAGAAGTGAAATGTTTTGACCAAGTAAAGCTGTTGTGGAAAGATAAAATCAAATCCACTATAAAATGGGAGTACTTTTATTTTATTTTTTTAACCAAAGGTGTACTTAAACTTTTGTAGCAGCTTTTTCTTTTCAGCAAAGGTTCCTTTTTAAGAAATCTTGTTAAACTTACTGTAAAAAAAGACATACAAAAGCTTGATGTAAAATCCAAAGGTGATATGTTACTTCCTATTTTGTGTGCTTTCTGGGCATATATCAAGCAATACCAGTACAGACCATTACACTCTAATTGTTAACATTTGCACATGTTGTTTGCAATCAAGGGAAGAGTTCCTTCTGCTCTATTTGGGTCTCTTGAGGCCTCACCTAGAGTACAGTGTACACTTTTGGGCACCACACTTCAAGAAAGATGTGAGCAGATAGAAGAGAGTTCAACAAAGAGTCTGAATAAGAATGCAGAGTAATAAAAATAATTAGAAGCCTGGAAAACATGACTTATGAGGAAAGGCTGAAATAATTAGGATGATTTTGAGCAAGAGAAGACTGGGGAGGGGGATTTGATAGTCTTGAAATATCTGAAAGGTACTTAAAACAGGATGGAGACAGACTGTTCTCTGTGGTTGCATGGGGAGAACTTGGAGCAATGGTCTTAAATTGCAACAGGGGAAATTTAGGTTGGATGAGCCATATCCAGGTCCACTAGAAAGCACTGTTTGAGGTGAATGAGATCCAAAGCTAACAAAATATTCTTTAATGTGAAAAAATGCTTATTTGCATTTACATGGCTACCATTTTCATTATGGTACTCTATTAGTAGAGCCATGTCACATTACTTGGGCTTGGAAAAGCTAGACAAATCCACATTATTTTAAAGGCAAAAATAAAAATCCCAGTCTTAAGTATTTTTAGAAGGTGCTACTTTTTAGGTTCAAAAGTGACTTATAGCAGGTTGCTTTTTCTTTAAACTGCTTTGTCTGTGATTTATAGTATGAATTTTTCCCCATGACTATGTTACATAGGATCATAGAAAAGTAGGGCTGTAAAGGACCTCATTAAGTCATCTAATGCAGCCCCCTTGTCAAGGCAGGATCATCCCTGACTAAACCTTCCCAGCCAAGTATCTGACCTGCTCTTGAAAACTTCCAAGGATGGAGATTCCACAGTATCTCTACGTAGCTTTTTCCAATACCTGACCACCCTGAGTCAGAAAGTTCCTCCTACTCTCCAACCTAAATTTACCCTGCTGAAGTTTGAGGCCGTTGTTCCTAGTCCTGTCCCCTGTGGCCACAAAGAAAAACCCATTACCATCCTCTTTATAACCCTTTTTTTGGCAACAAGAGCATGCTGTTGGCTCGTATTCAGCTTGTGGTCTACTGTAACCCCAGGTCTTTCTCTGCAAGACTGCAG
Organism: Gavialis gangeticus; assembly: GCF_001723915.1. Taxonomy (NCBI): domain Eukaryota; kingdom Metazoa; phylum Chordata; order Crocodylia; family Gavialidae; genus Gavialis; species Gavialis gangeticus. The sequence continues at coordinate 48,327,040 of NW_017728992.1, read as the reverse complement.
CTTAGCCAGTCATTCCCCAGTCTGCATTTGTGCATGCCATTATTATGTCTCAAGTGCAGGACTTTGTACTTGTCCTTGTTGAATCTCAACTGATTTTTTGCAGACTACTTATCCAATCTATCCAGGTCATTCTGGAGCCTAACCAATAGCTTACATAGCTGATGAGTCACTTTTCAATGTGTCCTTACTTGCCTTAAGCTATCTGCAGTTGCAGTGTAAAAGCTTTGGGCCTTTTTGATCAGTTACTATTTTAAAGCAGTTTTCTTGCACTCCAAGGTGATTTTTTAAATATGTATTTGGGCTTTTTGGGAGACTGAAATTTTTACATGGAAAAATGCTGCACATGCTCAGTATTTTTGTTTTCAAGAGCTTTTGGTAGACCAAGTTAAGGCTGAATCCTCCATACTGTTAGCACGGCTGTCCAGCTTCTAACTCTCAGGGGCCACACCAATGGGGATCTCCACACTGTGCAGGCTATACTAGGTGAGGCAAGGGACACTGGGCTATACAGTGTGTGGATACTCCCCCCACCACACCTGCTGCATCGTTTGCCTGTGTGGGCACCCTTTCTGCAACAGCTGCATGTTCCTTTCCCCTTCCTCCTCCCCCTATCCTGCTGCTGCACTGGGCACCAGCAGCAGCCACGCATTGCATGGCTGCAATCCCCAACCCTATGCCAGGCACTGGCCCTGGATTCACTCTCAGCTCCCCACACAACTCACTGGGACAGAGGCAGGAAGCAGCATCTGGAGGAAGGAGGGGGAACCTGGAGTCTCTGGCTGTGTTATAGCTGGAGCAATGTGGGAAGTGGCAGCTGGTCAGGAGCCTGGGGGCTGCATTCACTAGCAGAATTGGGTCCTTAGTAGCTCTTAGATCCTTGCCTTGAGGCTCCCATATGTGAGCTTATAAGGCTAATGAATTTAAAAGGTTCTCTGTCCACACTATGGTGAAACTTATGTTAGTAATAAGTGGATTAAAATGTGACTTCTGTCTGGTTATGCCAAGAACAGTGCTAGCCATCAGGGCTACAAGAACCATTGAAACAGGCAATTTCATTTTGTTGTGGGATTGTGCTATTTTAACAAGGGCAGTTGTGTGCCATGTTGCACTGTTTGAAGTCTATAAAGGAAGTGGGTCAAATTGATCTGTGGTGCAACTCTGTTCCAGGCAAGACTTTAGTCCTGGTTAAAAGTGACAGCTTTCAGATGCTGGATTCCTCATTCTAAAGATGAATTTACTTTTCAATAGGCCATGTTTCACACCCCATTTTCTGTGCTTGGCCAGACCCCGGAAGGATGTTCCTCTTACCTATTTCCAAAGATGATGGGGTTAGGCAAGGTAAGACTGCAGGAACCGGTGTTTAAGTTATCGATCTACGTTTATACCATTTTACTTATTGGTGCTATACCATGATACGGTATAACCTCATGAATCCGGCATGCTTGGGACCGAGCACCTGCCAGAAATGTGAAAATTCTGGATTTTAGAAACTGGAGCAGCAGGCGGTCCTGGAGCAGCAGCTGCACGCAGAGCGGTGGCACGGGATGGTGGATGGCAATGGGAGCTGCTGCTTGCAAGCTTCCCCCTCCACTGCTCTGGGACTGGCTGCTGCTACTCCCTGATAGAATGTAGTTTTTTAAAGTGCCAAATTTTCAATAATTCCAGTTTTTTTATATCTGGATTTATGAGGTGATACTGTACAGGTAAGAGGGGTGACCACAAGAGTCATTGAAAGACGGCTTCTATTGTACTTTGCACTCTGTAGTGTAGAATTTTCTTTTTCAATGATCAGGATAATAGAAAAACATCACCACAGGTACCAGAGTAGAGAGTTCAACACACAAGAAAGCTTAAAGAACAAAAACTAGATACTACCATATGGACGTAATAGTATTTTCTTTGCAGTCTTGGTTCTGAGCCTTAAATGAGGGCCTGCATCTTTCCTTCAGCAACGTATGGGGCAGATTTCAGGCTGTCAAAGAGGCTACTACACTAGAGTGCCCCTCAGGATTCCTCAGCAGACCTTTCTATCAGTCAGGGAGCAGCATTTGGAGGAGCCCTTGCCAACCCTGCGGAGGGAGCCAGGGGTTCAGTCCTTCTTCAGAGTGTTGTTGTGAAGCAGCTTCTCCCTTCTTTCCAGGATATCCCACACTACCTGTTAACTCTGAGCTATTTTGTTATTCATCTGCCTCCCCCCTCCCCTATATTTCACTCTGAATAAGAAAAGAAATTAAACAAAAAAGCTGGGATTGCCACATTTGGCATACCACAGAATTTTCATTTTCTGGGTTTTAGAAATGCATAACTCTCTTTATCCTTTACTTGATTCTCTCACAATGATGATCTTGGCAATATTTAAATCTGGTTTCTGTTATCTTTGTGTTAACATAACTGCCAGTGAGACTGTGTGCGCAAAAATATGCTGTAGATTATGTGTAGTCCATTGAACAGATAACAAAGTTTATACATTCAGCAAATTATAGGCTGCCATTCCCCATTCTGGAGAATTTAGAATAACCAAGCAAACAATACATTTGGCAGTAGTTAATCTGAGACACTAAATTTCTTGATTGCTCTGCCACCATCCATTGATGTTCTTCCAGAGAGGCAACCTTTTCCTGTGTGGCCACACCCTTTTCAGAGTCTAGACCTTTCATAGGCAGGACTCAAGCTTCCATTGTTTTTGTGAAGAACATTGTGATTTATCAAATCGACCGCTTGTTTTTTTTTTTTACTTTTAGGCAAATGAGATGCTGCTTTTCAACAAGAAGCTGACTGCCTGGGAAGCGTGTGCTCGGGGACTCGTGACTGAGGTTTTCCCTGATCAAACTTTTCAGAAGGAAGTTTGGAGAAGGCTGAAAACTTTTGCAAGTTACCCCAAAAACGTTAGTATTTAAAAATCATGAATAGCCAGCTTAGAAGCAGGCACTATCCTAGTCTGGTTATCAACAGGGTAAATATGTGTTTGATAGTCCAACCTTCCCCTGTCCTTGGGGTTTGGCTTTGTGAGTAATGAAAACAATAAGCTTCATTCTAAATGATCTCCTCAGGTTTGGTAGCTCTTTGGTTCCCTTCAGGAACTAAACCATCGTAGTCCTTCTGTCAGGAACATCATTCTTTTATTCTGGTTAAAATCAGGAAGATATACTTCCCTCTAGTTCATTTAAAATTAATGAGCTACATGTATTGCCCTTGGTTGCTAATTTCTTGTCCAGGGATTAAAGATATGTATTTAAACAGCCCTTGACTTTTCTTTTAAATAGCCCTAACACTTTCTCTCCAAAAGCTGCCTTTTAGGATGTTCCTCATATTAGAACAAAAGACATGCCACACTGGGTCAGACCAGAGGTCCATCTAGCCCAGTACCCTGTACCTTGTACTAGCACAGAGCGAATACTAAAGGGGAAGAATATTTATGCAGTGCCTGTCCAGACTGATGTCCCCTGCCCCTGCCCCTCCCCCTTACAGCTTTCAGTATTTTAACTTCAGTGAGAGTTGTAGGTGCTCAGCACCTCTGAAAGAGAAGCAATATGTGGTGCTTTAATTAAAATAGGAAAAATATTCTCAATTTGTATCCACTCTTACATCCCTGAAAAGAGAAAAATAAGGTGACCATATGTCTTGACTTAGCCAGTACAGTCCCGAATTTCAGAGGCTGGTCCTGGCTGTTGAGAACTGTAATGGGTGTCCTGGAAACACAGGGGTGCAGGGTGCAATCTGGCCAGGAGTCAGAGTGGTATAGAGTGCCTTGGAGGCACTACTGCCTGCCCTCCTGAATTATGGTCAGCCTAAAAATAAAGCACGTTTGCAGCTCAGGTCTTTCTTGATTGTTCAAACATGCAGAAAACAAACTGGTCTGAGACAGATAATATCATAAATTATCAGCTGTTGGTATGTTTGAAACTGCAGTAGCTCAACAACTTCCCAGTTAAACATGCCCATTTGTATAGACTGAGCGCTCCCTTGACACATTCCTTTCTCTGCAACCATACCCAACTAAGGGTTTGTACAGAAGTGCTCCATGCACGTTCTACAGTGCTGTAATTTAGAGCACTTTTTATAGCACTATAAAATTACAGTGCTGTTAAATGTGACAGAAATGCAGTGTGCCGGGGAGGGTGGGGGGCAGGAGGTGTTGCTGTGAGCCTTCCTGTACTTTCCAGACTAGGAGGCAGGTAGGTAGCGCTCCACAGCCTCCTGGGATTTCTTCACTGGTCAGAAATTTGACCAGTGTACAGAGGCTATTTAAAGCAATGTTGGTTGCTAAAGTGCTATAGAATACAGTGCTTCAAATTTAATACCTCATTTAACAAGGGTTAATTTAAAGCATTGTACCTATTTTAATGTGCTGTAAAGCCATGCACTTCTGTTAAAGTGCAGTAAAGCACTTTAAATGGTGGGGAAAAAACAACTTCTGTACACACCCTAAGTAGTTCTACCAGCAGTTGAAGTAGCAGCCTCTATGTAAATTTCCCGCTGCAATTAAAAATGCTAATGATGATACCATTCAGCGTTAATACTGCATACTGAGTGTTTCTCTCTATTTTGCATTTTGGAACATCGAACTGAGAGAATGCCTAGAATTTGAATGTGTGTTCTTTAACCAAGGTGTTTTTTCCCTCCCTCTTAGTCATTGGCGCTGTCCAAGCAGTTAATACGAAATGTGGAAAAAGAAAAGCTGCATGCAGTTAACAGTCAAGAGAGTAAACTCCTCTGTGAAAGATGGCAATCTGATGAATTTATGAACGCTATTGTGAGCTTCTTTCAGAAAAAAGCAAAACTCTGATTTTCATCACAAAAAAATGAAACTCCTCTGAAGCAAGTCTGGTAATAGTGAATCCTAGCAGTGCCTTTTTTGGTGTTACTGTATTGATTCATATATAAACAATTTAATAAAACCATATTTTAGCAACCTGTGGATTTTTTCTTTCTGTTGTCTGATATCCTATATTCAGACATGAATTTGTCATGCCAAACACACTGGATCCTTTCACCTGGTTTGGCTGGGAAGGCATTCACTGCTTTACATGCTGATATGATATCTCTGAATACAACTATGGCTGTATGTCTTCCAATGAAGTCCACCAATTCAATAGTACCAAACCTTGATAACTCTTCCATAACTGACTGATGGTTATAGGATACTAACTTGTTTCTTCTTATCCATCTAATGCAGGAAAGGAAAACTTGTATAAATAGAAAATATTAAAATCTTCTGTTTATTAGTCTTTCATAGTTTCATAGTAGCTAGGGTCAGGAGGGACCTGAACAGATCATCTAGCCTGACCCCCTGTCACAGGCAGGAATAAATGCTGGGTTCACAAGACCCCAGACAGGTGATCATCCAACCTCCTCTTGAATTTGCCGAAGGTAGGGGCGAGGACCACTTCCCTGAGAAGTTGGTTCCAGATTTTGGCCACCCCAACTGTAAAGTGTTGCCTTCTGATCTGTACCCTAAACCTATTCTCTATCAGCTTATTACCACTGTTTCTCGTTGCCCCAAGTGGTGCTGGGGAGAAAAGGGCTCTACCTATTTGCTGTTGATCTCCCCTGACGAGTTTGTAGGCAGCTACCAGGTCCTCCCTCAACCTCCTCTTGCTGAGTCTGAACAGGTTCAGGTCCCTCAGTCTCTCCTCATAGGGCCTCTCCTGCTGCCCTCCCACCAAGCGGGTGGCCTTTCTCTGAACCCTCTCCAGGCTGGCCACATCCCTTTTGAAGTGTGGCGCCCAGTACTGGACACAGTACTCTAATGGGGACCTGACCAAAGTTGCATAGAGGGGGAGTATCACCTCTCTGAACTGGCTTGAGGTGTATCTTTGGATGCATGACAAGGTATGGTTGGCCTTGCTGGCTGCGGTCTGGCATTGGCAGCTCATGTTCATCTTGGAGTCAATAATGACTCCAAGATCCCTTTCTGCCTCTGTGCTCTCAAGGGGGGAACTCCCCAGCCTGTATATATGCTGTGGATTCCTTCTCCCAAGGTGCAGCACCCTGCATTTACCTACGTTGAACCCCATCCTATTCTCGTCTGCCCACTTTCGTAGTCTGTCTATTTGCAGCCCCTCTCCCTTCAAGTGTGTCACCTTGCCCTACATCTTAGTGTCATCAGCAAACTTGGACAGCGTGTTTTCCACCCCCTTGTCCAAGTTGCTTGATGAAGATGTTAAACAGTCTTGTTGTCTGGTGTTGCTTTCTAAAGTGCCATCAATGGAAAAGGCCATGTTATTTTAACATAATTTTGTGTGTTACCTTACTATGTTAATGTGAGAAATTAATATAATATTATATGAGAAGTGATTCCAGACAATTCTGGTCTTGGTGTAAGTGCTTAATATAGAAACACTAGCTTTGAACTGGAAGGCAGAATATTAAGTTATTCTTAACAGTACTAATAAGGAAATCTCTCTCTCCTGTCTCATGATGTATCTGGAGTAGGGATAATTTACTGTTTCATAGAAATGCAGGACTGGAAGTTGTTCCAAGAAAGCTAATCCAGTGATGATTCTCAACCTGAGACATGCACTTCTCCTCCTTAGGGGAAGCATGAGAGGAAGAAGTTGGCAAGCAGAAGGGAAAAGAAGAAGTGGAACAAGAGATGTGTACTACCTCTTAGGTGGTTTTAGACTTTATAGTGTATTTTTACAGAAAGTATAACTCCATTATCCCTATTACAAAATCGTAGGGGTCTACAACCCTCCAGAAATCTGACAACCAATTATTTCATCTAACCCCTTGCACCATAGCAGGATCAAGTATATGTTTACAGTATCTCTGACAAATGTTTATCTAACATATTTTTCAAAAACCTCCGGTGAAGGAGATTCCACAACATACAAAGGTGAAGCCTGTTCTAGTGTTTCATCTCCATAACGTTTCTTTAAACTGTAACTTAATTTCTTCTTGTCCATCTCCCAGTGTAGATAGGAAAACAATTCATCACTGTCCCTTTTGTGTACTGAAAAAAGTATCCCGTTTTGTTTTAGTATAAACAAAACAATCCCTTGAACCTCCATAACACTCCAATTTCTCTACATTCTTCTGAAAGTTCAGTGCCCAAACACTGTATGTAAAACTAGTTGACATCTTCTAGTGCTGAGTACAGTGAAATAATCATCTCCCATCTTAAATATTCAGTTTTTTCAGTAGTGATTCATTTAGTTTGTGATTCATTATCATTTCCTAGATCTGTTTCTTGTACTGCAGTCTAACCAGACCTACGGGGGTACATTTCTCCCAAGAAAACCACTCTCTCCCCAATCTCTCAGTTCTAATCCTCAAAGGGAATTTACAAAAACACTTTTCACAGATGAGCCTATGAACTTCACTTCAACCTACAGGTTACAAAAATCATGGACTAAATATAGACATTGGATTTATTTCACATTATAACTTGCCTAATATCTGACTCTCAAGGTAACTCTCCACTATTTACCAGCTACATTCATTCCTCCTCCCCACTCCCCAACATGTCTCTCACCCATTGACTCCTGTATTTACATTTTCACCGACTGGCTTTCTTGCATGCATACCAGCCTTTGGCTTCTGTACAGGTTTCCCTTGCTTTATGCTGCACATACGTTCCTGGAAAATGGTGCATAACTCAAATTCACATAAAGGGAACGCACTTTGCAATATAACAACTAGGGATATGTTCCAAGACCTTGACTATACTGACCCCCAGGCCAGTTTCTACCACTTTAACAAGACAATTTTGGTACTTGCCAACAGCAGACAGTACACATGAGCACAGGGCACTATCATAATAGGGATGACAACTACAGAAACACGTGTCGCAGACAACGAGTGAGGAGCACAGATCCATGCAGGAGACTATATTTCGGTACGCATCACTCCCACAATGCACCTCACAAAGAGCTGTGTGAAGCTTCGGTCGCTGATTCGATTTGGCGGAGATTCAGCCCGATTTGGTGGCCGAATCTGAATTGAATTGGAGGACCCTTTAATCTCTCTGAATTGAATCAGAACCCTTCGAATCAATTTGGAGAGATTTGGAAATATTTGGAGATTCAGACAGATGCAGCTTTAAATGTTTTTTCTACGTACTTCTAGGTAGGAGGCAGATTGTGAATGCTGTGATGCTGGGGCAGATGGAGCGTCCCACAGAAGCACAGGGGGCTCCCCAGCACACTTGGTAGCAGACCCAGAAGTGTTCCAGAAGCACTTCTGGTCCTCTTCTGGGTTCGCCACTGAGTGGGGACCACCCCCGTGCTCCTGTGAGACGCTCCATCTGCCCCAGCATCACAGTGTTCGCAAGCTGTGCCTGGTACCTTGAGGTATGTAGAAAAAACATTTAAAGCTGTGTGTATGTCCGAATCGCTGATTCTCCAAATCGGCACTAAATCTTCAGATTTGGATTTGGCCAAATCAAATCAGCAACAGCAATCTGAATCAATCACTGTCCCTGATTTAGGCCGAATCCAAATCTGAATTGAATAGGGCCTGCTTCACACACCCCTACTACACGTGTTGCAGCAGAGTAAATAACTCCACTATAGGATAGTACTTGTGTCGGACAGTACTATCTTACGGCAGAGTTAGTTAGTTTACTCCAGCCTAATAGTTCCACATGTGTATACAGTGATGCTTTACCGTGGAACTAACTAGGGAACTCTGCAGTAAGCATTTCATGTAGCTGCACCCAGTGAGAGGCAATGCCTTCCCGCAACCAGCATGAGAACCCTGCCCCAAGCCATTATGCTGTGTTGTTGCTCTCCTTTCTTTAGGCCAGAGCCCCATGCTTTGTAGTGTAGCCTTGGCTTGAGTGGGGTCAGGCTGCAGGCTGGCTTTCTATCTCAGCTCCCTTGGCATGGATTGAGATGGACAGTCAGGCCCTTTTGTTTTGTGCTCTAGAAGAGTGCCTACACTGTTGCAAGCTAGAGACCTGGACTGAGGTATGCTTGCAGTGGTTAGGAGTGGCAGGGGGCTAAAAAGCATTGCTTTCCAATGCACCCAGCAAGGCAGGTGCCAGAGTCTCAGGAAAGCTGAGTGACTACTTCCGTTCTGCATAGAGGAAGAGAGGTTTCAAATTAGGGCCTTCTCTTCCCTGACACAAGGTAGCCACTGGACTAAAAAAATTAGTTGTTATGAGCTGAGGTGGAGGCTTCTTGGTTTGCATGCAGGGGTGTTTGAGACAGAGGTTGTAAGCCAGGAGGGAGGGAAAGTGGCCAGATTCAGCACCAGGTACAGAGGGAAGCCTCAAACCCAGCAACCTCACTCTTGGTAGGTCTACAACCCTACCACTGGGCTCTCACCCAGGGCCTGGTGGCCTGTCCTTGGTGAGCTAGAGATGTTCCAGGGAAGTGGGCCAAGGTCTACTGGCATCTGCTAGAACTTGGCAAGCCCCAGCCACTACTTTGAAATGCATCCTTTGTCCCTGCTTGGGTCAAAGCACTGGCCTCAACTTTGAGCCTCTTCTTACTTATACACACAGGAAACCCACTGTCGTCTAGGTCTCTGCCAAAGGACAGGCGCAAGGCACCTGTTCCAGTTTGTTCAGCGGTACTGAAAAAGGAAGGGAGTGCCTGCTCCACTGTGCAATAACTTTTTTAAATATATGAAATGGAAAATGAGACAGGCAAGATGCATGCCTTAAAGTATCAGAATAGAAAAGGATGCTTGGCATGAACATAACTGAGTTTGCTTTCTCTTCAATCAGCAACCGGAAATTATGTCAGTCTTGAACATGTGTAAGTTCATTATGCCTGGGTGCCTGCAATCTTGTTGGAAAAATAGGCACAGGCTCACTATGGTAAGGCAAAAACCAATGTCAGTCACCTATATTAATAATAAAATAAAACATCTAGTACAGGTTTTAGAGGCAGCAGGAAGCAGTTATTGAATTATGGCTCTGCCCAGGCTAATGAGTTCTGCTGCAAAGCAAATTGGTTGTGATGGACTGCCCCCACTGATACAGCTATGCTGCTGCTGTTACCTGAGCTAGTAGCAAGAGCCAGGGCAGCATCCTTTTCAGTGCCCAGCCAGCTACTGTACAGGACCAGTATCTTCCTGGCTAACCCTAGACTTCTGAAACCCTATTTGTGTTTTCCTGGGTCCTACTTCCTGACTCCATCCTGGTTCCTCATTTCAAAATCTAGCCAGGACCTTGTGTTTCCAGACTGCCTTGCTGGCCCCTGGCTTAGCCAGGAAACTGCCCATGTCCTGGTCCTATCTAGCTACAACTGCTTGCTCCAGCCCTCTGATTACAACAATGGTATGCATTCGTGCTCCCTGTTCCTGGTTCCCCATCTTAGCCTGTGGTTCTACCCAGAGTAATTGCTGATGTCCTGGCCCCTTTAGACCTTAGCCTCCTGATTCCCTGACTCCTGTTTCTAGTTTGGATCCTTTCTTCCCTAGCGGTTCCTGATCCCCTGGGCTGTGATCCCCCTAGGGTCAAACCCTAACTGCCTATCTCCTAGTTATACCCCAGACAGCTGGCTTGAGTATCTCTGCAAGGCAGTACATTGGACCACATAGTCATATTCTTGGGTGCTTTTCAGAACACAGCCCCGGCTTCTTACCCCTCAGCCTCATACTACAGGTATGGTTTGCCTTCCTTGTCTTTTGATAGCTAACTTTGCATTGGGTATATTTTAAGTAGAGGGGTTGGGATGGAATATTAAATAATCTCCAGTTATAAAGTGATCCATATAATAGTCACTGTCCTGACAGCCCTCAAAGCTACCATTTTGGCAATAGTTATACCAAAAAAAATATCTTTGTTAAATAAAGGTACTAGGCTTGATATTATTCACCAGTCCTTGCAGAACCAAAGTAGAGACACCAGTTCTTAATCTATTTTGCATATGCTTCATGTGGAATTAACTCAAGCTTCTTAAGAAAAGTGTAATTATATTAAATCTGTGCCATTACCTTTATCAAACAAACTTGTAAATTCAAGAATGAAATAAGATTTGTTGGACAAGAGCCATTTTCCATAAGCCACCTTGACTGGCATAATTACATTCCTTTCCTTTAATTCCTTATTAATTGAATCCAATGTCAGTTTTTCCATTATTTTGCTCAGAACTAACATTAGACTGACCCACCTGGGATGAACTAGGATAGTCCACCTCTACTGGAAAACATTAGAACTCTCCTTGTTTTCTAGAATCTCTCCAATATTTCAGGAGTGAATATTGGGCCAGAATTTTCACCTTCCAGCTCTCCAGAAAATTTGTGTGCATGTTACCAAAAAAATTAAATGATTTAAAAATGTCATAAGTAGATGTAGTTTACCATACTCTGGCAGCTACTTCATCCTGTTTCTTTTCTGCCTCAGTACAGAAACAGCATTTCAGCTTTTTCTGCATTGTTAACGGAGGTTTCACCATCTCTATCTTGTAATGGGCCTATACCATTGCTTGGATTTCTTTCCTACTTAAACTTTTTCTTATCATCCTTATTCCTGCAAGCCACAGATTACTCCCTGATGACTGTAGCTTCTTTTATTGACTTTTTTTTCTATGGCAACTAAAACCTTTGGAAAACCAGACAAATGCAACTACCTGGCAAAGATGAATGCCCTCAGAATACTCCATGAAAGCGTTCTGGGAAAGACTAAATGTAAGATATTGGCAGATACAAGAACATTTTGGGAATATATACTGGGTGACAGGTAGAGGCATGAGTTCGTTGTACCAGGTATTTTGAGAAAAAAGAGGCTCTTCATCAGTGTTCTGGGAGAGGAAGCATGCTTGTACTAGAAGAAATGTATCCTGAGAGTGGAGAGCAGATAAGTTCAGAGTTTGAATGATAAAACTGCAGCAAAAATGGGCCAATGGCATTTACAATTATATGCATGTGGTGTCAGATCATGAAGTTGAAGGCTAACAGCCCCTCTTCAAAATATTAGCAGGTTCTATTTAGTCTCTTGTACTGTGTCCATCACCCTTTGAGCACTGAGCTGAGGGCACTTTGTTGCTAGAAAGATGTAGACAAACTGACCCCTCCCCGCCACCCGAATGCTGCTCGGTATTTTGATTTTTTATTAAAGTCTCTAATTCCTTAACTTGTAAAGCTACATGACTTAAATATCAGACAATGCAAACATATCAGACAATGCAAAAGGGAGGGGAAAAACTTCTGTTAATATATCAGACTTTGCCTGTATCAATCCAAAGTAATTCTACTAGCTTCTGCAGAGTTATTTCTTTTTTTAACAGCATAAGTGAGCAAAATTTGGCCTACGATTTTAAAGCATCTTTTAAAATTACCTACAATAGCTTTTCTACATAGGTCAGTATGTAGTCACATTATTCAATGAGTACGTCTCTCTAGACTAGGCATTCCCAAACTTTTTCTTATTGCGTATCCCTTCCAGATTTACCTGCTGCCCAAGAACCCCTACCAACATATGTTAGATATTTTAACCGTTTAAATGCCTATTATTATTATTATTATGAAAATTTAAATCTGCCATTACACAAATTTCTCCCCCCCCCGAGATGTCTTGCGTATCCCTAGGGGTACACGTACCACAGTTTGGGAATGTTTGCTCTTGACTATCCTGTAAGAAAAAGACTGAAGTTTTACCTCACAACTACTGTTGAGATTGGAGTGCCCTTTCTATTTACTCTGAGTTTTCTGTATTCCACAGCAAGCTTGTTGGAAATGTTTCTTTTCCAGAGTGGCACATGATCTGGCTGTGGTGAAAAATAAACCTCCTGGGGCAGGTCCTTTTTAGTTGAAAGCTTTTCAGAGCTAGAAGCCAGGTAACCTGAATTCAAGTGAGAGACGAAAAAAACAAGTTGAACCTACTGTTCCCTTGGCCAAGATTTTTCAGAATGACTAGTGACTGTTGTTTTCTGACTCGTGACCCCTTAACAGAAATGGGTTTTCAGAAAGCTTTAAACACCAGCCCTCTGGAAAGCAGGATCCTTTAAGAGGTCAAACTGGCATCAAAAGTCATTAGTTTGTTTTGTAAATATTGGCTCTCAGATGCATGTAAAATATCGGGAATTAGATCTACATGTCAATTTAGAATGTAATAACCAGAAGTGGATGGGATTGCTGTTCAGAGCATGGTACTTCCAGCAGCTCGGTGCCCTAAACAACAGATAGATTAATGTTAATACCGACTCGCAGCCACACATGCAGAGAACAGGAACATCCCCTGCTGCACTTGGAGTCAGTACCATCCTAAATAGACCCTGCTTCCTTGTTAGGCCTGTTCTCTTAAGCATTTACATGTTATGGCTCCAAGCAAATTCAAGAGAAATATAAGAGTGAGCTTTGTTTCATTTGCCTTAGGCAGAGACATTACATTTCATTTATCCTATTTAAATGCTTTTTTTCTGAACCTTTCCTAATAGCAATGACTCCTAAGCCAAGTATATCCTTCAGCACCCATCTTCTATGCATTAGAGACTTAATTTGGCTTGCTGGGGTAAGACTTTCCTTGAATATGTAGGATTAGTTTCAAATAACAGTCTTTCATGAATTCATGTATTAAGTTGCTTCCACTAACTGGTTTCTAATTGGGTGTGTCAGCTTTATCACCAAATTAACATGGTTAAATGCCTGTTCATAGTGCAGAGCTGAAGGGGTGAATACCTGGGCAATCAAACAGCAATGAAATCAGTAAAGGACTAATTGTATATTTTCAATGGTCCACAACACAAGGAGAGAGAGTGAGGAGACTGACAAAATTCACACAGGTATTCAAAGGACCAGGGAAAGCTTGAGGAAGCTAGAAATCCATTGTTGAGGCAACAAAATAGCGAGACTACCTCAAACTCCTCTAAGTCTTAATCAGTCTTTACTAGCACAGACCCATCAGTGAACATAACCACTGCAAGATCATGTCTTGGTTCACCAACATTGCCAATTCTTGGGTTTTGTATTGCTAGATTTTCAATACCAGGGCTTATTTTTTTAGACTCCAATTCCCAAAGTCAAGCCATTAAATGAAAATCTCATCTACATTTCAAAGGAGCAGTAAATTGGAAGCCCTTCATTTTGGAGAAAAACTGAAAAAAAACAGGAGCCCTACAGCAGAAGACAAATAAAAACTCTTTTAAAGAATGATGGGGGAGAGGGGGGTGCACAAGAGCTAACTCAGGATTTTTGAACACTTAGCTGCGGAGCATTACTGAATGGGGAAGTTGTTCTCAGTGTTATTTATCTATAGTAAATAGTACCATCAAGAGGATTAAAGGCACTTTATTTTCAGTTGATGGCTTTTATTAGCAAAGAGGAAATTTCTGTATTTTTTCATTATAGTTATATAAAGCAAGGCTCTGTGATACTATTGGACAGCTGCAGCATTCCACTCCAGAAGCATCTATCTGTCAAGCAAGGGAATTATCCTTCTATGGAGACCCAATCCTGCAAGTGTATCTATACAGGTGGGATTACTATAGAGCACTCCTTTAACTTCATTGTAGTTCCACGCAAAGCATGAGAATTTGCCAATCTGGAGCAATTTGCAGAATCAGGGCCAGTTTATAGTGTGGGCTTCTCTTAGATAAGTGGATATACATATCAAGCTTTTGAGCATCCACAACTCCCATCCATGTCAATCACTGCTGTGAATCCTCTCTTTCAGGAAGTCATGACATTATACCTGTTATTGTGTGAGTGTGCTTCATGCAGTAACAGCCATATCAATGATTACCTGTCAGTGGATGTGCCTATACAAACCATTAACATACAGCAATAAACTATGGAGCTTATTGCTCCACAGTTTATTGTTCCTGTGAACAGGGCCAGACACAGGCATAGAAAACCAGGAGGCCACCCGGGGTCTGGACAGAAAGGGGGCCCCAAAATAGTAATTTTTTATTACTGATATCATTATCTCTGGCAAAGGGGGTCCCAATACTAGTTCGCCTGGGGCTGCCAGGAGTCTAGGTACAGTGTTGCCTGGGAAGCTCCCAGGTGTGTGGTCTATATTTGTACCTTAACTTCAGTTGAGCTGGGTCGCAGCAGCCCTGACTGCTAAGGGCTTGGAGAGTCAGCCTGCCAGTCTGGGGCTGCTTCAGCTGGGCTCAATGTGCAGCAGAGGGGCTGGCTCAGGCATCAGGGTGCTTCAGTGCAGGACTAGCCAGAATACAACCCCTGCACTGAAGCACCCTGGTGCCCCAGCCAGCTGGCCTAGTGTCTACACATGTGCTGCTGTGCATAAAAAACCCGCAGCAGGGTAGGACTTGTATTGTTAGTTTTATATGTCCTAATACAGGTGCATGTATAGTGCTGAGATGTTTACTGTGCAGTTAATTAGTCAACTGAGCAGTAAATGGCTCATGTAGATGCACCCAGTCTGTGTTTTTTTGATCTAGCTTCAGGGACAGAGCTATTTTTATAAATGGCTTACAGATCTATTTCTACTGAACATTTGAAACGGCAAGCCACTATCAGTACATTACAATGTCACAGGTATGAGGGTATTTCAGAAAATAATAGCAATTTTGAAACAAAACCATTTTGTGTGCAATGAGTGGGAAACTACACAGCAGCAGGGAACACTGATGGCAGCATTGTTGAATGCATGCATTGTTTATGACTATGTAGAGAAGTGATATGATCCAATAAGTGGTCGTTGCACGCAAAATGGTGTTGTTCAAAATTGCTGTTACTTTCTAAAACACACCAGTACATTTTCCCTAACATATTAAATAAAGTTGAAA
>NW_017728992.1:48299496-48306393 GCF_001723915.1 Gavialis gangeticus | reverse complement strand
CAGCATTGTTGAATGCATGCATTGTTTATGACTATGTAGAGAAGTGATATGATCCAATAAGTGGTCGTTGCACGCAAAATGGTGTTGTTCAAAATTGCTGTTACTTTCTAAAACACACCAGTACATTTTCCCTAACATATTAAATAAAGTTGAAAAATATGTGTAGGAACTGATGGTTTTTTTCTCAAATGAATGTGTTGTCATGTTCTTAACATGCTGTTCCAGGCAAGAGAGAATATAAATTCAACTACTATTAAAAACAAATGGCATTTAGAATTTCTGGTTTGGTAAACCCTGCCTCGTTTAGAATAGATATGCGATCTGTTTTCAGATCAGCTTGTGTTATATTGGACAACTGTTCTGGTCTTCTGAGAAGAAGCATTTTTATTCTGCAGCCAATGAAGACACTAAAATTAAAAAGTAGCAGACTTGGTGTTAAGGTCACTAAATCCAGAGGATATGTTAGAGGGCAACATCTCTGATTTTCCCTAGACAGAAATGAAAGCAGCTAAATTATCCCATAGTCATTTTCTGAACTGAGCAAAAGTGTTGCCTTTATAGCAGTATGGCTCTTCACTTTGTTTTGGGACCAGTCAGTTATTTTCTGTAATTTTTTTTCCATTGGGTCTGAGGAAAGAAGTAAATATGTGGCTAGTTATATTAGTTATGGGGGTGGGGAGAGTGTTGACAATCTAGTTTGGGTCGCTACACATATTATATAGCTCTTTGGAATTGATCAGAGAAGGGCATAAGCTGCACAATTTGGATGCAAATGTAGGTTCAGATTTTGGCTATTTCCTAGTCCTCCCAGGACAGACAAACATGGGATGTTTAGGCTTCCTGTCCGGACTCATCTCTAATACTGAACTAGAGAATCAAACAAAGGATCTGTGGAAGAGAAAAACAAGCTGAACAATTAATTATCCACAGAGGGAAATGATGCATTCCTCCAGCTATCTCACCTATGGGGTTTGACTTAGATAGGCCTTCTTAGAGCTTTCATAAGAGGGAGGACTCCACACAAAATGGAAGAGTAGAAAGTAGTGTTGTAGCTGCTCTTCTTTCTCCTATGGTCTCAGAAGTTAGGGTACAGTCCAGGATGTGAGTTACAGATTCCAGCACCTCCTCTGCTTGAGGAAATTTCAGTCTGATTCTCTCACTTACCTACCAGGGTATGCTGGAGCAGGGCACTCTATCTCTCCTGTTTAGATATTCAGTGAACTACAGAGCAGATGTAAGGAAAAGCAAGTACAGCTTAGTGCAGGAGTGAGCAAAAGGGCAGACCTGGCTAGCAGCCAGACTCCATTTCCCAGCATCCCCTGCCCACCTCACTGAGACTAGTTTCCATTGAGACCTCAGCAGTGGCAATGCCCTGAGAGTGCAGGGCCAGGGCATGCAGCTGGATGGGGAGCTGCTCGGGCTGGGATCTTGTAGTGGTGACAGCATGGTCCAGACCCAGGGCAGAGCTATGATCACAGCTCTCCCCCAGTTTTTCTTGGCCAGAATACCTAATAAAGGTGCCCCATTTTTTTCACCCCTTCTCAAACTTCAAGCTCACTTGAAGTTCCAGGGAGTACCTTAATACAGGTTCCTTTTTTCAATTGTCATGAATTCTCTGTCCCCTGCTATTGTTTCAACTCTGTGAATTGAGGACCTTCTTTTTTAGCAAACCAGAGCTTTCTTTTAGTTACAGTCTCCAAAATCATTGGCTTCCCAATCCCTCCCCCTCACACAATCTGACAAGGGTTTTATGGCTTTAAGTCTCAAGTTTAATGCTTCCCACAAAAGTTAAATTGGATTTGTTCAGATGCTCTTACAGGTTTCTTTATAGGCATGATTAATTGTATTAAAATATAATCCTCCCATGTTTACATTATCCCCATCAGACATTCTCTTTTAATCTTTAGCAAAATAGTATTAAAAAAGTTTCTAGCATCCATTAAGAATTAGATTAGAATACAGCCACACCTTTTTAGGCTACCCCTGATGAAATAACAGCAAACCAAGGATTGCTTTTACTTAGATTTGATCTCTGAGCCAATCAGATATGAATTATTATTAAAATGTGGCTACACTTGAACATTATATGAAAGGGAAATGGAAATCTCTTTATGCCCAATTTAATTGTTTATATTAGGTAATTAAATTTCTGCCTCTGGATCTTTGAACAAGTCATTTTTTGCTTAATAATCCTGTATGCGAGAAAAGTGGATTAGTGCTTCTGATTTTCCAAAGTAGTGAAAGCAGAATTCATCTTTAAGAAAAAGCAAGGCCTATTATGTCACTAAAACTCCCTCATTACTGCTTAAATAGTGGCTATGTTTTTAGCAGCCCCTTGTCAGCGGACAGAGGTTTCATATATATTGGTTTGTCCAGGATTTGAAAGTGGTGCCCCTTTTTAAAAAAAAGGAATAAGTGCAAATTGTTTGGGGCACTCCTTGAGATTCTTTCTAACCAAGAAAACTGAGAATGGAACTGTTTTCTTTTCTTTTCTTTTCTTTTTTTACATTTCATAAGGATGGTGTTTTAGGCTGAAGGTTCAAGGAAATCGGAGCTCTTAATTCATCTTGTATGCAGCAAAGGACTAAACACTGAACTCCAAAATTTAGGGACTCAGAACCTGACTGACCTTGGAGATTCTTAAAACTCCCGAGACACTTAAATTCCTTCTACTGGGCATATACGCAACTAATGATAGTCCCGAGCAGTTCGGCACCTAAATCCCAGCATGACTCACAAATTAGGCATTCTTCGATCCGTCTTGCCTGTGGGGAATGCATAATAAGATTCGGCCTTTCATTAAACAGGTGAGGGTGACAGTGCTGGACACCTTTATACTCAGTACCCTAGCCTAGAAAACCATCAGATGCCAGGGAGCAGGAATTTGAAAGCAGATCCGCTTCTCCAAAGACTACCTAACTACTGACCCAAGGGGTATTGTGAGACAGATCTCTCTTATTCTTTCCTGTTGAAGCTGTTCTGTGTATAAAGTAGCTGGCCTGTTCTATAGGGCACTCACCTGAGAGACCTGGGCTCTAATCCCGAGTCCAACACATAATTAGACCCTGCCTTGAGCAGGGGCTGGACCAGATGACCTCCTTGACATCCCTGCCATCCTCTACTTTCCTGTGAACAGGGAGCCAGGAGCTCCTGTTACTTTAAGAGAAAGCAGCAGGTTAGAGCATTCTACAAGAGACAGCTAAACTAGGGCCAGCTGCATTTTGAGTAAGTGCCAGAAGAAAGCTCAGAGAAGAGTTATGGAGCTACCTATAACAACTTACTACCTGCAGGGCAGTAAGACCTCTGTAGCCCACAGAAGCAGAACTGTGCAAATGCCCACAGTAACAAGAACCCAGACCTCAAGACCTGGGACTGCTAGGGAGAACTGCAGGGCATGGAAGTCCAGACAGCTTCTTAGCCTGAGCAGAAACTCCTAGGCCCAATTTCAAAGGCGGCAGTCGGGTGACCAGAAGGGACAGGGCTTGGTTGTATATAAACCCACCCTCTGGGCTAGAGCTGGCAGTCTATGTCTGTAAGGTGCAGGGGAAGGAGCTGAGGATAGAGCTGGCTGCCAGGGGAAAATGAAGTATCTTGTGGGATAGAGAATCAGGGGAAGTACTTTGTAGGCTGGGGAATCAATCCTTATGGGAGGCTTGTGGCAACCGTTACAGCACTGAGGGATTTTGGATGAGTTGCAACCAGATGGCTAACACTTTGTGTTCTAGTTATTTTTTCTGTTTTTAAGTTTAACGCTGGAGGACTGGGTTGTGGCAATGTGGAGGTGTGGAAGCCATGGGACAGCCTGAGGCACCCAGCATAGAGCGTGATAAGGGTCTGCGACCCCAGGGTGGTGCAGAGCGAGAGCAGCCTTACCTGGTTCTGGGGCCCCTAGGGGCTGGTATAGAGAGCAAGACAGGGTTGGGGCCCAGGGTCTAAGGCAGAGGTCCATGGCTGAAGGGTGCAGCTGGAGACAAAGGGCTCAAGCCAGGAAGCTGAAGCCCAGACAAAGACTTGAGGTCTGAGAGGCCAAGTTCAGGGTTGGAATCAGGGGACCCCTCTGAATTGAAACTGAGTAACCACTATAAGGCAGGAGTGTGGCTATGGGGGCGGATGGAGGCTATGACTATAGCCTCACAACTGAGGGTGTTTTAAAGGAGAAATACATCCCACAGTTTGGGGCCAGGAGTCCTGAGGATTGGGGCTTGGGAGCAGAGGAACCCTGAGGGCTGGACAGAGAAGAAAGGCATGCAGGCAGCCTCCCCAATTAAATACCTTAAGATCAAGTCATGGCAGGCAAGAGGCAGAAGGTAAAGGAGGCCAGGTGGCATGGGCAGATAAGTCTGACCACAAGGAGGCATAAGATGCTGAGAGGTGGATCCCCTGAGCTTGTCACAGCCTATAATTTTCCATCTCTCTCCCAAAAGCAGAAAAAAGTTTTGAAGCCACCCTCAGACCCCATATATCCAGATTATATGCACATACATTCCCCTTTATCCTCACAAGCACATTGATATAACAGGTCTTTCAGAGGATCCTTCAGTTTGTAGTGAAGTTTGGAGAGTTTCACAAATATTCCACAGACATCCTCCGCCTCATGAGAGCTCACTGTCTGATTCTCAGCTAGTGGGGGCAGCTTCAAAAAATCTTGCTCTCCAGACACCATCCCTGGAGCAACATAGCTTTTTTTCTTCCTCATGTGACAAGGTAAGTCCCGAACAGTCTTGTAAGACACAGTGAACCACACTTCCCAGGCTGGATGAATTAGGTGCCTGGCTCATGGTAATCAGGCTCTCCCTCCCTGGGCCTTACTACTTTGCATTGTACCAAGTCACAAAAGTTCTGCGACATCACAAGCAAACAAAGGAAAGTGGAGGACTTGTACCCAAACACAGTAGATGGTGAACTGACCAGAGCTGAATGGTTATGCTCCTCTGGTCCGCTGCTTTACACTCTAGGAGTAACTACATCCAGAACATCGCAAGTGGATTTCAGAGGCTGACCTTGCAGTTTGGAAGTGTTGACTGCTAACCTCTGTGACTTTTTCTTCTGTTATGTTTTACATCTGATGAAGACCTATAAGAAAAGGATATTTGAAGAGGCTGGATGTACATCCTTATATATGGCCTACAGATTTAAAATTAATCAACAACAAAGCAAGTGAAATTTGTTTCTATATTCATGTTTTCAACCAAATGGTTCAGAACCAGTTTTCCCACCATGAAACCACTGTTCTGTTTAGTAATAGCTGAATAAAATCAAAGAGCTAAAATCAACTAGCTGTGGTCAAGTAAAATGAACACATTTATAAAAACCTTTAACAGCCCGTTGTAATAAGTTAGCCTTTAGCTAAGGAACAGACAAAACTATGCAAACTGATGTCTAAAAATTCAGAAATATACTTGAAAGGATAATAAGAAAATATTCATACAATGAAATATAAGATGTACAATCCTGTCCAGGGTAACTTCAATAAAAAATGACAACATAAGGATACTCCAGAGAGACATACTGTTAGAAAAGAGCCAATATGTACATCTCCTCAGACGTTAAATTGTTGAGTGCAATATTAATTCAAGGTTCTACTCTTGGAAGTATAATTTCAAACATAGTTTTGCCATTCTCAATATTGTCCATCTTTTATCAAACACATGCCATCTTCAGTCCCCTGTTGACAACCCCACTCACCTTTAGCACCCATCATCCCCTAACATTACATAACCCTCTTCTCCCTCTTCAAGCAGCCCTCACAGGTACTGTAATCCCCATTAATGTAACTGAAATGATTTCTTGCAACATTGCAAGTAACAATAAACAAGATTTAACTTTCCTCTAGGTGCCTTGAGCAGAGATGATATAACCCAACAAAATACTACTATAAAAATACTGAACTGCCTACTGATGGAGCTACCATATATGCTAACAATTACAGTACCTTACAGCTGCACAGTTTCAGTGGGATTTTCCACTCTTTCATTTTGCACCTCTTTCCGTCACTAATGGCATTTCACACCCCCCCCAACACAAGCTTCAGCAATCAAGAGTTCTTTGTAGGGTTCAATTCACTAACAATGTTGTCAGACAGGATGGTGGGTTTGGAGTGATGGCAAGAAACAGAAGTTGATTTTGCGTTGGCAGATAAGAGAGACAAGGTAAGTATACCTGCCTCTGGCAATGTGCCTGTATATTACCCAAACAATTATCAGAGTCCTTGTTTGTTCACCCGATTGACTAGGTAACACAGGCATATACGTTGCATTCATATTCTAGTTGTGTACTAACAAAAAAATAATGCTGTTTACTACTGCCTTATCCTGGGACATGACATTCTCCGTGCTTTACAAACTCACAGAGAAGTAGGGCTGGAAGGGACCTCCAGGCCGCATCCAAACGAGCACAGCTGTTCGGTACGTGGTGCAGTAGACGCATCTGCAATGCACCATGCCACATGCCCAGTTGTTTTCTGCACTGCACGGGAGCAATGCGGGGGGGTTGACCCCTGGATGACTCTCAGCAATGCCTATCGAATTCCTGGAGACTCCAGGGCAATCCTGGAGGGTTGGCAACCCTACCCAGAAGGGGCGAGTCTACCCTGCCGTCTACAGAGTCCCCTTTACAACTGGGTCAAGTGTGAGGGGGAGGCTTCGGCATGGGCATGACCTGCTGCCTCTGGAGCCAAAGCAAGGCTGGCACTGCTCTAACCCCCTGCGTGATGGGGAGCTGCTCAGGGACCAGCAGGCTGGGAGAAACCATGAGGGGGAAAGAGACGCGCAGCGCGCAAAGCAAGACAGCCGAGCGAAGCGCGCTGCAGGGGCGGGGCGGAACGCGGGCCCGGGCGGTTGCCACGGCGACCCCTGTGACGTGGTGGGCGGGGCGGGGTGCGCGCGCACCCTATGCCGC
>NW_017728992.1:48288534-48297571 GCF_001723915.1 Gavialis gangeticus | reverse complement strand
ATTTTCAGGCTGGATCTGGATTTTGCCCTCCCCCCCACACACACACATCCCCATACAGGCTGCCAGTCGCCTTCCTTATGATGTTGGATTTGATTATCTTTTTTGAGAATGTTTGCTACCAATGGTGAGCCTATAAGGCTGCTCAGTAAACATGCTGCAGCAGGTGCAACACTTTCTGTTCTTTTTTATGTACAAAGAACCCTCGTTTGGCAACATAGTTTCATAGTTTCTAGGGTCGGAAGGGACCTGAGAAGATCATCTAGTCTGACCCCCTGCCATGGCAGGAAAGAGTACTGGGGTCAAACGACCCCAGCAAGGTGTTCATCTAACCTCTTCTTAAAAACCCCCAGGGTAGGAGCCTGCACCACCTCCCTTGGAAGTTGGTTCCAGACCCTAGCCGCCCTGACCGTGAAATAGCGCCTTCTGATGTCTAACCTAAATCTACCCTCTGCCAGCTTGTGACCGTTATTCCTGGTCACTCCTGGCTGTGCTCGGACGTGTACATTTATGACATCCCACAGCTGGAGATTGAAAAAAATCAAACTTTTTTTTAAAGTCTTAATCAGCAACTTCATGCGTTTTGTTCATTAGATTTAGACATGCACCCAGGATGTCATCAAATACTGTATTTACTCAAATAGAAAATAACCCCGATTAAGACAACCCCCTAGTAATAGATTCTATATAAAGGAAATTTATACATTTTCTATAATTTTCCAGGCATAGGATCTAATTATTGGAGGTTTGCCTTGAATTTGTCAACCTCCCACTGCTGCAGCAGGAAAAACAAATTGTGGGTAAGGTAGCCCTTTTGCCCTCTGCCAACTTTTTCCCTTTACAGCACCTTTCTCCCCTTCTTACTGTCACACCTTGCTTGCTCTGAGCACATGGAAGCAAGAGACACGTTTGAAAACACTGAACTTGAAAAAAAGTAGCTGTAGTAATTTGCATATAGTACCCATGGACAGTTCATCCAGAAATAATTAATTTTACCTTCTTTTTTTTTAAACTGCTGCAAGTTTAACACAGGTACTCCATAAACACACTTTAAAGGAGAATTTTAGTATCTGCTTATATGTAATACAAACTTTTGGGGTTTTTTGCATATACGCACACTCCCCTCCCCTTTTCACACTCCCCAATACCCTTTTGTTTTTCCTCCGAGTCCTTATTCCATGTTGTCTTCATTGCTCTCTTCCTTCCCTGTCATCCTCTTCTCTCACCCCCACTTTATCACTGTCATCATCCTCTTCCTCATCATTGTTGTTTTCTCTGGGAACCCCACTCCTGAACACTGTCCCAATCTCTTCTCTTCCATGTGAGCTCTGCTGTTTCCTCCCGCTCATCTTCTACTGTCTTCCTGTAGTACCCCTGAAGCTTACTCGGTCCCATTTTGACACAGTCCTTGACTGAGAGATTTGTGTGTTTGTATACAAGCAGGTTCCTGGCCTTCTACGGGGCATTTCTGAAGCAGGAAGTGAACTGGTCAAAGCAAGCTGTCATGTTTCCTTCTGCTTGGTTAGGTGTCTGTACAGTGTCCACCTCTGGACAGGGTCCTGTCACCATCATGAGAAGTAAAATTACTTTCCTCCACATCTCTCTGGCATATGGGCAGTTCCAGAGGAGGTGGTTGATTGTTTTCTCTTTCCACTGACAGGTTTCTCTGTTACAGGTCGGGGAGCCTCTGCCCCTCTCTGTGTCTTAGTGCCTCCCCGTGAAGTAGTTGATGGGTCACTTGCCAGTTCAAGTCACTGGGGACTGTGTCCACTGGTGACAGTCTGTTTCTTGCTTTACCATCGCCTGCATTTCACAGTAGTTTTTCTGGGTCATTGGGGGGCCTTCTTTTTGTAGCTCATACCTGTTCCAGAACTGCTCTAGGACCTTGTAGAACTACATTGGTTCCCAGGTGTATGGGCACATGTTGGGTGGTGTGTACATTGCCTAGCATCGTAGCAGGTGACCTGCAAACTCTTTTTGGATTTTGCATACACACACACACACACGTAATTATATATTAATATATAAATATAATATATGATATTAATATGTAATAGTACATATCATAATGTAACACACATACACACATAGACAGACAGACAGACACCTAACCTCTACAAACTTGTCTTCTGACTGATATGGTTCACTCGACCATCCAGAACACACCTTTAGTTACCTTATTCTCATTCCAGTTACAATGACCACACTGTGCACCTGCGCTCACACATGTCCACGTGCCTGTCACCATCACCTTTAACTCTCATGATCATGCAAAGGACCACCTCATTGCTTCCTTCCTCCCACCCAATTCCCCCATCTGTTTCCCTAGTTCTTCCACTTGTTGTCATCATGGTTCTCTTAGGGGGTCCTGCCTCTGAGCAGCCTATACCAGTATTTTCTGCATCCTTTCTTCCTTGTCCTTTTCTTTCACTTTCATTTTCGCAAGTGACCTGTAAACTATACTTTTGCAAAAATATGTATTACTATATATAAAAATATATATATAATTAACTGTACCTCTAACAACTTGTCTTGTGACCGCTATGGTTCACTTGACATTCCCAAAGCACAATTTTATAGTTACATCATTCTCCATAGTGTACCTACACTCCTGTGTGCCCATGCACCCATCACTGTCTCCTTGAAACCATCCCAAATACGCAAAGGATTACCTCAGTCTCCTCCCTTCTTCCCTCCCAAATCCTTCTCCTGTTTGTTTAGCTCTTTCACTCATCATCGGATTTGTTGTCATCATCATTGTCATTATCCTCATTGCTGTCTTCAGAGGGTTTGCCTCTGAAAAGTGTATACTAGTTCCCTCTCTTTCATGTGCTGTCCACCATCTCTTTCTTATCCTCTTGTACCATCTTTTTGTAGTCCCAGTACATCTCACTCAGGCCCACTCTAATACAATCCTCAACTGGGAGGTTTGTGTGCTTGTTTGTGAGCAAGTTCCTGGTCTTTCACAGGGCATTTCTGAAGCAGGAGATGATTTGGATGAAGTGGGCTGTCAGGGCCCCGTGCTGTTTAGTCAAGTGCCTGTACAGCAGCACCTCTCTGATCAGGGTTTTAAAACCTGTTACCACCAGGAGGAGTATGTAAACTTTTTTCCACACCTCTCTGGCAAGTGGGCAGTTCTGGAAGAGGTGGTCTATTGTTTCTGTCTCCTACCAGCAGGATTGCCTGGGGCAGTTGGATGGGCCTCTCTGCCCTGTGCTGTTTTTCCGTGCCTTCACAAGGCGTTCCCAGTGGGTTACTTGCCAGTTCAAGTCTTGGTACTCCTACTGTAGATCTTGGTGGAAGATTCTCTCCATCACAGCCTGGGAACTATTACCAGGAAATAGATTCACAGGCGATATGACGTCTCTTGCCCTTACTACCTCTTGGATCTTCCGGTGATTCACCAGGGTTGTTGGGGCCTCATCATTGCAAACTATACATGATACTAGTCCAAAGTCAAAAGGCCCGTAGTATACTATATAGTTCAATGGGCTGGGCCCCGACAGGGCCAATAGCATTTCAAGCCATTGTGACCCCACAGTTCAGCAGTGTTTAATTATGCATCCAAATACCGTCAACAAAGGATCGGTGTACTAAGTAGCCCCCCACTCATGACTGGAACAAGGTGTTCGTGTTATGAGTCCCAGGATCCTCCAAAAATTTATATGCAGATGAGGTGCAGGGCAACTTGGTCTGGCTCTAACTCATGGAGGACAGGGCCACACTAATCATATGCATCGGGTTGAGAGAGGGGGTGACAGGGATTCTTGTTGAACTGTTTGAGACCATATTTGGTGATGTTTGCCAGACATTTGGGCTAAGTACAGACAGCCAAAAAGCCTGAGGCTGAATTGATTTGATCTTCACAGGTTAGTCTAAGCTGTATAGATTGAATCAATCAGCAAGTAAACAGACATTCACTTTGATTCTAGAAATGCAGCCACATGCCTGCAGTGGCTCAGCTCAGAAGCCAAGGGATGCTAGAGTATGCCTTCCTTTTCGATTGGAGCAGACAGCTTGTACTAAGGCTACCTGCCTTTGCAGGGGTGGTGTAAAGCATCCTGGGATGCCAGGGACTGTGAGTCAACTTGAATTTGGAAGGAATTTGGGGCAGAAGTTCAATAAACCAATTTAACCTAAATCAGTTAAGTTTGATTCTACATCCACCCAGGTTTATCTTAAACTGGTTTTGGCCATTTTGAAAATGGTTTATGTGCACTGAACCTCTGTTGTGTTACAGATTTGAACCGGTTTCCAATCACTTATACCGGTTTATGTGTAATTTCTCTCCCTAGCTTTAAGGCTGGTGAAGAAACAAGACTCTTTGGAAATGGGAAAGAAAGGAACAGCTGAGCTGTGGGAGTGAAGAGGAAGTCGAAATGTATTCAGTGTGGTGGCTCACCATGCCTTGAAAAAGAGTCAACACTGAGGTGGACTGAGCACAATGTGTAGTACCATATATCTTATTCAGATAGGTTATATTAAACTATTTTTGTGGTAGGTTCCTATCAGCATATTTAGTTTTTGTAATTATTCTTTAGCAAGGCTAAATTCATTCTAATTTCAATTAGGCGAAGCCCAATAGTTAAGTTCAAAAATTTAATTCAATCATCAAGTCTGTGGTTGTACCACTGAGCAAGTACTCTTTCTCCCAGACCTGTTGGTCTGGGGCTTCAGTTACTCCCCAGATCCAGGTAGGCATCCTGTGTGCAAGCCCCAGACTTGGAGGCATTGGGGTTCAGATGCATACTGTCTCACTTGATCTTAACTAAAAGGCCGAGAAGTGATCTGCCCTATGTGGGTCATGTGTTTTATAGTCATGCTCAATGTTACCTACATTTAATCAGATTCATAGTTGGATTCCATTCCTGAGTGCATGCTGCTTTTAGCAATTGTTCAAAGATAGGCAGTGCATCTAATAGGGTTTCCTTGTATGTGAGTGTAAGACAAGGGGCTTCTTTCCGCATGTTAACTGGAGGGGGGGAACTCATATTTGAGTAAATACAGTATATTCTATGTGTCAATAGCATTTTTTACTTCTTCCTACAAAGAACAAAATAGTGGTTTAACTTTTACACAGAACATTGGAAACACTCAGGACCTAGGGCTTGAGGTTGAATGGTAAAGGGGACACAAGAAACAACAGGAAAAGCCTTCAGGAAAGTGAAAGCAGAAGTAAGACTGCTGGAGGCGTGGATTGAAGTCACAACTTTTATTATTAACAAATCAGAAGTTCTTTCCCATGCTATGAATGCCAAGAACTATTCCGCTGTTATGGACTGTCCATACAGTAGCACAATTGAGACCTTATTTCTGCTTAGCATCTTGTATTGCAGAAATAGCGCAGCGGCTACAAACAGCCATTTATTTTTACCAGTGGAAATTTATAATAAATGTACTTCAGAGCCTGTACTGCAGCTGTCCCCACTTACTTGCTGCTGCTTTTCATGCCACCTTCCCCAAATTTGGTTGATCCCAGTGTTCATAAGGCATGGGGAGCAGCAGCAAAGGAGGTCTTCCAAGTGTCAGCCTGGAATTTCTCTCACAGAGGGGCATGTTCTCCCAGGAAAAATTGAATGAATGCTTATGCATTCCTAGCGTCTACCAGGATTCGTCTGGTAGAACCACACTGCCTGTACGTGGCCAGTATCTTCTTCTTCAGATTCAGATTACTTGGTTTGATTCCCAATGTACTTCACAATGATAACATGTATTCACCACTTGTAATATAACCATATTGCCTACAAGGTTTAAGTTCTATATGATTTTTTTCTAAATGTTAAAGAGCCCTTTAACTTGTTGTTGAGACAAACAAAAGATTGCTGTTTCCTTGGGAATATATAGACAGCCTTGGCTTGGTTCCTATATCGCTAGCCCCAAGGAATTCTGGATGTGCCTTTAAGAGAGTTTAATATGTAACTAAGTCATCATATGTGATGCTGAGTTGTAATGCACTTTTTTAACTGTTCATTTTTTAGCTGACGATCCCTAAAACGTGCTGGCTTCTGGGCACAAAGTGTTGATAACATCATGGTACTTGGTGGAGCAACTTGTCTGCAGCAGGTGGATTACAGCCAAACAGCATTTGTCTGCTCTTAGACAGGATTTTAAAAATCTTGAACTAAAACCTCATTTGTTTCCCACATCCTCCTGGGAAAATCTAAGCCTGCGAGAGGGAATTCTAAATGTGAAAAGTCAGAAGCTAACCTACAATCGTTTGTGTTTTGTCAGCTCTGCTCCCTTTATTACATGTTTGTAGGAGTCTACCTAATTTGCAGTTTTATGGTTTTTGTGGAAACTGTGAAAAACAGCTGTTTGCAGTTGCTAGGAAATATTGCACTGGCTGTGATGTCCCATGAAATCAACCTAAAAAAAAAAGTGCGTTATTCATATAATATGCTGTTTTAGAATGTCCCAGTGCTTACCTCAATACAAAGGCAATGTGACAATCACTTCAGCCATAGATCACATGATTGAGGGTGGGCACATCTACACGTTCATTAAAACGTTTTAAATAATGCGCATCAAATTTAGTACCTCAGGGCATTTTTACACATGCAACTGCTGCAGCACCAGGTGCTTTGACAAGCACCAGGCACTGCATTGCTTGCAGTTGTATAAATGACAAAATGTGCATCAGTGCTGAGAAAATGGCGGCAGTGCACTTTTGAACTAAAACACACAGAAGGTGCTTTAGTTCAAAAGCTTACCACCGCCATTTTCTGCGTGCTGAAGCATTTAACCACTGATACAACTACATGCAGCACAGCCCGGTGTGAGCCAGCTTGTGTGCAGATCAGACTCAATTAATTGAGTCTGCTCCAAAGTGGCGGATCTCCGGCATATCATGGGATAAAAAGGTATGTGTATAAATGCCCTCTGTTGTGAGGTACTAGAAAAAGGCCCATCTGCTTATTTTAATGTGCGTTTGCTAAATAGAATGGTTTTTTCTGTGTCGCTTTAAAGTGCATTAAAATAGGCTAAGGCACATTAAAGAACATGTGTAGATGTGCCCAGTCTGTTAGTGACATAGACTAAATGAAGGTGCCAGTCAGTAAAGTGAAAACGTTTCAGTGCCATCTTTTAAGTAGTTAAATGCAATGCCAGTGCCTCTCCACCAGTCAACAGTGAGGTGTGGGGCTGCTAGGAAATGCCCACAAAAATGGTTCTTCATGCCATAACCAAACTACACAAGTTGCTTTGCCTCACCCCAAATATTTATAATTTCCATTCCATTCAAGGGGGCTAATTTGCAATGAGCAAATAAGAAGGCTCATAGATTCACAATTTTAAATTGTTGTAATTGTAATTGCAGTGTGTTTTAAAGTGTCCATATTTTTGCACTTACTGTAACAAACTGTGTGTTGTTGCAGAACTTACAAACCTGTGACTCAGAACCTGATGTCCACCTTTGTGAAAATAAATACTGCCCCTCAGGGGATGTCACTGGCACAGGAGGTAAGAAAACCCAGGCATTTGTGCTTCTGCATGGAGAAAATTTCTAAAGGACTATTATAAACATATATCAACTGGTGGTTTTTTTTATTGTTGGTCTTTTACAGGTGCTCTGTCAAGCAAGTTGCACAAGGTAAGGGCAAAAGAAAGAAATCTTAATAATTTCAATCCAGTTTACCTGAATGTAATTTAATAAATATCAGAACTGACTGCTGGTTTTAGTCTTCTTCAAGCAAAAGTAGATACCAATGTTGAAAGGTCTACACCATAATTTTTCTTCTTAAAAACTATAAAGGAAGTGAAGTCTACCAACAAAAAGATTTTTTTAAATAGTTTCTATGTGCGAATTTGCCTGTGTGTATATTTATTTTTAACATTTATATTTTATATTTCATATTTATTTATTTTAATAGCCTTATTTTAATACTGTATTTAATATGTATGTATGTATTTATTTTTAATAGCTTTCTAACAACTTACTGATTCCAGAAGTTTTCTTTGTGGATTATAGTTGCCTCTTGGATTTGTCCTAGGTCAAACTAAAAAATGTGCCACTTGTTTTAAAAAGTGAAACTCCAGTTTAATTTACTTTAGGCCTCAGCAAATGGGAACAACCTTAGTTGGGAGTAATGTTTGTAGGCAAGTAAGAATAGACCCTATGTTGTATTAACCCTGTTTTCTGTAATAAAATGATGAAACCTGGTAATTGCACACATCGCAAAAAAATGCTACCACCATTAGCAACTGTGCTTTCTCTTTACACTATTAGAGCATTTCATATTGCATTACAGCCCGTACCAGCCTCTTAGCTCTACACCTGGTAGCAGTCCAGCCAAACCCTGAAAACTCTGCTGAACTTAAAGAGTATGAGGCTGACCCTGGTGCCACTTGTCTTGTAGCCATCCTGTACCTGAGGAGCATTTGGAACTTACCTGGCATGTAGGTCTCAAGCACAGGAAGTTCACTAGCAGCAACCACACAACTCCCTGTTTCTGACTTCTGACCCTTCTGCATCTCAATTCTTCTGTCTGCTGCATATAAGTAGAGCAGGGGTGGGCAAAATACAGCCCGCAGGCCGGAGGCCATTCTGTTCGGCCCGCGGGGCCCCTAAAAAATGTAGAAAATTAATATTGCTCTGTCCTTGGTTCCTGTCAAAAGTGACAGGAACCAAGGGCAGTAGGACCCAGGGGAAGTCCCAGTGGGCTCCAACAACAGTGGGGCCTGCCTGACCCCCAGCTGGAAGCCCCAGCCACAGTTTCTGGGCTGGGAGCATGTGGCTGCGGGAAGCTCAGGTAAGGCAGGGGGGAGACCCCAGGTGGGGAAGGAGCACAGGTGGGGGGAAGTGGCCCCTCCCCGCCCATGGCCGGTGCCCCACGCTGCAGCTGCTCGCAGCCCGCATGGGGCTGCCTGTGCCTGCTCTGGACAGCCCCATGAGGGCTGTGAGCACGTGCAACACGGAGAACTGGGCGTGGGGCATGGGAGGGGCCGCTTCCCCCTCTGTGCTCATCTTTTCCCTGGGCTCCTTCCCTGCGCGAAGAAAAGTGGCCCCTCCCCATCCCATGGCTGGCACCCTCCGCTGCAAGTG
>NW_017728992.1:48240788-48283534 GCF_001723915.1 Gavialis gangeticus | reverse complement strand
GGAAGGAGCACAGGTGGGGGGAAGTGGCCCCTCCCCGCCCATGGCCGGTGCCCCACGCTGCAGCTGCTCGCAGCCCCAGGCAGGCTGCAAGCAGCTGCAGCACAGGGCACCAGGCGTGGGGTGGGGAGGGGCTGCTTTCTCCCCTCCCCCCTACCGGCGCTCAGCACCAGCTTGTAACCCGGCCCCGCTGCCAGGCTGGCAGGTGGCTGCAGCGCGGGGTGCCGGGCACACCAAGTCAGGGATCTGTCTACCCACAAGTTTCACAAGACTTCAGAGTCTAAAACTGGATGAAGATGGAAACTTCTAGGATGAAGCAATTTTAGCCCTGCTACCCAGAAGGCATGTCTGCACATGCTATTAATCCTATAAAGTGTTACTGTACAGTAACATACTAAGCATGTCTACACATGTATTTACTGCACAGTAAGCAGCTTTTACACTGGTGTCCACACATGCAAGTGTTAAAGCACAGTAACGCTGCGTGTGGACTGTCTTGGGACTAAAATTAGTCCCAAGTCAGTCCACACTAACAGTTTACTGTACAATAAGGTGTCTACACATGCCTCACTGCACAGTAACTGCTCAAACAAATTTGTTACCTGCATCATGTAGGTGTAGCATCAAGTTGGCCTAAGTCTCCATAGTTACTGTGCAGTATGTGTGCACACATGTAGACACAAGCCTGTACTGCGCAGTAACCTAAGTTACTGCGCAGTAATGGTGCATGTGTAGACACACCCACTGTACGGTAAGCCTTACTTGGGAGCATGTTTTTACCAGCATCCTGTTGGGAGCAAATCTGTTCCCAGTGGGAGCAGCCCAGGACAGGGTTGCTCCTACCCTGCTCTGGTCCCCTGCAGTAGCTAGGGGGAACTCCAGGCTCCCCTGAGGTGCTAGCCCAGGGGCTGGCAGGGTGTACAGAGCCAGTCCCAGGCTCACAGGGCCAGGAGAGCTCTGCCAGCTGCAGGAGCAGCTAACTCTTTGGCCCATATACATTGGGAGGGGTCCTGATGTGCAGGGGAGACAGCTGCCACTGCACTGCTTTTCCAGCCCCCGAACATGGGAACAAGCCTAATGTCCAGTGGGGCTTCTGTGTTCAGCCAGGGGCTGGCTGGGAGTTGTCCTGTTTCTGGGGCAGCTCCTAGCCAGCCTCCTGCTGGACAGGGATTTCCCTGAGCAGCTGGGGTATGGCCTGGACCTGTCCCAAGTGGAAATCCCTGCCCAGCCTGGGGCTGATTGGGAGCTGATCCAGAAGCACAGCAGTCCTCTCAGTAGACTAATTTACTGTGTAGTAAATGGTGTGTGTGTATAGATAGTAACACTTTACTGTGCAGTAGATAAGTTTACTGTGCAGTAAAATGGCTCACGTAGACACACCCAGAGAGGAGCATTTCCTTCTGAACACGACTGCCAGTGTGCTCTGGCAGAGCATTTCTCAACTGGTGGGTCACAAGAATATATGAAAGGGTCGCAAACAGACTTTAAAAATGGATTGTTGGTTGTAGCCATGTTGGTCTAAGGAAATAGGCAGACAAGGTTCTTTGGGTAGATGTGATATCTTTTATTAGACCAACTAAATAGTTGAAAAAATTGTTCTTTGTAAGCTTTTGGTTACAAACACCCTTCTTTAGGCATAAGGAGAGTCAACAAACTTTAAAAATGGATTCTTCTTTAAAGGAGAAAAAAGTGGGAAACAGTGGCTTTTTTCTTACAGGTTTCAGGGTCAGAGTTTCAGCCTGCAAAGGGCTACTTGGGCTTTTTTCTCACAGGTTGTCAGGGTTTCAGCCTGCACAGGGCTACTTGGGCCCACCCCTCTGCCCCACACACCCACCCCCTGCTCCACATACCAGAGGGCTGGGGCCTGGGGTGGGAGGTAGCAGGTCAGGAGTGAGGGGCACTGGGTTGGGACTGGCCATTGATGTTTACAGATGGGTCCTGGTACAAAAAAGGTTGAGAACCACTTCTCTAGCCCGCATTTTTAACACGCGCAAATTCTTCACACAAAGCATTTTAAATACTTTGTTAAAAACCAAATTCAGCCCAGTGAAGTCAGTGGGGTTGCATAGTTAAAACCAAGGAAAACTTAGATCAAAATACCCAAGAGAAATAGATGATCATGTCTGGAAAAAGTACTTTTACACGGAGTAAATACTGTGGTTGATCTGTTTTACAGGACTCTTACAAAAGCCTAGTGGAACTACTGGCAGATCTTAGATTGTCAAAGAATACAAGTAGAAGAACGCAGGTGGGATTTGTTTGTTTTTTTATTTTCAATCTTAGCACATTATAAAACTTATATTAGTAGTATTTTTATAGAAATGTTTTTTCTTTTTTGCAGCTAAGTCAAAATAATAACAAGGAAGGGACATTTAATTCCTGGGGATATACACATAATCAAGTCAATGCTACTGTGAACAGGTAACACATTTAATTCTTCAAACAATTTAATTAGAACAGAATTTGTTTGCCCATGTCCAAGCAAGCTGAACAAGTGAAAGCACTGCTTGCTAAGACAAGCATTTAGCACACTGTGGAATTTTATACTACTGGTTAATTATCATCTTATATGATTTCTAACATCCAAGTTCAAAGGGGATTTATGGATTAATATACAGATAATTTAATTAAAATAAAGTAACTTTGAGAACTTGGAAAGTATGATGTTCAGGTAAGTGTTTTTAATATCTTCTGGAACACAATTATTTTCTCTTTTGTTATACCCAAAGGATGTTTTTTTGCCATCTTGGGATGTAATTTATTAATGTTATTAACATTATTTTTTCCAATTAATCCTGTATATACTCTGCCAATTCCATGGAATAAGACTATACAAGAGGAAATTTAATTTTTTCTCCATACTGGAATTCCTCCTTCCCATCTATCTAAGACCTACTCTTTCCTTTCCACCTTAAAGAACACCATTCCTTTAGTCACCCTGTTTCTTAGGGTAAGCTAGGTGTGAATGACATTGGTTCCAATTTTCACTTCTAACATTTGACTGTTTTAACTTTATATTTAACTTAATATGTTTGAACAAGAAAAGGACAGCAGTTGCTGAAGTTGCTGTAAAATTAAGTCCTGATCCTACAAAGAGACAAGAACGTGGATAATTTCATTGTCCAAGGCATTGGGTGCATCTATATGTGAAATTAACACAATGCGATAAACTCTGGAGCAGTTTGAGCCAGGGTCACCTGCTCCCTTGCACAGTGTCTACACATGCGCCTGGGACAGCAGCAGTTTGAGCAGGATAGAGCAGTTCCAGGCTGACAGCAGGTTGGGAGGTCAGCCTTGAGCTCCAGGGGGCGGTGTTGAGTGGCAGAGGGGCTAGCTGGGGCAGGGGGAGCCAAAGTACAGAACCGTGCAGCAGGCAGCCCCCATACTTTATCACCTTCGTGCCCCAGCCAGTCCCTGACACTGTCTGCACATGCATTTCGTTGCACTTAATTACTCTGCTGTAAGATAGTACTATCCCTGACAGTACTATCCTATGGTGGAGTTAATATTTACTGCAACCTAATACTGGCACACAAGTAGACAGTGACACTTTACTGCAGAGCTAATTGCAGTAAAGAGCATGTATAGATGCACCCAATGTACGTAAAGACAGGTGTGTAAAGTTATGCATAAATCTAACTCTTTGTAGGATTAAGACCTAATGATATTCTAGAAGGAGCAGCAGCTGTACTTAGAGGCATATCTGGTGATTTAGAGAAGTTTCTTGGAGTATCTTCCTCTTGTGACTACCTTAATAAAACAAAATACAGCCAACCTGGCTTTATCAAGAACCAATTGGATCAAGCTAGTCTAATCTCCTTTTTTTTGCCAGGATAACTGGCTTAATGGAAAAGAGAGAAATGTAGATGTGATACCTTCAGTTTAGTAAGGCTTTAGACACTGCCCCACTGCCATAAGCAACTAGGGACATGTACCATATTTATTCAAACATAAGAATCTCCCCACTCCCTCCCAATCATAATGTGAAAAAAGCTCCTCATTTTACACTTGCATACAAAACCTCACTAAATAAGTTATAATTAAACTGCTGCAGAACACAGTATGTTCTCAGTAATGGAAAAAAAAAAAAACTATGAAGTTGATGAATTACAGTTTTCTAGCCACATACTTAGGCATTTGGAGCATTTATGCCAGCACTATAAACACATAAACATGTGCATGTAGACTGAACACGGGTACTCTCAAGACTGGTTGGGCAGGAATACATTCTAGCTGTACATTCGTGAGTGTAAGCACGGGGAACAGGCAGACCCTCTTCTGTTTTAGCCCCAGTAACTGAGTGGTTAGGAAAATTGACTAGGAAGCAGACCTAGGCCCACAGTGTGTTTTAACATGTCTCTCTGACTTTCCAGCATGGTGGTCAAACCACCACATCACACATTAAGCATTTTTCCAGTTCCTTCTCCAGTCCTCCTTTCAAAGCTGAGCCACTGTCCCTTGCATTTACTAGTCATTGGACAAAATAGATGAAGAGCAGTGCAAAGCTTTTGTCCCATTACAAGCAAAGGAATATGCCAGAAGAAAGGCCCCCTTTCCTCCAGAGCCATTTCACTGAAGAACGCACCCTCAGGGCTGACATATTCCTTAAAGGGACAGTGTGGCAGGACGGGGCCTGGGGGTCCGTGACCTCCCCTAGCGCCCCTACCTTCCGTGCCAAATCGGGTCTTGAACACACCCTCTATCTCATTAATGGGAGGCTGCCTTCCTGCCCTCCTTGGCACGGTGCCTGCCTTGCTGTCACAGGTGCCCCCCCCACTTCTCTCATGGCCCTCGCCGCACTGGGGCCTCAATAAGCTGGCCCCCCTCCTGGGGCTCCCCAATAAGCTCGTCCCCCTCCCAGGGCTTCCCTCGTACAGACAGTGCCCCACTGGGGCCTGTCTCGTGTCTCTCACGCTCCCCGCCCGCACTCAGGCCTTGCTCGTGCTTCTCGCCCTCGGGGCTCAATCGGCCTCGGCCTTACCTGGCCCCCAGACCCCTTCCTCGGGTCCTACACCCACTGGGCTCCTCCCAATTGGGCTCAGGCGGCCTCAGCCTTACCTGGCCCCAGACCCCTTTCCTGGGTCTCATGCCCCACTGGGGCTCCTCCTGATAATCGCCCACCCTGGGGCCAGGGTCGGGACACCCCACTGAGGCCTCCTCCAATCCCTACAGCCTCACCCTATGCTCCGGTGACACAGCCAAAACCATAAGCACAAAACCCCTGGGCTATAACATAAATTCCCAGCCAACCTGGCTTGTTTCCATATACATCCCCATCGGGGTTTTCTTGACCTCCTACCTCCTTGGCAGCCAAAGAGGGCTGGCCTCGGGCCTCGGCCTATGCTGTTTATAAAGGCCAGGCCCTGTCCCCTTCCGGTCAGCTGACCAGACTGGTTGTCACGGCAACCTGCACCTGTGCTGCCCTGGTGATTGGCAGCTGAGCTCGTAACACTGCCTCCAGTAGCAGGCACCTTAGTGTCCTGCTACAGACAGACAACCCTGTTATATTCCACCCACACTGTTAGTCATGCATTTCTGTCTGGCTACACTTTTGTGACTGATGCACACTTGCATGTCCAGAATAGCCAAGCATATGTAGCTGTACACCTGCCTGGCCAGTATATGGCCTACTGCTCACAGTCAGTCTGCTCACACATGCTTATGTGACCACAGTGCAGGTGTTTAAGTGTCAAAAACACCACTTACATAACTAGAATACTGTCATGTAGGCACACAGCAGGGAAATGTAATTCTGCCCTTAAAGTGCAGGTGATGCTAAGCTGGGTGGAGTTTCAAGGACTTTGGAGGGCAAGATCAGACTTGAAAATTATCGTGAAAAGTTGGGGAAAAAAATGTTCAAAATCAACCAGATGAAATTCAGTAAAGACAAGTACAAAGTATAACATTTAAGAAAGACAAATCAAATGCACAAATACAAAATAGGGAATAATTAGAATAGCCTCTCGTTGGCCCGTAGACTTCTTGAGTCAGGTGGAGGTCTGGACTGATGGGTCTGCCTGCATACTCAAGGTCAAACTGATTTCCAGGTTTGCGGTCCAGAAAGAGTTTTTCCTCAGCTCATATTGCCAGAGGGTTTTTTTTTTAACCTTCTGACACAGGATGGATCTCTTCATAAGAATCATCTGCGCATTTCTCATCACATCACAGTTCCAGGGGTTCTGGGCATTATATTGGGTTCAATATCAAGCGAAGTGGGTGAAAACTAATGATTTGTGGTATATGGGCGGTTAGACTGACTGATCTAGTCTCTTCATGGTCATAAAGTCCATGAAACTTGTCTTTGCTCAGTTGTATTTTCAGGTGCAGCCACATGTAACAATTGAACCATTCCCAAACATCAATGATTGGGGTCCAGTGCACAGTTGTTGCAGGACAGACTATAAATGACAGTAGCTTATCATCTCTTCTCTTCTCAGCTGATAAGATGACCGTTGTTAAACTGGTCAATTCTTTATTTTCTGGGGCAGAGGAGATAGCAGAAGTGCCAGATTGTGAACAGCTGAAAAAGTAAAGAAAAAACAAAAAACCTGAAAAATGTGCTTCTTAATAGGTAGAACTGACCACCTAATTAGGCTTCCTTGTTTTGTTGCCATGTAGTTTTGGGTATACCAAATAAATTGACTCTGAATTTCAGCACTGGTGGGCACATATACATATGCATTTAATGTACCTTAAAGTTACTGTGCATTAAAATAAGGCCCAGTAAACTGCACC
Organism: Gavialis gangeticus; assembly: GCF_001723915.1. NCBI lineage: Eukaryota > Metazoa > Chordata > Crocodylia > Gavialidae > Gavialis > Gavialis gangeticus. The sequence continues at coordinate 48,276,802 of NW_017728992.1, read as the reverse complement.
TGGGAACGCATCTACATGTATCCCTGCATTGGGAGCAAATTTACTCCTAACAGGGCCAGTTGAGTCCAGAACTGCTTCTGGCCCTCTGCCCCACCTTACCGGGGGAGCTCCAGGCTCCTTTGGTACCAGCCCCAGGCAGGCAGGGGGTACAGGGGTCAGGCCTCGGCTCTGGGAAGCAGGGCAGTAGCTGTCCTGGAGCTGGGGACAGCTTCCAGCCTCTTGGTGCTCAGGATTGCAGCCTGGCTTGGCGGTGCTGGCTTGGGGTGATGCTCCATGGCCAAGCGGGAGCAGTGCCTTGAGCTCTCCCTTCACTTTGCTTGCTGAGGGGTTGGAGGAGCTCTCTGCCCCTGGTTCCAGCACTGCTCAGCTTCTGGCTCCCCCAGGAGCTGGGAACTGAGCAGCACCAGGATGGGGGAGCTCTGTCACCAGGGACAGAGAGCTTCCTTGTTCCCTCAGCCTAGCCACTGCCCACACAGCACACCCCCAGTTGGCTCCCGCTACCTGCCTGTGCCTGCAGGGAGCTGAGAGCTAAGCAGTGCTGGGACTGGAGACAGAGCAAGCAAAGCAAAGGGAGGGGAGGGCTCAGGGCGCTGCTGCCACTCAGCCACGGGGCATTGCCCCAAGCCAGCACCACTGAGCAAGGCTGTGATTCCCAAGCTCCACACTGGAGCTGCAGACAATAACCCCTCCTCTGTCTCCCCTGCCTCCTGTGGCTCCTTGCTGCCTAGGCTGACCAGGAGTAAATTGTTCCTCATCAGTATTACACATGCACTACTGCATAGTATGTAATGCATGGTTAATCTAGTTCCTGTATTTTTTTTTGGTATTAGCAAACCTAGGCGCATTAGCCTAATTTACTGCTCAGCAGGTCCTGCACACATGTAGATGGTGATGCTTTTCTGTGTACTAGTCTAATGTGCAGTAAAGTGCCTCGTGTAGATGTACCCAGTGAGGACTCAGAAAGATTCTTTTAGTTATTTTCTAGTAGTGCTTAGCTGAACTTAATACTTCTGAGGGGAACCTGTAATTGCTATAAATATTTTTGCTATATTTGAAAAATTACCCAGAAAGTATTTTATTACCAGTTATCCTCATTTAGTAAAAACTAAAGACATATATAGGTTTGGGGACAAATAAGTATGAAATTTAATTTTCATTAATCTACTCATCACTGAGGAAGAACATGTCTTGTTATCTGTAGGAAGAGTCTGAAAGCACCGTCTGAAGAAACTGCTTCTGCCAAGTATTTCCCTTTGTCTGTGCCTCTGTTGCCTTTTCATTTAATAAATCCTTTAAACCCCTAATCTTTCCATACTTTTTGGAAAGCCCTAGGGCAAGGATCCTGAGAAAGATACTGTGAGGGCTTCTCAGTCACCTAGTAGAAGATACCTGATGATAAACATTATCAGGGCTTTTCAGATATTTTCACTGTATAGGTTACATGGTAATAGTTTTATTGACACTTTTGATCCCCTTTTAGTAGCTGCTGCATTTGTTCCAGTGGAAAAGTAATGTTAGGAAGGTACCGAATGTGGCTTTAATGAAGTTTAATAGCCTGGAAACAAGTACAGCCCTCATCAGCTGCTCCGCAGTCTCTCCACACTGCAGGACATGCTATTGGAAAATCACTGATTCATGATGAGGTTTTATTTCCCTGGTAGGTTAAGGATAATTCCTGAGACAACTTACACCCTTATTTAACTTCTGTGATGTCTACTGGATGTAAGACAGCTCAAAAGTTGATCTACTGTCTTGAAGCTTTTAAAACTTCTCTCTCTGCCTCTCCTACCAGCTAAAATAAAGCCTTGGTTTTACCTTAATTCATCTCCTGCTTATAGGTATGCTGTAACATATTTTCCAAATTTATCTCTTTCTCAATATTTGAATCAAGGAGCTTGGGGCTACAGCTCTTCAGAAGGCCCCATTAGGCTGCTTTTCCCTATTGCTTGAGGCCAGCACACACAATATATTTTCATCCGTCTTTGTTTTTTCAAGAGACTCAAACCTTTTTTTCCTTAAAGAACTTTGTTTTGAGGCAAATTTTTAAGCATTGTGTAACTGTCCTTATTTTTCATTCCCCACTTCTACTTAATGAAGTGCTTAAAGTAAGTCGGCTAAGATCCTGCTGCTCAGACATTGGTTCTTACTTGCCATTTGTCACACTTCTGAGGTGCGTAGTAATCCTGTCACACACTGTCACTTCCAGAATATTTATCACATGTTTTCAATTAAAAACAAGAAAAGGCTTTAATTCATCTGTTAGGGTTCCCAAGAGTTATGGTCAGACTATCAGTCAGGCTGTACATTAATCATGTTTGTCTTCTTCTTTCTTGCTCCTGCAGCATGAACAGGGATGAATGATGGTTTTCATGCTGGTCCCAAATTACATGCCTAAAGTTACATTCGTTTTCTTTTCTGTTATAAATAGTAGTCAACTAATTTCAGTGTTCCAGTTAATTATTTTGTCTAGAATAAACAAGGTCCTCTGGTTTCCTCTCGTTACTCCTACTCCCAGTTTTTAAATCTTAAATTTATGTGGATGCATGCAATTTAATACATAGGGTCAGTCCCCACTCTGTCTCTGTCCCCGCAATTCCTTGCACAGAACCAGGGTAACCCAAAGCTTTGCGAAGAGGGGAGATATTCCTCTGCAGCTTGACTCATCTTGGAATGGCTCAATCCACAGCAGTTCCTTCCCATTCCCTGGCACAGGTATGCACAGGATAGGGGGAGAGCTGGTGCCATTCAACCCATCCTGGGTTCCTGGAATAGCTTGAATGGTGGGAGAGAGCTGCCATGGCTTGATCCATCCCCAGTCCTGGGATGGCTTAAGTGATGGGGGGTATCCCCCACTTCTTGCACAGCTGTCACCCTTCTGTGTAAGGTGAGGAGGGAGGAAATTCCCATTTCACAGAAATGGGATGAATGGCTGGTCACAGACTCAGCATCAGTCAGGGCTTTAAGCACAGCCAAGGTTCACCTGCAGAGGTGAGGAGGCAGGGTCATGCTCTGTGCTCCCTGCAAGCAGCTGCAGGCTGTTTGATAGCCTGGTTTGTACTCTGGAACCAGTCAGGGTTACCAGCACAACTACTGGGCCTATGAGCTAGTTCATCCGCAGGGGGCAGAGAGCAGTGAACCCTGAGATGCTGAGAGACCCATCCAAGACTGTTTAACATACCACACATTCATTGCATAAAGAGCAATACAAACCAGCCACAAAGATGTTCTACATTTAACAAGCATCTTTGAGGCTGGGTCATCGTGTTTATGACTTGTTTGCTATTTTAAATATGTGATGAATTGCTCAAGTGTGTGGCATGTTGCAATTCATTACACAATAAATGCAATGTCTGTCAAAGGCCCCAGTCTACGCACACACCATACCAGAGTATAAGATTTATGACATGCTAAGGGAACATTGTGGGAACTCCTTGTTAAAATACTGACAACACATTATTGACCTCTAGAAATTACCCTGAGTTACAAACTTAAAATCCAACTCTGTATTTTTCCAGAGATATTCAGTCCTATTAAAGATAGGTCTAAACTGCTGACCAGGTGGCCAGAGGACAAAACAAAAAAAGTTAAGAGGAAGGAATGTCAGATCAGGGTTATCTCATAGTTGTTGGGTTCAACAAATCTCAGTTTCTCTCTCAGCTGAGTTACAGCTTTCAGAAATACATTATCATTTTTAAGACATACCCCAAGGAGCTGCAGGAAATCAGTGTTCATGGTGGGTCATTTACTTGCAGGAATCACATCAACTTTATTTTATTATCCCAAAGCAAGGGTGGGCAAAATACAGCCTGCGGGCCAGATCCGGCCCGCCAAGCACTTCCCTCCATCCCGCGGAGCCCCTTCAAAACCCAGGTAATGGCGGCTGCCTCTCTAAAAGCCTCCAGCGGCACCAGCCACAAGCTGCAGCCCCTCAGGCTGTTTCCTTGGGTTCTGGTTGCAAGGCAGCCAACCCTGACCTCAGCCTGACCCAGCTAGCCTCGCTCCACCCCTGGCTTAGGCCAGGTTTGCAGCTTGAGAGGGGCGGGGGCTGGGCCAGAACCTGTGGTGCTGGTGAGGGGGAAACGGTATCTGGCCAGCTTCTGCCTCCTGCATGGGACTGGGAAGGGCCCTGCCCTGCAGGTAAGCCCAGGAAAGCGGCTGCTGGGCAGGCTTTCCCTATGCTGTGCTGCTCAGGCCATGCCGGCACTGGGGAGGGGAAGCAGCAGCTGGGCCACAGCTCCGACCCAGTCAGCACCAGGGAGGAGAGGTGGCGGCAGAGCTGTGCCGCTCGAGATGGGATGAGCCCAACCAGAGCAGCAGGGGCTCAGCTGCATTTTCCCCCTACTTGTGTTGGTCAGTCCTAAGCAGCACATGGCTCCGCACTGCTGCTGGCTGGTGCAAACCTGGCTGGGCTCACACCATCCCCAGGAGCACATGGGAAGCTGGCTTCAGCCCCACGTTGCTCTGGATGGGACTGACCCGGCCAGGAAAGGCGGCATGCAGCTGAAGTCGGCTACTCCTGTGCTGCTGGGGACTGGAGGAGCCTGGCCGGGTCTGGACCAGCCAGAAGCGGTGGCAGAGCCGTGTGCTGCTCAGGGTGGGATGAGCCTGGCCGGAGCAGCAGGGGCTCAGCTGCACTTTCCCCCTGCCTGCACTGGTCAGACCCGAGCGGCACACGGCTCCGCTGCCGCTTCTGCTGACCAGTGCAGCCCCGGCCAGGCCTGTCCCATCTGGAGCAGCATGAAACTGAAGCCAGCCTACCAGGTACTGCTGGGGACAGGGCAAGCCCAACTGGGTTGGCACTGGCCAGCAGAAGCGGGGGTGGAGCCTCCTCTTTTGGGACCAGCTGGCATAGGTAGGGGGAAAGTTCTGGGGGAGGTCTGATGCCCCTGAAACCCCACTGCTGGGGCAGGATGTTAGAGGGGTCACAACCCCTTGCTACCTGGTAAATTGTGCAAGGGGAGGGACATCAGGTGGCAAAGGTCAGGGGGCGGGGCTTCTGGTGGCAAAGGTCAGGGGGTGGGACATCCGGTCCCAAGATGGTGACAAGGGGGTGGGGCAGCTGAAGGGGCAGGGCTACCCATGTGGCCTCCAACAGCTCGTCAAGTCATCAAGCAGCCCTCTGCCCAAAATAATCGCCCACCCCTGCCATATCAGGACAATGGTTAGAAGTCTGAGCCTTGGACAGTGTTATATATGCTTAGTGGCTCTTCCTTTTTCCTACACCGTAGTTGCATCATTAGTTCACTCTAAATACCTTGTATATTTAACTCATTCCTCTGAGATTAATATTTTGACTATAAAGGTAGTTTGTGACATTACATTTTCTTCTGTGCTATGTAATGAAACAGGACTAAACTAACAGTTGACTTATAAGCATCAGCAGTTGCATACCATGAGTTCTGAGGAGAATCTTACTGTATTTTTGTCACTAGTATTTGTTTCACAGTTAGTCTATTTGGAAAAACAACCTATGCACTAGCTTTGGATCCTATGAAGAACAGTGGTGAAGAGGCAAGGATTTTTGTGGGTGATACCTTTTATTGGACCAACTGCATGGTTGGGATAGACTTAGAGGAGAGTTTTTCCCCCATTCATAGTGTACCAATAGGTAAAACTTCCCTACGTAGGGAAAGGATCTTGAGACACTTAAAATAATATTCCTTTAGGGCCAGTTTCCAGCCCTGAAGGATCTAACTCTATAACTCCTGTTAATTTAAGGGTTAAACTTCCCTTTCGGATATACAAGTTAAAGAACCTGGAATAAGATAAAATTCATATTACGTTTCAGTGACAATAAAACAGGCAAGTCATAGATTGAATGTTTGGCCTTAAAGTCTGTGTTGGGGAAAGAAGAATAGAAGGGACAGGACTCAAGTGAGCAAAAATAAAATCCACTTTTGATACTTTAATGGTGAATTTTGATTGTTTCATTGCAAAAATAAGGCTACTTTCCTTATTAGGCAAGCAGAAGTTGATCCTTAGTTTGTAGAAAGCATTAAAATTCCCATATAAGTGGGTTATTTCACTGTCAGATATATTGTGTACGATTGAGCCAATGATGTAATTTAGTCTTTCAATATCAATTGAACAGCAGTTGTTGCTCTTCTTGTAATATGGGGGGACTAACATCTACATCCTCAACCTATAGGTAGGCAAGCAATGTCAAAATTCCTAAGGACTTCAGTAGCATTAGACTTCTAAACGTGGTGCATTTTCTCCTATAACTCCCCAAATGAAAAACTACCCTACCTTTTCTCTCTTTTTTCTCCCTCCCAGAGACATCAGTAAACCTGAAGTGAAAACTGTCTCCGGCTCAAAAGATATTTCTTTAAACTTCTTTACTTTTAATTGTACATTGGTGGGGGCTCATATGAACAAATATCAAACTGCATCTTATCCAGGAGTGGAGCAGGCAGCGTTAGGAATCTACTGGACAAATGGAGATGGGGATTTTTGCAAGGCCAGAAATGAAGCCATTGCCTCTAGCTCTTACTCTGCTGCAGAAAGTAATAGTAACGATACACGATTTGTATCCAGGCGGAATTTGATGTCAGGAAAAAGTAGTTCAAAGGACAAGCTTTTGACAAAGGAAAGTAATGAATCTGAAAGTGAAAAGGCAGATGATGTTTTTCCAACTTATGCTAAAAACATGACTCTGAACTTAAGACCAAAAACTGCAGAAAACACTAAAGCAGCTTCCTACAAGCGCCAAAATGAAGAATTCTCATACCCTGATTTTCTTCCATCACCTTTCAATAAATTGGATTTACAAAAGTTAGCCTTATCAAAATGGGATAACTGGAAGGCTCTCTCTGATCCACCTCCAGAAGACTCTATGGTGAAACTAATATCTCGTCTCTTGGAAATGGAAAGAATGCAGCATCTAACTGTATTAAAAGAGAGAATAAAAGACCTGACTGTCTCTTCCCCTGTTCCAGTTGGCAGTCGACCCAGTTCCTTAAAACCCATGCTTCAGCTGAAGCAGCCAAGGCCATCCGAATCTGTGTGTCCTCAGACAGTTTGTAATGGAGATTATCAAGAAAAAAGTAGATCCAGCCCTTCTGCTTTCTGCACACTTGAATGGACCAGCTCAAAAAGCATAAAGCAGCATAGAGCATCTGGTGATACCGTTAAACGCTCTAAAGTGTCTACAATTTTGAACTCAAATCACATGCTCTCACAGAGGTCTTCCTCATGTGCACCAAAAACTCAATCAGCTGTTCAAATGACCTCAGAGTTACTGCCTCCAAGTACAGCTATAGCCTGCTCATTTCCTGAAAAAGACAGTTCAAAATATAAAAAGCCAAAGAACAAAAAAAGCCTTTACAAAAAAAATGTGGGAACAGGTAAACTTTTCCATTGTCAAAAGGTAAAAGCTCTATCTACTTTGCCAAAGCAGAAGTGTAGTCAAAGCGACAAATGGTAATCTTTTGAATTCACACTTACCACGAGCAACTCTTGCATTGTTCATAGTGAAATCATCAAGTATGTTTAAAGGTATGAGATGAAGGTGATCTGAAATAGCACTTGAAAATTTACGCCAAGTGCACTGTACGAAAAACAGTTATTCGTTCCCCACCTCCCGCTTGCCGGCGTCCATGACATCCTTTGTATGACTTAAAAAAAAGTGTTACACAAGCCATTCCCTCAGTTGCACCTTTAGCTTGAAAGGGCTCTTGGTACTCAAGCAATAGGAGCTCATTAAAATTGTCAGCTGGCAGGCAGCCCCATACCACAGACCATTGGATTAGCCCCTGCAGCTGCTGCAGAAGTCTTCAGTTTCAGTCAGCTGTTGCCACAGTTGCAACATCTGATCAGGAAAGCAGGTCACTGAGCCTTGGGGTGTGGGGGAGCTAAGGAGCAACTAACTACCCATTCCCTCCCATTCTTCACCTCCACCAGCTGGGGAGGCCGCCTTTCTGATATCTTTGCTACATTCCTGCCATGGGGCTGTGCACATGTGCCCACCCATAACATACTACAAAAATAAAACCTGCCAGAACCCTTAAAGAACACTATTTAAGTGCAATGTAAAGGGAGGAGTGGTATTTCAACAGAGAAGACAGGCTGTACCGCAGGCCAGCTGTCTGAGTATCCTTGGTGTGCTTGTACAACCTGTGCTGCTATGTCCTTCAAGCACAACTGTTACCTCACATATGTTTCCCTAGGCTGCTGTCATGTCTCCTGATTGCAGCATAGATGTATGCAGAAATGCAGTCACATGTAGAATCTCTATACCTAGCTGTGCAAGTACCTATGCAGTGGGTATACTGATTGGTGTTGCGCGTCAGCTTGATACACCTAGCAGTCAGAAGATTTAGATTTATGGTTCTTATTGTGACCATAGTTTATCCTCAGATTGTGCATATACATAAATATGCGCAAGGAGGGAGACTACAACTTGACAATATTGTTTTATGTTAGCATAATCATCACTGTACTACTGAGCTAAATACCATCAAGCCACTATGTGCTCCTCAAGCAGCTGGCTGTACCTTCAATGAGTGCTGTGAAACAAAGCAGAAATTCTGCAGAACATCCATTTAAATTCTTAGTATTGTTTTACATAAATATAAAATATATGTAGTAGTTTCTAATTACCTATAGTAACATTAAATTCCTTTTTTACACTGTTCTCATGTTTTCAGTATGTCACTATATTTTTTTCATCAACAAATAATTGTACTTTATCAGAGGTGTGGAGGGAAAGTCTGGCCCCATAAGCAAGCTATGCCATTAGCTAGACATCTTTGCTAAAACAAATCTGCCATGAAATGACTAAATGCTGACATTTAAATCATGTTTAAGGTTTTAGGGTCCCCAGTCCTTGACATCCCACAGAATTAACTCAGCAAAAAAGCACTATATCAGTTCACTCTTGTTCATATATTCAAGGACAGTTTTCCCCACAAAGAGGACTAAAACAGTTTAAAAGGTGTTTTAAAGTTTTAGGATGAATTGTGGTCTTTTAAAATGTGAAATCGTAATGCAACACAATTGTACAGCAAGGGCTGGGTTTTTCACCTGGGGAATACAGTGTGGAACAATCTATAATACAGTGCACTCGTAGAAGCACTTCTTATCTCAGGATCTCATAGCAAAGCAATTTACACACAACTTTTTCACAGTACCCTACGGATTTAGGTAAACAACATCACAGGAGGAAGAGAACAGATTGAATGAATCAGGCCTCCTAAGGTTAACAAATACTGGTATCTACACTGGAAGATTTTTGCTCCAAAGACTGAATCAATTAGCTGTTTTTCTTAATACACAGCTACTGGTAAACCTTGTGCTAAATTACCACAGGTCTCTCCTATGACCCACTCCAGTTTGTGATTTGGTCATTGTATTTTGAGACCCTTTATTCATGAACTAGACTTTCATTCCTTAGCAAAACATCCATCATCACTACTGTCAAACTGGTTTAGCCAGGCAACCTTTCACTGTCCTTGGCATTTACTTACATTACACTAAGGCTGAGATGCACTTTTCCTTCACACTGGGCATGTCTTCACGTGCAAATGCTGCTGGATGGTTTTACTCTAGAGTAATTTACTCTAGAGTATACCCACCCTGGGCAGGAGTCTACATGTGCACTCATTTGAGAGCAGACTGTCTAAAACAGGCCAGTCCCTAGCCACCTGCAGGCTGCTCGTGTAGACTTCCCCATTCAGCCTGGGGCTGGCTAGAAACTGTCTTGGTTAGGGGCAGGTCCCAGCCAGCTTCAGGCTGGGTGGGGAACTGTCCTCATGCAGGGATCTCCCAGCCCGCAGTTCTTGATTGCGGAGCGGGGGCTGGGAGCTCCCCGCTGCCCAGACAGGGGGACATTGTCCCTGTCCAGGCTCCAGTCCATTTTCCTTGTTTCCCACCTCTTACTGCCCGGGAGCAAATTTGCCATCTACACTTGTATAACTATGCAGTAATTACTTGGCAGTTAATTTGCTACTTGCAGGTAACAAATTAACTGCCAAGTAGAGCAAATTGCAGCACAGTAAGGGTCTGCATGTGTAGATGTAGATGCTCACTACTCAATAATTTGCTCTACTGCACAGTAAAGCATCTCATGTAGATGCACCCACTGTAATTAAATTGGTCTATTCTTTAAGAAATAGAGTATCCATTCGTATGTTCTATATAAAATTAAAAATCCCAAATATAGGTAATTCTGTTGTAACAGACACAATATATACTCTTCTGCCTCAATAAACATCCTGTAGTACAACAGTCTGAAAATGGATGTCTTGTTTTATATGCTATTCATGAAAGAACCGTTTGTTAAAATCATTAGGGAGTTGATTTGGACAACTAATGGAGTACCCACAACTCCACAGCGCTCTCTCTCTACTGGCACAGAAGGGTGTCCACGCTATGTTACCAGTGCAACTCCAATAGCAGCAGCAGAAGCTAGAATATAGATCAGTAAGTCTCAACCAAGGTGCTGCGGTACTCTGGGGTATCTTGAAATCCTTTTAGGGATGCTGCGGGTTGTCTAAGTGTTATCAGTGTAAGGTGTACAAACATGATTCACAAGGTTAAACCTAGAGTTTTCAAATAATGTTAAAAACATTCTGACCTACTTTGTGCTCCCAGGAGTACATAGAAAAAAATAGTTCCTATACTTTTCAAAATTGGGCACAAATTTTCCTTGGCTTATTGACAGGGTTGAGATGGGTCACTTCTACATTACCATCTAGGGCCAAGACCAATCTAATCTATATTAGCTAGTTTTCATTAATATACAGTGCCTACATATGAGGCAGTATATATATATGAAAGAGGCCTCTGGCAACAGAGGACAGGACAAGGAATAACAGTCTTAAATTGAGGTTGGATATTAGGAAGAACTTGCTTACTCTGGGGATGTTTAGGCACTAGAACAGGCTAGCCAGAGAGGGTATGGAATCTCCATCCCTGGGCTTTTTTACAAATAGTTTAGATAAACACCTGACCGGGATGATTTAGTCAGGGATGATTCTGCCTTGAGAAAGAGGTCGGACTGGGTGGCTTCCTAAGATCCCTCGCAGCCTTAATTCGCTATAAACGCACATCATTTGATGACAATGAATCATTTCATACGTAAAACCAGAAAATCCTCAGATTGCAATGGTGGGGAGGGGGAGGAATCAAAAGCAGGTTATAAAAAATTCTATCAGAAATATAATGACTGGTGCATAACTACATGTACAACAAAGAAAGGTATGTATATTAACATTCAAAGTGGTATAACAGCAAAAAGGTAAATCTTGCTTAATGCTGTTGTTGCAAAACAAATACCCCCTGCCCCATTGGCGATGCGTAGGGGGTGCCCACGGGTGCACATGGGCCCCCTGAGATTAGCCATGCACCCCCTGGAAGCACCAGCCACAAAACCAGAAGTGCACTCCTGGTTTCACCACTGGCTTGGCAACCGGCCACAGGGGGAGTGCCCCCTCCCCCCTGTCCAGTGATTTGCCACTGGGAGACTCCCTCACCCCCTCCATTGACAATCTGGTGCCCCCCCCACACTCCAGAGGCAACAGTCGCCCATGTACCCCCTGCAACTGGCAACTTAGTTGAACCATAAACCAAAAATGTTACCAGCTTGCAGTCTGGTAGGGGAGTGCCTCTCTCAAAAGGCAATTGGGAGAGGGAAAAACAAGATAAAAAAATATGCAAATATGAATACATAGATGTATGCCCCATTTCTGTATTCTTTAATGTATTATCCTTCTTATATTAACAGTAGAAAAGGCAAGGGGTCCTGCCTTTTAAACCTTTGGAAACATCAGTAACTGGAGATTGGTTATTTGTAACTGTCCTTGGAATTCACATCCTCACACTCATATCATCACATCCACTGTATTTCAGAAAGCGCTGCTTATTAGAATGCCTGCAAGCCCTTTCTACTTCTCATGCTTTTGAACATACTAAGGCAGCTAAAGGCAACATGGTGCCCTCTGCTGCCTTGGTTCCTTCTCCCACGTTCTCAAGAGGTAAAGTTTTAGTAGTATTCTAAACAAGAAGGGATGAATTTGGTACAAATAAGTAACTTGCATGTCTCCTTTGAACTTATTGCTGCACGTGATGAATTGACAAGCAGTAATACCCTTGAAGGAGGAAAGGTTAGTACTCAAATCTAAGACTAAGCTTTCCCCTTCTCCCCCTCCTGTGTTGACTGGGAGTAGGGGGACCTCATCTTGGATTTGAGTAAATACTGTAAATCATCTAATAAAAGAAGTTCACTGCGCAGCACAGACCTCCATCCTTCTTTGGGATTCAAAAGTATTTGGAATTAAATGTTTCCGAATTCTTTGCACCTCCTCTAAAGCCTGTATCTTCAGAAAGGCAAGAATCTCCTGACAGGCTGTAAGTCTCTGAATGAAGGATAGGACAGGGAACTGGGAGACAGAACAGTTTTGAATTCTACTGGATACTTACTGTGATTAATTTCTAAAAATCAATTTGTCTTCTGTTACAGATGTCAAGTTCTCCAAGAAGTGGCATATTTAATCTCAAAAAAAATGTGGGAGGAAAACAGGTTTAAAATTAGATCACACATCTGGGGAAATGTATTGAACTTGGGATGTAAAGACTGGCCTAGAAAACATTGAAGATTGTTTTGCTTCTTGTTCAAGGTTTGAAACGTCTTAGTCTCCTTGAAAAAAATTGTTGAGGAGAATCATTGTTGCTTACGGTATTGCTTTTTGCTTCTCCAGTAGCTCTTTTCAAATAATTCACATCTACTGTATTGTTAATATACACCAAAGGATCTAAAAATCCTCATCTGAAGGAACAAAATGCACTTAAACATCTTTAGACTCTCATGACAACCCCTATCAGCAGGGACTTAGTGGCTGGATTTGTGCAGAAATCTGTCAACTGCTCTTGTGGTAGTTGATGTAATTTATTAGCTTTTTAAACTTTACCTACAGAAATACTGGAATTTGAACCAGATGGGTTTTGCAAGTGGCAAAAGTCTATCTCAGGCAATGACACATTAAAAGAATAGGAAGAGAGAGTGTCAAAAGGAAGGATTCCAAGTTTCTGCCACAGATCATTTGAATAGTTGTTCTTTCTGCTGACTTGTAGAAAACAATTACAACTTCAGATAGGGCAAAGGAGGGCGGATTTAAGAGCCACTCTTGTATTTTCATTAGGGAATGTCTGGTTGTCACTTTCTGGATCTGTCTCCCATTTTTTTTGCACAATCAGCTCCTCTTTCTGATAATGTTTCAAACATTATGGTAGAAGTTTTCCATTTTTCCTATTAATTACACTTGGATTTGGGAACTTCAGAACAGAAATGTTTTCTGAAGGGGTCTAAGGAGACAGTCTTCTTTCAAGACCGTCAAGAAACATATGCTAGTGTAGCCATTAGCCTATATATAATTAATTCTATAAAATGCTCAAGACTTAAAAGTCAGAGTGCTTCCTTTTCCAGGAAAGAAGATGAAAGTTGATCTGATTGTTCTGGACTTAACTGTGGCTCAAACTTAAAGGAGGAGGTTATTAAATAACAGTGGAGCTGTCAAACAATTTAAAAAATTTATCACAATTAGTTGTGCAATTAAAAAAATTAATCACAATTAATCACAATTTTAATTGCACAGCTAAAAACTCGAAAGTAACACAAAAATATTCAGGTACTTTGTACAGTTGGGTGGTGCATGTGGGGTGTGTGTGTGTGGGGTGGAGAATTTGTGAAGGTGTGGGCAGCTGTAGGTGCATGGGGGGTGGTTTGGAGCCTGGGGAGGGAGGTTCCCACATACCCTGGCAGGATGTGGGGTACTGTGGGTCAGAAGTGAGGGGCAGCAGCAGAGCAGGGGGGGTTGTGGCTTGGGAGGAGCAGACAGACACCGCTCAGCAGGTAAATGTGTGGGAGGGCAAGCAGCGTGAGATCAAGACCCCCACTGTAAGGGAATGGGGCAAGGGCAGATGGGGCCTTGGGGCCACAGTAGGTTGCGGGATGGAGCTGTGGGCAGCTCATCCAGAGGCTCAGGGGGCCACTCCCACTGCTGTGAGCACCTCTCGGGGAGGCATGCAGGGCATATACCCCCTGGATGTGTGTGCAGGGCAGAGGTGGGATGCTGCTGTACGTTGGGCTGTGCACCCCGCTGCCATTGCCCTGGGAGCCACATGATGTGGTGCTGTGCCTCCCACTGCTGGATGGGCAGGGGATGCAGTACTGCCAACATGCAGCTCCCAGGACAAAGGCAGTGGGGCGCAGAGCCCCAGCCTACAGCTGCAGCCTGCCTCTGCCCTGTGCACAAATCTAGGGGGCATGTGCCCCCCATGCCTCCCCCAGGGTGCCCACAGCAGCAGGAGCTCCCCCATGCTCATAGGCAAGCTGCCCATGGCTCTGTCCCACAACCCATCCCAGTTCCAGAGCCCTCCCCCCGGTGGGGGTCTTGATCTGCCTCTCCCTATGCCCATTCTCTTCCCACTCCTCTTTCCCTTCACAGACTTGCCTGCTGGGCACTACTCCACACACGGCTGGGCTGCATTCCTGGCTGCCTGCAGGCTGTGCCTACATGTCTGTACGCACCCCTCCCCCTCTGTTGCAGCTGTCCAGAGCCCACATCCAAGTGCTGAAGTCCTCTGAAATACATCAAGCATGACAGCGCAGATTACTCTGAGGCATCACCAGTTACCCCTACACCCTCCTGCCCCACCCCCCTTTTTTTTAGCAGCAGCTGACTGAACTACCTTCTTGCAAATTCGGAGCTTTTGAAAACTTTAAAAATATCTGTTAAGTATAGCAGGGCTACAGAATGCATTGGAATGCTTAAAGAATAACACTGAAATATATTGCTTCTGAAACTAGATTGTTTTTGAAAAAGTTAGTGCTTTTCATTTTGACATAAGAATAATCACAAATCTTCAAATTATGAATAAAGAACTGCATTATATGGGCAGCACATCCATAAAATATGGATCCTCATTTTTCAGCAAAAAGCAAAACCAAATTATCTGTAGTCACCAAAATAACCTTCTGGCATGCGACCCCACATGCAGGGGTGTGCAGTGGCATAGAAATAGCAGCAGCACAAATTTCTGCTGCTGCTTTTTGCTGCTCTGCATGCCCCTTGCATGTGGGGTTGGTGTGGGACAAATTGTCTTGGGTAGAGTAGGGGAGGCTGAGGCCAGCATAGATGCTAGCCCCAGCAGCCTTACTTGGAGTCCTGGGGGCCTCCCAGGACAGCAGTGGTGGCTGCTTGGAGCCTGGCTGGCAGCCAGCGTGGCTCTGGCTGGCCAGGCTCTGGTTTCTGGCAGTACATGCTTCTGCCATGTGCTGTGCTGCTCTGCATTTTTTTTAAATGGTGGTTTGGGGGTGGTTTTGGACACTGGAATCTCCAGGTGTCCAAAAAAGCCCCAAACCACAACAAAAAAACCCCAAAAAACCACTAGTGCTAATTAGCAGCATGACAAACACTTGCATGTGCAGTGTGCAGTGCCTCAAACTGCTCTGAGGAGCTGCAAGCTACACGTGTGCACTTGTGGGGATGCACCCATTGACCCAATTCATTGATTGCATTTTAAAGTGATCATTAATATATTGGGTTCTGTAGTGATGTTCACTTGTGCATTAGAATGACTAAAATGCTCCTTTGAGAGTTGTTACCAAAGCTGATGACACCCTTGTTGTGAATAGTGTCCCCTCAGATACAAAAAGCACACGTGGCCATGTCTAGACAAGCATGGCCGTGCAGTATGTGGCACCACAGATGTGTTTGTGGCGCCACATACTGCACATTTATTCACTGTGCTGCTAAAGTGTGCTTGCTCATATGTGCACTGCTCCTGTTTTCCCCCCACAGGTTTTTTAGACCCCTGGGTATCCTGGCTGCTGGCCAGGCTTTGTGCAGCAGAATTGCCACTGCTGCAGCCCTGGGAGGCCATCAAGTAAGGCTGCTGGGGCCAGCTCAGTGCTGGCCCCAGCCTCCCCTACCCAACCCAGAATAACTTGCCAGGCACCAAAGCACACATGGCATGGGTGATCCCCGGGGACAAGTAGAAGCATGCCAGATGCACCACCACTACTTGTCCCTGGGAACCAAACTTCCATGCTCATCTGGGAGTGGCTCATGAGTAGCTTGCACAAAAAGGACACTAACTTTTCCACCCACCCCACCATCTTCCACTTCACTGAACTTCAGCAAAATTTCCTGCAAGCCACTTCCTACTTAAAACTTCATAACAATAAGTGCTAGTATAGAAAAAAAAAACAATTATATGAAATGTTATTTTGCAAGCATAAATACTTCTAACCTATGGTCAGGTTCATTTTTTTTGATCATTGCACATTCTATTTAAAACCTCCTCACACTGAATTGCTGAACAGTTGAAAGACACTAATTTTCATTTGTTTGTCAACTACAGTTGGGACAGACAGACCAGCATGTCCTGTTCTTCTCAGTCTTGTCTATATCTATGCCAACTATGCAGCTGGTCCAATAAAAGATATCACCCACAAGAATTCTTTCCTCTTGGCATTTTTCCTGGACCATCATTGCAGTAACATTTCTTCAACACTATCATGATAATCTGAAGACATTTTAGGCGTAGGGGTTTTGGTGCACAGGCAGTTACAAAGTTCTTATTAGAAGACAGAGAAAAATGGTTTGAGGAGAGTTCCCCTTCTTGCTGTTTGCCTGCACTAATCTCCCTCTGATGGTAGCTAGGCACCTACATTTGTTGAATTCTTGGTTTTGCCATTCTGTCCACTTACACCTTTTACTGAGAACATGCTCATAGCTCTTGACAGTTTTTTCAATGATCTAGTAAAACCTCTCTGCTTTTTTTGGCTTCTTGTAAGTCTTCACAACTTATTAATGTATCATTTTCCTTACTCTGTTCTGCTTCTGCTCATGTTCCAGAAGATTCCAACAAATCAAAATATTTTCAGGAATGCTGCAGCAGCTTCTCTGAGCATCTTTATAATAGACTCCCATACCATATAGAAAAAGATGGAGCAGGTGGCTGCTCCTGCTCCTTTCTGTAGCATGCAGCATAGTCACGGAGTCGGTGATGGTCATCTGGAGGCTATACTATTCTCATATGTTCTAGGGGTATGTAAAGCAGGTCATATTTGATTTGGATTCGGCCTGAATCGGGGACAGTGATTAGATTAGTTGATTCAGATTACTGTCCCCGATTCAATTCAGCTGAATCCGAACCTGAAGATTCAATGCTAATTCAGAGAATCAGCGATTCGGCCATGAACGCTGTGATGCTGGGGAGATGGAGCATCCCACAGGAGTGTGCCTACGTCTGAATTAATGAATCTCTCCTAATTCAATTCAGATATTAAAGGGTCTCCTGAGTGTATTGAGATTCGGCCACCAAATCAGGCCGAATCGAATCAGGGACCGAAGTTTCGCACAGCCCTAATATGCTTCCCTTGCTTAATGGAGCTTACATACAGTTGCAGCAGATGTCAAGGACAAACCAAAACCCACAGCACAGAAGGCCTCCTGGCTGCTCCATGGAGCTGAAGGGGGAAGGAGACAAAGGGCTACAGGAGCTCAAGAGACAGAAACAGGGCAGGCAGTACTTGCCATAACTATACAAGAGCTGTCCTGAAGTCTGCATAAGTATTTGAAGAAAGTATTTAGAAGCGCTGCAATATCAGCTTTGTTCAGAGCCAAAGTAAAAACAAAACAAAAAAGACGAAACACAAATAGGTTCAATGCTCTTATTTATTACTTTATAGCAACTACCACTTCGAACATCTGCTTCTTTGAAGTTATAGTTCACAACATGATGCACTATGGAAGATTAAGTTATCATCTCCAGCATTCTCAAAGATTCAGCAGCCTCCCGTGTATAGCT
This sequence comes from Gavialis gangeticus, assembly GCF_001723915.1. Taxonomy (NCBI): domain Eukaryota; kingdom Metazoa; phylum Chordata; order Crocodylia; family Gavialidae; genus Gavialis; species Gavialis gangeticus. Next base: position 48,258,988 of record NW_017728992.1, on the reverse strand, counting down.
CAGTACATGCAAAGGTTCCTCAGAAGTTTACTGCCACTTACCCTATGTATGGAAGGAAAAACATTATTAAAAAAAATGCAGTTATTATAAAAAAAGCTTCCGTCTATCAAAATTACTTAAACAGTCTTCAGTTACATCAATCTATACAGCAGTAAGTAGCACAGCAATACAAACGAAAAATATAGAAAGGATTCCAAATATACATTTCGAGTAATCTGACTTAGTACTGAAGAAAATTAATTTTGTTGTCATCTGGGGGTGCAGGTTCAAAAGCAGACTTTGGTCTTTCTGGGTTCTTAGTAAGTCAAGTAGGTTACACAACTGAAGTTCTCAGTCACCATGAGACAGAACATGGGCTCAACCCACAGCACAGAGCTTCATGAAACAGGAGCCGAGGCAAGACAGGACTCTTATTCTTGAGACAGCCGAGAAGAACAGCCCCTTCAAGTTAAAGCCACTTCACAGCTGCTCAAATTTTTGTCAAACTACAATAGTATCAGCACTTTCAAAAGCACTACAGATGTGGTTTTACTATTCCTCCTACATTGTGAGCTAAGGAGAGGGGCTGGCCTACAGCTGGTTTTTGATACCACTCAGTTTTGCATGCTAGAACAGCCATCAGCTGGCTGTTCACAGCAGAGGTACAGCAACATAAAGTTGCAGCAGGGTCAAGAACTGGGATTCCCTTGTCTTTAAACAACCTCTCACAGCCACTCTGTAGCAATGATAAAGTTAACAGCAGTAGCATAAATAATGCATGTACTAAAATAAATAGGGACAGGCACTCTCACTTTATATGTTTGTAGCTTTTTATGTGTATTAAGAATCCTAAAAATTTATTTTAACCAAATTTGGTAGTAGTCATTTTCTTTTTAAAAGAAAGAAATTCAACTTAACCTGCATATCCTCCTACATTTCATCACAACAAAATCACATCAACCAAAAATGCAACAAAAAACATTATCTTACATATAAACATGAGCACAATAGGACTATTCTAAGAATTACCAACACTGCAATAGTGGTAATGAAACCTTGACTCAGATGCTGAAAACAGAAAGATTAGACAGAAAACTACATAAAGAATATCTTTTTTTTATATCTTTTATAGGTCAGAAACCTTTGTTCATGTCTTCTGGCAGTCATCATCTTCTTTTGAGCTGCACCTACAACACAAAGAACAAGTAAACGAGCAACTTTATGCTTCTTCAGAATAATTTAAAACAATTCTGTAGGCATAAGATGTATTGTTTCTATTGGATTTGACAACACCAACTTATTCCATTATTCTTAAATAGGGATTTTTTTTTAAAAAAGCATACTGGGTTTTACTTCATCTATGTAAAATTGCCACCAGAAGTGCTGTATTTGCCAAAGTTGTCACCAAAGCAATGCAAATTACTTTGTGTGGATTTAACTATAAAGTATCTATCTGTCCATTTCAGTAAAGGAGAAGGTTGCATTCTCTCTCCTGCACGATCAAGAAACTTAGTATGTTGAAACAGGAATAGATTTACTTTATGAAAAATGGAAATAAAAAATTGGAAGGTTCAAAATAGGCATGTAAAAAAACAAACAAAAACAACCAACCATCACCTGCTTTTGTAGTTTAATAAACTCCTTGGTGGGGAACACCCCACCAGCAGAATGACTGCTTCGTTTCCTTTTCCATCCTTGATTGCACTAAGCATGCATGTTTGCTGCAATTATATGCCTATATGGATAAAAGATTCTATTTACAATTTTAGGACGGTTTTACAAAATAATTGAACCCAGTGTTTTTTCACACTTTAGGTATATTTTGATAAACAGAAATAAAAAATGAATTGTTAACATTCTCATTTGTTTTATTAAGGCAGAAGTATGGATTGGAAAAGCTTGATCCTGTTTCTCTCATGTTGCATAACTAACTCAAGTGTTTCAAACTATTTTAACTTTTGTTGCTAAATGTTTATCTACACATGCTGTCAGAAATAACCTTGTTAGGAAGGTGAAGTTGGTGTCTCAGCAAACCAGACTCATGGAGTAGGCGTTGAGTGGCCTGTGCCTCGCTTCCCTTTTTCTCTTTCAGCACCATCAAAAGGAAAAGTGAGAGAAACAGCACAAACATTAGTTAAAGCCTGAATCAATCCCACATCCTACAGGAATAATTTCATAACAATGAAAGCAGATAGACAGTATCTGTAGGTTTTTTAATGTAGATAATCATAGATCTAATTAATGTAGTTTAATATCTCTTTCAAAGTTCATAACTTTTAATAATCCCTTCAATTAAAGGATTTATGGAAATATGAAGGATTTCTTACAGATTACCTGATTTACCAGCACTGAAGAAAAAAATCTTTTAAAAATGGCTACAAATGCCTTGTTCACAAAAGACTTTATTATCTAATGATGCATACTGAAAACATACAGAAATCTGCATGGTCCACTTTACATGCAGGAGAACAATCTTCACTTTACAATAAGTAAGTGTCAACTGTTTTATGCAAGAGACAACACTTGAAAGTCACATTTCTTAAAGAAAAGCTTCATTTACAAAAGAAATAAAAGGTAAAGAAGCAATTACCGCTTTTAAAAAGCAGCTGCTTTGTTCAAGAGTGGAAGGTTTATGCCTGTATTGAAAGACAACATGATCACAAATAATGAAAACAATGAACAAATGAAACACTTTTAGCATAAAGCAGTACACTTTCAAAATGACATACAAATAGTTAAAAATTTTCATTATGTTGTCTAACTATGCTTTAGATATAAGGTCTTTCAGAATCAAATCCCAACATATGTAATTAGTAAATGAAAACTCTTCAGTAAGTATTGGTTCTATGTCATAGCGAACTGTATTTAACAAAATGTATACAAAGTCTCTAGCAAGTTGATTAAAAAAATTAAAGTAATAAGAAACAGTACACTGAAGGCGCTCTATCCATCAAGTGCGCACTCTCAAAAGTTTTAAATATGTGATGAAAAGAACAAAGTTGTAACTATGCCACAGTTGCAATGCCAGAAAATAAAACAAATTAATTTATCAAACATGCAGGGAAATTCTGCCACAAAGCTATCGTCCCTCATTTGTCAGTCGTTCCAGTAAAATAACATTTTAAACACTGATGATGTTGATGGTTTAGCTTACCTTCAGTGTACTGAAAGTTGTACACAACCTGCTTTAAAAGAGGAGACCATCCCTGCAGGCAGGCTCAAGAAGGAACAGACCCCCTTCGGCACTGACTACACCAAGGGCATGCTGCTGTGGCCTGCACACACACACCTAGGAAAATGTGAATATAAACAGCATTTATGCTGGCCATTTTTTAAAGACAAAAATGAAGCCAAGTCTGCTAAAAAAACAAATCAACCACCCAGTATTACTGTTCTTTTATAACAGAGGCTTTTTTTCTTTTTATAATATATGAACTGCAACCATATACATTAGCATTGTACTTTTGTGCAGTCTTGGCAATTAAAACAATTCTACAGTGAAAATTTTCACATAAGACACAAACAGAATTACTCTAACATTTCTAAAAGAAATATCAGCCTTGGTGTTAATTCAAATGTATCATTCTTCCTCAACTTTGCAGGGGAAATATTTATGTTTATATACATTAATAAACTGCTGGGAAATTTCTTCAGTCTTTGTATCTTAATTACTCAAACCCTTTGAACTTCTTCATCTGGTTTAAATTTTTTCCTGGATGAAGGCGTGCTGCAGAGCCTGGTTGATGCTAATCCGTTTAGCTGGGTCTAACATTAGAATCTGGTCCAATAAGTCCTTTAGCTGGTGTACTTTTTTACGCTGGTCTTCCGGGAGTCGTTGGCACCCAATCAAATCTGCTAAGAGGTCCTTGGTTGGATTAATGGTGCTCATGACAGTAACCTTCTCCTATAAATGGAAAAGTGCAACCAAGATTTACTTCCATCATTACTAAAGCTAACTGTTATACTGTTAACAGAAAACCACAATGAGCAAACATCCTGTTCTTTAATGCTATTACTGCTCTGTGTTATCCCTCCTCGTTTTAAAGCCAAAGTTACTGCTACTGCACATTCTAGTGTAGAATATTCTAACTATTTAAACTGGAAAATTAGCTAAGGGCATGAGGACAACTGAAACATTAATGACTGGAATTTATGCCAACCCGTCATTTTAGGAATTTTCTAGCATTCATTTTTCTTTGGGTAGCTATATAAAAAGGTATGCTGATTGTCTGCGTTTTAGTAGACCAAAAAACCACACGCAGAGAATTCCAACCAAGAAGGCATTCCAGCATTACTGGTATGCATTCCAGTGTTACAACAAAACACACAATAGTCCCGAACATTAAATGAGCATTCTACAAGCATTTTATGCATAAGGCGCATCTTCTCCAATTTTAAAAGAAGGTAGCTAGCACCATTCAATATTTATGCAGTAATTGCAAGTTAGTTACCATAAAGCTAAAATTCAGAGTGATCCCAGGTGACTTATCAAGAGAATTCCCCTATAACAACATACTCTGAATTCTATTATAGAGAATGTAATATTTTAAATAGCCTTTACAATATACATCTTGGTCTAACGTTCTGATATTAGAATAGTATTGAAAAAGTTTAAAAAAGTGGAAGCTCAGCTTGCAATTTAAAAAAAAAAACAACTTACCCTTTCTGTTACTTTATCTACTTCTATATACATGAAGTTGAGATTTTGATCAAAGTGCTGATCTTTGAACACACCTTTTCGAATCATCTGAAAAGTGAAAGGCAGGAGTTTTATAAAATGCGTATCTTACGAACTTCAGACTTTCTTATAACATGTTAAAACAGACACGCTCAACTACCTACTGGCTGACAATACACACAACTCATTTAATACTTCTAGGTTTTTCAGAGAACAGCAAAAAATGACTACAATAATAAAAAACCCTGACAAAACGGCTTGATAAAACATACAGCATCATCCTTTGACTTACGTATTTTATTTTCTCAGGTCAGTTTTTAGAAGTGGCTTCTCTTAATGCTTAGTTTATGAAAAAGCAGTGGTGCACTTTCACTTCATAACATTTAGAATCAACATAATTCTACAGTTAGAAGACTGTCTAACATACACTTGCTGTTAAGAGAAGATGCATGGAATAAAGACATAAGACAAAATTTAGTAAAATAAAGACAATTTATTATGTTCATTACTACTGCATGGTTCCATATGAGATCTTAATTATTTATACCACTTACCTTGTTTGGCATCTTTCCTTTGAGGTCCATGGCAAGTTTTAACATATGGTTATTGGTTTTGCCAGGAAATAGAATTTTTCCTGTATAAAGTTCATACAGTGTACAGCCTACAGACCACATATCTATTCCATAATCATAGATTTTACCTATAACTAAAAACAGAATAGGTTAGTTAATTCCACACAGGCAGGCACAAAGATCCAAAACCACAACACCAAAAAGACAGAAAACCCTGATTTGGGAGTTACCTTATAAAGCTTACATTCCTAGGAATGGAGAAGCACCAAAAGGAAGCATTCAAGCTTTTTTTTTTTTTATTTGTACTTTTTAAAACTTTTAAAACATTTCCACCGACAGTGGCCTTCACCTATAATCTGTCCTTTTCACCACAATGGAAAAATGTGATAAAACAACAGTGAAAGCTATAACAATCAAAGGTCCTCCTTCCCTTCATTAGACTGAACATAAGCACTTTGAAGAGGTGTACATGGTTCCACTAACCCAGAGGTGTCAAAATCTCAACTTAGAGAGCTATAATCTGGCCTGTAGGGCTTCTCATCGGCTGAATGACCTACCTCTTGATCTGGCCCATGGGGCCTCCTGCTGGGGGCTGCCAGAGCCATTATATGGATACCAGCTGCCACCACTCAATCACCAATTTTAGTTGCCAGTGGTGAGAAAAAAATACTAAATTCAGTGGCAGCATTCACTCCTAGGGGCTAGCCACAGTGATGGTTAAACTCCTTCGCTAATGGAAGCCATGTCCAGATCTAGCCCATAGACCAGATACCCAGCACCTCTGCACACAGTGCCTCTATAATATCTCAAAAGCTCTGTCAGAAACCAAACTCACAATCATCAATGATTGTGTGTAGTACTGCTGCACTAAAATAAATGTTTACATTCTGGTTTTAGTTTTTAATTTAAGTTCCAGCATCATTACTACAAATGGATATAATTATGCACCACTATTTAGATACTGTTCATGTAAAAATGAATATATTAGATAACTTACTGATTTCAGGAGCTCGATAAAATCTACTGACAAGATATGGCGTGATGTCATTATCTGCAACATGTGAAGCTGATCCAAAATCACATAGCTTTAATATGGTTTTAGACTCATTTACCTGCAAGGTAAAGAAACTTTATTGATACTGTAAGAATATACAGTATGTTTGACAGAATCAAAATATGTGATATTTAAACACTGATATTTCTGCCCATATTATTTTTTTGATTTGTTGTAGTCTAAGTAAAGTATAAAGCCTTAAAACTGGAAATGACAATGAATGTATTAAGAGTGGATGAACTACTGAAACAGTGGATTTAGTTTAAAATATTTAGTTTATTAATAAAAGTTTTTACTACATCTATTTGATTGATTTAACAGTTGGCTGTCTGTACATGGAAAATTGGCTGATAACGATTCTGAATTTTTTCCTCCTATTCTAATCAGCTATTAACCCAGCAAAAATAATGAAATGTGACAAAAAGTTAAAAACATAGGGACATGTCAAAGAACATGTGTAGCTTTCTTTTCTTTAGTAAATAAATAAATTAAAATACCTTTAACACACAGTAACAGTGACATCTGCTGAGGAAGGCTAAAATCTGCTTCCAAAGCTGCTGCTAATCACAACCTCAAAACATGGGCAGGATTAAAGACGTGAGGATAATTTACAATCCATCATTCCTTCCCTCTTCAAAAGAAATATATGCAAATTCTTAAACTAGAAATACTTCTTACCCAAACAAAAAAATCAATATGTATTATGCTAAATGTTAGCAGAAGCCCAGTCACTGCATTCTGGCATCAGAATTGCTGTCTGACCCAATAAAAATTGGTCAAAAGCATCCCAGGGATTCCTTAGTTCTTGTGTATTTCTTCTCCAGAGAATTAAACAAGTTAGCAATTTGCTCAGCAGTGGGCAACACCGCCAGCATGAAGAGCAATCCAAAATGTGCTTATGCAACAAAGACCAAGTGAATCACCTGTGCAAATGCAGCCAAGTTCCAACTATCACAATGAAAGAGCAACTAATGACCATACTCACACACTGATAACCTGAAAGGCAACACTTAGCTCTGCTGACAAACCAGTTAGCTAACTTAAATGTTCTTGCTTTTTAAAAAGAAGATTTTGATAATGGTATTCACTGACTGACATTCTGTGTGAATAAGAACAAGTTTTGTCCATCCGGACTAGTAAATATTAACTGATAAAGTCATCTTTCTGGTAATGATTAAAAAAGCTGAAAACATATAGCCTTCTTCAGTTTGTTTACCACATCATCAATAAGCCTTAAAACACCTAATATGTAAATTGATGGTTGGCCTAGGAGAAATAAAATATTCTACAGCTTCAGAGATATAAAATTCATACTTTGACATATACAAGACAGATAATTTAATGAAGTAGGCAATATTATATTATGTAGAATCATTAGTAAAAAAGTATTGAGCACTCAGAATTGAACAAGCTTAAAGGAATGTACTTTAAACACAGGTCTGACTGTGGAAGGCCTCAAAGAACCTCAATAGATAAATTTATTGCTGATTTTCTGCAAAAATAAATCTAGATTGAATGGATGACTTAAAACTAAGTTCTACAATCTGGAAAGCCATGACTTCTAAACTGACCCATAACTGAAAACATGACTAATATGAAGACAAGAGAAGTGAGGAAATGCATCAGAATTTTTGAGGATGTAAATAAATGTGTGCAAAAACTGGACAGGACCCTAGATAAAATGAAGATGTCACACTAGAAGACATACAAGTAAGAATTTTACTTCTGGAATTAGAGCACAGTCCTGTACGGGTGCAATAGTTCAGATGCCAGAGAAAATTCTTTTACCAAAGATGACCAGATGGCTTGGATAACAGTGACGGTAGGAGAGCTCTAATTCTGGGGTTTTATTTTTTCCTGATTACTTATAAAAGAAAATACATTCCACTTTTTTAAATAACACTTTTTTTCAGTGACTACCAAACTCTAAACTCTGATGACTCGCTGATGATTTGGAGATTTCTCAGGTAAAGATTTTTTCTTTTGCACAGATGACTAAAGATTTCAAGTGTAGATGGAAAAATGACAACCGTATGCAGGCTACTTATTGTAACAGGCTATTTATTTATTTAGTATAAATTCAGTGTCTGAGGTATGTTATCCACAGCGGATCCTTATGCTGTTACATGGAAATCTTTTAGAATAAATAAATAAATAGGTTAGATAAATTCAAGAAAATTTAACAAGGTCTACCTTCATTCTGCTGTTAGAGCTAAATGATGACTAATTAAAATCAAGTTCTAAATATTTAGGAGACAGGAATGTCCTCACTAGACCTTAAACTGTAAACTACAATGTCAATCTAGGATCTTTAAATAGCTCGTAAATACTCGTAAGAAGACCTAGAGTTGAGAAAGCATTTAATCCTCTTCATTATCACTAGTCTCTTTATGACATTGTTGTAAGTCATGCTTTTAAACATTCAAACTCTCTTAGATATCACTTTTATAAGAATAGACAGAAATCATCCGTGAGTTCAAATTAATCAGAGTTCTCATCTTAAATATCATTAACAATGGAGATTTATTGCAGGGAATTCTAATCCAGTATATCTGAATAAAAAATTGGTTATTAAAAAAAAACAAACCCTAAAAATTACTTAACTAATACTTCAGCTGCAGTGAGACAACACATCAATAATATATGCAGATTAGAAAAGGATTCCTCTCTATAAATCAGTTAAATTAAACAGATAAACTTTTTGGGGGAAGGGAGGGCGGCTGGGTTTTTTTTTGTTTTTAAATACAAGTTACCTGTAATTGGTACCTTGTTAAAAATAACTGTTCTAGCAGGATTTTTTTTTTTTTTTTTTTACACAAGTGGACCAAAAATCAGCACTGGTGGCCCTCAGAGTTATGCTGTGTATGAATCTGACTCTTGTGAAAGGCCAGGTTCAGGAACATAAATAATGTCCTCATACCCCACTGATTTATGCAGTGGTCAAGGGTAGGACATAGCCTTTATTTATTAACTAAGATTTTAATTGTTCTCATTTATTATTTGTTGGGTATCTTACGATCATCTCCAGCATCAATGAAAAATAACCTTTTTAAGGATACTTATTTCCATTCTTTGTCACTTTCTTTTTAATTCTGTCAGCTCCTTTCCTCCTTTCCACATGTTCCTCTGTTAAGCAACATTAACATTCATACCCTCTTAACTACTACACCAATCAGCCTTTGAATAGTTAAAAATACCACCAGTTTGACTTGCCAACTCAATCAGATTAATAAAGAATAGAAGGAAATTTCACAGCTTTTGAATATTACTCTAAAATTTATGCACCCTAAGGAAGACTATTTACACTTGTTTCATATTTAGAAGGTTATTTTTACAATGATGAAGGCAAGAAATTTGTGTTTAATAGTAACTGAGAGACTATAAAGCTGCCATATGAGCAAACAAATGCATCAAGGGGACCAGAACAAACACTGTTATAGTATTTGAATTCTCCTCCGCTACTAAGCAGTCTTTTTCTTTTCCATCATGCAAGCAAAAGTAAGCAAGGGACAATTTGCAAACCTGAGTTACACTGGAAACCAAGGCCAACAACCTCCACAAAAACAGACTAATTTCAGACATACCTAAAAATTAAAAATCTTTCTTCTAGAGAAGGATGCCTTCTTACATTGCAGTTTGCTTCTTTAAAGAGAAACAAATGAAAGAAAGCATGACGTGCTTTAAAAGACAAACTTAGATTTCTTTTATGTTTAAAATTTTTATTTCTGTTCCATATTATTCAAAGATTTTCAGTGTACAGACACAACTTAGAATTTGAAACTAATATTCTCTGAATTTAGAAGCACACTGCATACTGGCTGTAAATTATCTCTAGTGTTTTAATTAAATGTTACTTACCAAAATATTGTCTGGCTTAATATCAGCATGTAGGATGTTACATCTTTTAAGCAGCTTTAATGCCAGGAACAACTGTTGGCTGTAGGAGCGTACAGCTTTAATGTGGAGACCAACATCCTTCCCATACTTTTTCAGTACCTCTCGTAAATTCATACTTTTTTATACACAAAAAAAAGAAAAGAGGATGAAGACAGATAATTAAACAGGGAACAACGTACTAGCATTATAAACATCAAGTACAATACACAAAAAACAAGTTCTCTTGGACAGTTAGGAAAAAAAGAGCACCACTCATAGCAGACCAACTTGAAATTTACTCCTTGTCATGAGGCACTACATTGAAAGAGAAAGCTCTTGACCAAATCAGAGCAAAGGGAAGCTGTAAATTACAGACATGACCACGATTATCCTGAAAAATTCCTTTTGCTAAGGTTAATACTGTTTATCTTTTTTGCACAAGAACCACAGCCATTTCTCAACAATTGCACTGTCTTTGTGCAAACTGCTTTAAGAAGCAAAACATGGCAAAAGGAAACTACTGTGATGACAAATTAAAAGAGGTGAAGAAAATTAAGTTGAGGAGGCCATGCTTATTTTAGGTATAAGCAAACAGACTGGGTAATATTTGGAGAAGTATCAGCATAGAGGAACTTTGAGAAGATTAACAGAGCATGGAATCAGAGAAAAAAGAAAGACATTCCTGAACAGTTTTATGGAGAACTAGCCAACAATCTATTTATTAGAGAAAAGAAAAAAAAAATCTGAGCTCAGGGTTTTTAGCTTATCACCATAAGCCTCATACAGCTTAAGCAAGCATCTTCCTTCTACCCCAAGAGTGCAAGGAAAAGTTAAATAAATGATGTTACACACACAATGCGTAAGATTCATTATACTGACAGAAAGGGACAAAAACCCTACTCGGTATACATTCTCAAATCTATTGTCATAAAACACACAGAAAATCCTGCCTGTCACTGCACATCGACACCACTTTATAAGAAAGAGAAAAAAAAAAAGGAAAGGTCAAATTATTATCCCCAATGTTCTTCCCTGAATGTGTCCTATTAGGTAAACTCCCAGGCAATAGCCCTAGATGTGCCAAGCTACTGCTGCAAAAGCATTCCAAACTTCTGGAACCTGCCCAGCTGCCAAAAGAACTATGAACATAAGTAAAAATCACTAATTGGCAGAAGAATTCAGGATAAATAAAACCATAAACTTCCTGTAACCTTAAAAAAGGAAGGAAGAGAGAGAGAGACCAAATACCAAGTTAGCGCTGTCATGTCAAAGAAAATGAGAATGCTTCAGACCCTTTTTGTCCCTACAGATGTTTCTGAATGAAAGGCCTGAAATAAGTTCACCATCATAGTAAAGCCAGAATGGGAAAGCTTTCAAATTTAAAAAGGAGAATTCAAATTAGTAGTACAAAAAAATTAAAGAGTACTTAACTCTACTTTTATTTTTATAATTATTTCTGTACATTTAGTTGTTTTACCTGAGTGGTTCAAATACCAGACAGAGGTGCTGTTTGTGATAGAAATGCCTGAACAGTCGCAGACAATGAAACTTGTCATCAGGATCTGCATCATTGAGCTTCTTCAAAAATTCCAGTTCTTTTAGACCAGTTTTTTGCCTATAAAACAAAAACATAAGTATGGTACCAAGTAAATTCTATACAACATATTTCAGCATAAGCATTCACTGGATAACTATCAAACTGGGGTTCTTCTGGTTAACATAATTCTGGAATTTAAAAGATCTTGATATTATTCTCAGCAACTATGCACTAGAAAAATCAAAAAAATTCTTTATGCTTCAAAACACCCACACAATTCTAATCTGCCCACCCCCCTAGCATGTAAATGGAGAGAAGAGTTCCTTCTCTAAATGACCAAATACTATTTAAACAACAATTAATGATAGTATATGGGTGAGTAAATATTTAGCTGAAACTAACTGCATGCTGAGCTCACCTACACTAACTTCAACATCTGTATTTATACATGATGTATGGAAAAAGACAACTTTTCAATACATTATTTAATATTAGACATTTTCATGAATTCTGATTTAGCAAACTAACACACTTTAAATAATGAAATAAAATGAGAGTTTAAAATTAAGGCTCAAGTCAAAACGCATATGGAAGATTTACAATATTAATTTCTCTTCACAGGGAAAACAAAGCAAATAACAAAAGTAATTAGTATTAAAATCATACTATTGCTACAAATACTGAAATCTGAACTGACATGCTAATCCATAAACTAGATAACAAGTTAGCACAATTTTACACTACTCAAAGGGACACCAGCTTTCAAGAGCTGCAAATAATTTACTGTAGGCAAGGTCTACTTTTTCTGCTACTTATATGCAGTTGTTTTTGCACAATGAATGGTACTAATTAGGGATAGAAGAGATAGTCTTTCAGGACTTGGTTTGAATCTTCTCCCAAAAAATCAAAATCTATAACTGAAAAGTTATTATTAGACACAACTGTCACAATGAGATTATTAGTTGGCTATACATCTCAATCTAACTAAATGCAACTTACATAAGTTCATTGTTCCTGATGATTTTAACTGCCACTTCTTGATTTGCTCTTGCCATATCTCTGGCTCGCACTACATTACTGAAGACTCCCTGGCCAGTATAACCATAGACATTGTAACGTTTATCTAGAACTTCACCTATGTTAACACCTGATGGAGAAAACAAAAATGGTTATAAAGAGAAATCCTGGGCTAAGAATACACAACAATTAGAATAATCAACAAAAAGAAGTCTTTCATACAAGTAACTCAGAAGATACAAGAACATGTTGTGGGGTCACTTAACTACTGTGTCAAGTCTACGGTATTCTACAGAAATAACTGGAGCTATGCTCTTGTTTGATCAGGGGTCCTTTTATAAATAATAGAAGTTTTATAACCATTAATCATTCCAAGAAATGATAAATGTGATCATTAATGCTGATAATTTGAACATTCATTAGTGAAGAAGCATGCTCACTAAGATGCTTCCATTCCAAGTCCCAGGTGATAACTGCAGCATAACTGGCATGCATGTTCTTTGCATGCAGTTTTTCTTAGTTAGAGATCATAGCAAGTATGATGAGATACCATTTCCTTCTGGAAGGAAATATCATGGTTGCAAATAACTTCACTGCGCTTTGAGTGGTAGATTAAGTGACATACCTGTGAGCAGCTATACACATGCACTGTGCCCTTTAAATGATGGCATGTTGTATGTCATTTCAAAATAATTTTTGCAAACCTTCTGAATCTGGTGCTTTTCACTGAGCATTCCCATTTCAATAATAATGTTATTAGTGATAAATACTTACGATAATAGCCTTCTGCATCAGTCCAGTTATCCCTGAGGTTGGGGTTTTCTTTAAAATCTTTTCCAAAGCCAGCAGCTCTAAGACGGGCACTCTGAAATGAAGCAAGCACAAACTATATTAAAATACAGAATGCAAGGAAAAGAATATAAACTCTTATTATTACTTATTAACTGAAGAGCTGCAGTTGTGTATTGTCCCCTTTCTGACATATCTTTCCGTCCATAATACAAACATTCCATCTATTCTAAAAGATCAATATATTTGACAAAGTATCTTTTAAATATTCATGCTTGAGAATTATGACGAGAAAAAATATTAACAGAACTTCTGTATGTGCTTAGCTTTCATTGCCAACACAAGTGAGTCTAATAAATATACAGGCTTGAGATGTCTGCATCTTTGAAAAAAATTTTAATACTGCAGTCGTGTCATAAAAGTGTTGTAAAACAATTATTAGGAAGTTACAGAAAAATAATAAAAACGTTGCATTGTCAGAACTATTTTTTAAAAAGGATATTCTGTGCTGCAATACATACAAACTTCTTTGTTCATTTACTTGCCAGCTCCCAGAATAATTACACCAAGGCATGACAGATGAGAATATAAGTCATTCAGAACAGATACTGCTATCATTACTGTGAGCTAGTAAGACAGCTAGAGCCATGTACCACATAAGTACATCAAATTAAATGCAAAAAAGAAAGCCACCTTCAATCAAATAACTATTTCCTTTCCATAAACTATCATCCAGTTACCAGTTGCTTTAAAAAAGTCAAGCCTTTCTCTATTTGTTTATTATGCTTGTGAAAGCTTGCAAATAGAATTCTTCCCATTAATTTTATCCTTTGCAAAATAAAAATTTTCCTTGTGCTGTTGTAGATACGAAAGCAAACAATGCAAACAAATCTTAACTAGCCTATTAAACTGCAAAAATATGCAGTGTACAGCAAGTATTTAGCAAAAAACACCACAAGTATATTGAACAAATGACAGTACTGCAAGGACCAACTGCTAAATGCTATACTGAGGGACAGGCACTTCCTATTTTCTTCAACCATGACAGCACGATAAATTGAGAGGTACATTGCCAAATGCCATCACAATATGTCATGTTTATTTATTTTTAAATGAAGAAATGATAAAGAACCTACAAGGAGAACAAGGCCATTGGAAAGTTAGAGGGCTTTCTTACTGTAAAGTGTCTGTTACTAAAAATTCTGCTACTGCTTCCATGAGGCATGATACTGTCACCATGATAACATTTGGGAAATAGGGAGGGCACCCTGATAAACACAGTCCTTTCAAACAAATTCTGACAGATGATTATTCTTCTTCCCCCCACACTTCATACTTCCTCTGCCAAGCACAAAAGCTACCGTAGATCCTATACTAACAATGGCAAAAATCCTCAAATATTTATTTAGGGCACAGATGTCAAATTCACCTGGCCCCACAGGCTGAACAAGTGGCGTGGGACTGGTCGGTGAGCCGGATCAGGCCAGTCAACCCCTGCACGCTGGATCCAGCACATGCAACACCCACTGTGGCTGGGGATGCAGTAGGAAAAAGCCCAGGACTGCAGGCGCTTGGCTACTGCCATGAGAACCAGCCGTGGTATGGACGTCTTCCTGAACTACTGCTTGGGTTCCAGCAGCTTTTGCTTAGGTGCTTGGCAGCCAAGTGGGCACTGGAGTCCCAGAAACACTATGGCTTGATCCCACAGCAGCAGACAAGTGCCTGTGCGGGAGCTTTGGTGCTGGAACCCCACAAGCACCGCAGAAAAAAATCCTAGTATCACAGGCCCATAGCTGCTGCCGAAGGAACGTGCCCTGGTGCCAGGCTTGTTCCTGAGGTGCTACTGGGGCTCCAGCACCACAGCAGTCACCTGGACACTTGGCTGCCATGATCCTCCCCCATCCTAACGACGAGTGGAGTAATGTCTGCAGGCCAGAAGATCTCACAGGCTGCATGTTTGACGCTCACGATTTAGGGAAATGTCCCACTGACTTAAATGAAAGTTTTGTTTGAGTAAACCTTTAGTAAGAATTTCAGAATCTAAGGTCAATGAGTTAATTAAAGCTTCAAAAGAAATCATACAGAATTTAGCTGGGACAAGCTTTAGGCATAAACTGCTGAACAGCAACCCTCTCTACTACCAAAAAGTGAACAGAATGGATAAATTATTTCTGATTAAAAAAAAATACCTACATCAAAGTATGCAGCAAACATATCATCTGATTCTGTGAACATATCAGGAGCTAACAGTTTCTTCTGAGCTGAACCTTAAAAGGAAATTTATATTATTTGATTTGAAAATGAAGGCAAACTAAAAGCAGACAACTACTAAACCATATATTCCAGTGTGATAGTTATCTTCCCAGTGCTAAGAATCTGCTTAACATAGCATTAAAAACTTCAGGTACTAGCAACCATGTGATAACCAAGTTTTATTACTACAGCTAAAAAACTTGATTTATGCAATGTTTTAACATAACTAACTTATTTAAAGTACAAAACTCAGCTTAAGCTTTTGTGTCCTTTTTTATTTATTTTTATTTGTTTTAAAGCAAATACATCCTCGAGGAATTAGATGTAATGGCTTTTCAACAATTCACACATCAACAAAAAATGTTGTATTCTACATGTTCCTACAGATGTTTCTGTTGACTGAGCATGTATCTTAGAATCACATTTTGGACAAACCTGAAGTAGTGCAATAAAAGTCCTAAGCTGCCTCAAACTGTAATTTTGAAAGTTTCTTCCATATCTATTTTATCTAGCAACTCTCCAAGGCAAAGTAAGAGAGTTGATGGTACCTGCAATAACATTATGTTCTTAAAAAAACATGTTAAAAAGGTAGGCAAGATTATCCCTCTCACCTTTTAATCATCTTTAAAGTCCCAAAGACAATTTATATGTTGATAACATAAAAACAAAGAAATATAAAAATTAAGCGCACATGTTAATGAAGACAAAAACTTAGAACTATTTCATAATGTAGTACAGTAGCATGGCTTTACTCTTTTGGAGTATGTCACAGGCATCCCATTCAGAGCATCAAGGAATTCATTTCCTCTAGCAACAGATCCCCAAATTCTGCATTTTCAGGAACTCATGTAATAGCCATTTGTCTCTTACAGATAAACGACCTCATCAGAATCCACTGAAAGTATCAAAGGTTGTAAAGCAAAGACCACCACGCGCCAAGATAAAAGGAATTCATGTAGCGTTCCTCACTTTAATCCTAAAGTTGCCTACATTGCACGGAATGAGTTTTAAATATTAAACCAGGGGTGGGCAATTATTTGGGCCTGAGAGCCACATAAGAAGTTTTAATGAGCTGTTGTGGGCCAGGTCAGCACACTCTCTCCCCTGTGCAACAACTCGCTTTAGGCAGGTAGGGAACAGCGTTGAGGTGTGGGATGGACAGGTGAGGATGGGATCATGGGGCTGGGTCACAGGGTGGCGACAGCTTGGGACCCAGGCTTGGGCTGTGATCCACTCCCTGCACACTCTGCCCTGTGGAGGGAGAGGGGAGCTGCCTGAGTGCCAGGTCCTGGGAGCCAGTTGGGGGTCAGAGTAAGGATAAGGCAGAAGGTAAGTGCAGCAGAGCTCGCCCGGGTGGTGCAGTCCACGCAGAGCTGAGCCCCGCCTGGGGCAGCTTGAGCCATGCTCCCACTGGCCCAGCCAGCAAGCAGCTTCTGGCAGGGCTGTTCTTAGTGCAGCTGCAGCCAGCTAAGTACTACCTCTGCTCCCTTTGCCTCCAGAGATCAGGGCCCGGGTCAGTGGGGCTGTTCTGCTCCCCTCGCCTCCAGCAACGGCTCCTTCTTTTGCTCCTGCTGTGTCGCTCTGAAAAGGCTGGGGGGATGCTTCAGCCCGGCAGCTTCTGCCTTGAGTGTGTAGGGCTCCATCTCCTGGCTGCCTTCCACCCACACACTGGGGGCTGCTCATTGTACTGGGCTTGCATAGTGGGTGCAAGGCAGCTGGGAGCTGGAGCCCTGTGTGCTGAGGCAGGAGTCACAGGGCTGAAGCTTCCCACCCTCCTGCCTGGAGTGGCACAGCAGGAACAGGAGCAGGAGCTGCCACTGAAGACAAAGAGCAAAACAGCCCCTGCTGGCTTGGGCCCCAGCCAGCACACAGCTTCTGGCGGAGCTGTTCCTGCTGCAGCTGGCTGGGTGCTCCTCTGCTCCCCTCGTCTCCAGCAGTGGCTCCTCCTCCTGCCCCTACCTCTGCTAAGCCACTGTGGGTGGGGGTTGTGGGGGGAGCTTCAGCCAGACAGCTCCAGCTAGAGGCAAGGGGAGCGGAGCAGCACCAGGCATAGCCCTGGAGGAAGCAGCGCATGCTGGTTGGGGCCTGGGCCAGCAGGCACGGGTGGGAGTACAGCATGAGCTGTCTCAGTGGGACTGGGTGGGGCTCAGCCCTATGGGGAGTGCTACAGGGCCAGCTGTGGCCCAGATCCAACCCACGGGCACTATTTTGCCTGCTCCTGTTAAGCCCTTATTTGCACCAAAATTGAGTTTATGCAAAACATATATACATAAAAGTAAATACTTTAGATGCCCACCTAAAGAAAAAAAATTAAATTCATCTCTCAATTTGGTATTTTTCACATTACAGTCCACATTTAGACCAGGGCAGTTTTTTAGTCCTCTGCTGGCTCTTCATGCTGCCACCACTAGAGGAAACAATACAGAACAAACCCAACTCTTGCAT
>NW_017728992.1:48235168-48235788 GCF_001723915.1 Gavialis gangeticus | reverse complement strand
CATATATACATAAAAGTAAATACTTTAGATGCCCACCTAAAGAAAAAAAATTAAATTCATCTCTCAATTTGGTATTTTTCACATTACAGTCCACATTTAGACCAGGGCAGTTTTTTAGTCCTCTGCTGGCTCTTCATGCTGCCACCACTAGAGGAAACAATACAGAACAAAACCAACTCTTGCATGCAGGAAGACAGTCTTTTTAAGATGGCTTTCAGTTTTGTTTCTAGAATTTTAAACACAGAAATACTCCTAATCTTTGAATTGTAAGAGACACTTCAGTAGAACCTGGATTCTTTACAGGGTGAGGTTTCTGACTTGCAAAGATTAGTGTCTGCAAAGTATCTGGAGGCTTAAACAAAGCCACAGCTAACAGCTGCACAGGACCACTGAGATGTTCCACCAATTTGTTGTGGCCTATATTTCAGAAGTCACCATTTCTCTGATCAGCTATGCAAAGACATTGATGAGCTTTAGCTGAGTGGAAAAGCAACACCCTTCAAAGTAAAAATCATAGTAAACAACTAAGCAGCTTATCCTTGATTCAGCAATTTGGTGCAACTTAAATAGGTTGAGTACCATAGAGATACACTGTCCTTTCCTAATCTTTTTTTTTTTTT
>NW_017728992.1:48215456-48234878 GCF_001723915.1 Gavialis gangeticus | reverse complement strand
CTTTCCTAATCTTTTTTTTTTTTTTTTAGTTGTGTACTGTGAAATACTATACAATATTTTATTGTTATTTAGTATTTAATTTGTTTGTGTACTGTGCAAAATAACCATACTGGAGAGCTATAATAAATCCTATTACTGAGCTTTTACATTTAGCAAACTTTGATTTTTTGGGTTTGAATATTTCATGGAGTTGATCAAGCTCCTGAATGCGAACACCATACTAAACAATCTCTGTGAATAAGCAAATCAAACAAGTACATCCAGCTCTGAGGGGAAAAAATGCCACTCCCCCCCTCCCCTCCCCAAAATCAAACAAAGACAAACCCTTTTAATCAGATGTTAGAAAACTAATTGAAGCACTTTCTGAAGCACTTTTATAAAAATGGCTACTATATGGAAAAAATGACACCTGCCTGGACTGCAAACACATACAGGAAAAATCCTGCTATGTAGCCCCTGATACATGTGTGTTGAAGTGGATGAAGAACAAGTAGAAAGCTTTTCTCTCTAGCTTAACAGAAGGGCAAAATCTTTTCTGGATTCTTTTAGGAAGCCCTATGGTGTACACTGGCTTATAGTTTCAGTACAAAATAGTTTTACCACCTCCCCAATGTCTTCTGTGACTTGAGAGGTCTTTAGGGCTAAGTATGACATGCTTCTCCATGCCACTGCTGCAACTTATAGTATAATCAGTAAGCTACTTAACCTTCATGCTATCTCAGTCTGTAGTTCCATCCTTCTGGTTTAGACCAGTGGTGGTTCCACCTCTGGCGCATGCAGCCTAGCACTTGGGGTTCCCTTACAGGTCTGGGGATTTAACAGTAGGAGAGCAGTGGTAGTGTTAATTGCCACAGCTTCCAGAACCATGGCAATTAAGACTGCCACATTTCCAGACCTACAGGGACCCCCACCGGCCAGGTGACATGGTCCTGTGAGCTGGAAGTTAATACAGGTTACCATTAATACAGACCAGTGATTATCAACCAGGGTTCTGTGACACCTGTGGTGCCAAGCAATATGAAACATTGTTAGGGGATGTAAACACCTACAAGATTTACAAGATAAATCCAGAGACTTCAAATAGGACTCCATTATGTAAAAACAATCTGACCTGTTATGGTCTTTCTAGGTTCTCTGCAGCAGAAAAATGGCTCTTATTATTTTTCCATAGTCAAAAGATGAGTAAAAACTAACAGCTGGCATTTTCTGAGGTGTGCCTTGAGTCTAACTACTTGACTACCACTTGGAGCAAATTGAGGTGTACTGTGCTTGTGATCAGACAAGCAAGTTGTTCTCCACAACCCTAATTAGAAAATTTTCAATAGCACAGAATGCACCAGACACGTACTCTTTATTCCCCTTGTTGCACCACACAACAGGATTTTGGCCTATATTTATATAATATTATTATAATTATTTTTGGAGGAAAGGAGGAAACGAATCCTTCCTGCCATGATAGCAATCATTTTGTCCAGAGGGCAAAACCCTTACAACCTTGCCTTAAGTCCATTCTGGCTTTGCTGCAACAATTAAATATTCAGAGATGTATGCACATTCCTCAGTGACAACTATTCCTTAAAAAATTCACAAAGCAAAAATGACTCAAGGTTTGCTAAATAGAAAGTTTTAGAAGAACATAAATTAAAAATACTTTAAAGATATAAAATTAAACTACAATAGAAAGGCATCCACATATGTTGTCACAGTTCAAAATACTAATTGCTTAAACTGTTAACAATGCTGAAAACAGTTCTCCCATTTACACTATCTTCTTTGGAAAAGTATTTTAATCTTTAAGAAGTTTTCAGTTTTATGGCATTCTAGGGTAACTTATTTACAATTTTTGCAGACTGTGCTTGCTGCAATGCTCTCCCCTTCAAACCTCTATTATTACATTACAGCATCCAATTTCAGATTCTTACCATTATTCTGTTCAACTGTCATGAGGTTATGTTTTGCTTTTACAGAGGCCTCAAATGTATCAACATTTTCCCGTTCATACTCCTTAACATCAGCAGCCACTCGTTCCAAGATGTCATCTGGTGAATTTGAGCGACTACGCGTGCTGCTTTGAGGACTGCTTGGTTCAGATGGCACAGACATGTTACTGTCTTCAGTCAAGTACTTATATTTCTGCAAAGAAATGTTATCATGTTACTCCCAATATTCTGGTTTAACACAGCCTCAATATATTCTGTATATTGGTAAATATATTGTCTTAAATTTAAATGGCTCATATTTGAATTAAATGTTATATTTACACTTAATTTGAATTCTAATAACAGTATATTGTCTGCTGGATAAGGTAAGAAATTTGTTTTAAGAAAATGTAATATAGGAGGAAACTAGGGATATAAAAGGTTAAACAATTAATTGTTTAACCAGTAAGTGCAGTGATAACCAGTTAGCTTACCAGTTATCCTTTAGCTTGGGATGGGTGCAGGTCTGGCAGGTAAGAGGGGAGTGGTGGGGGAAGGGAAGCTGAATGGTGCTCCCTCCTTCCCAGCACAGGGCTTCAGGTGGGTTGCTGTCTGGCTTGGGCTTGCCTCCTCCCCTGTTCCTAGCAGTCAAAGGGCTCTGGGAGCCAGGAGCAGCTCCCAGCAGCAGCTGTGTCCAAACTGCTGTGTTATCAGTTAATCATTTAACTGATATAATTAGAGGTTAAACAAATATTTTTTAAAGACATTTACAGCCCTAGAGAAAACAATAGTAACAAAAAAACCTAAAATCTGATTTTTAATCCTTCAGAAATCTCTGTTCAGCATTTAGATGTATTCAAATTTTTGTAAGGCCTTGTATAAGTGGTGAAGCTAAAAGCAAGCTTAGCTACTTTTTTGTGTTTGACAAAATACCAATATTAAGCATATTAGTAATATAAATTTGGTCCCTATGTAATGAAATAAGGCTTGCAATATTCAACATTTTATATGAATATGACCTTTCCATATTATTTGGAAAGTGCAGAAAACTGGTAAAGTGGCTTTATTTCAATTTTAGTATATTTGAACAGGAAGATTTCAGTTTACTGCAATCAGATGTCTCTAATCATTCATCGCATACATTTTTGTAATACTAAGATTTTTGGTGTCTTGAATGGCATAGGGATGTTACAGAAATGATCTCCCTATTACTCTCTACACTTTCCTGGAAGCTGAACCAACTTGGCAACAACTTGTTAGCATCTTCCAAGGCTCAGCTCTATGGTGGCTCATCGAGGGGTTCAGATTCCAAAGTCTGAATCTAGTGTGCCTTTAAACACACTACAAACTTTTTTCTTAATTAGGTTTTGCCCGATTTTAGGGTTTTGGTCAGCAATGTTTCTGAAGGCAGCTAAGGTATTTTTGTTTGCTGGGGTATAATGTTTTGTTTTGAGGTATACTGTTTCTGAGGTTTGTTTTTTCTCATAAAGCACCATACTTATATTTTTCCTTAAGAAAACATTTTCCTTTAAGAAAAAAAGCTTTGGAAAAGCTTTGTGTGCTTTGATACAACTATTGCTATAGAATTCTATGGCTATATACAGTATACATATGCCAAAGCATACCCAGTGTCACAAAAATGACTCACTTGGACTAGGTTGTTTTTGTAACACGGATGTAAAGTTTCAATCCAAATAGTATTTCACAACCATAATGAAAAATAAGTGTCAGATTCTGACAACCTTAATTTCATTAGCATAAGTGGAGATCATGACATTTTTCATTATACAAATCTTACTTAAAAGAATCAAGAACACATAACAGTCTATAATGTAGGCCAAGGGTGGCCAATCTGCAGCACACATGCCAGAAGTGGCACAAGCAGCTGCCTAGATGTGGCAAGCCCCAGGCAAGCTCAATAAAGAGGCTGAAATACTAGATGCAGAGAAGTGGTGTTGGGTGTAACTACTGTAAACCAGGTTAACCCTTTCCTGGTCTGACAGCCACTACAGAATTCAGGGCTTTGAATTTAAATCTGCCATTTAAAATTGCAGCAGTTGTGGTGCCAAGTAAAAAGTTAACTTGGCTTTTGGTGCTAAGACCTCTCTTGCAACAGTATCCTGCACTCACTCTACTCAGCCAGAACAGGGAAACCCTTCATTCTGGTGCCCCAGGGCACAAACCCATATTGGGTACAACTCTGGGGCACAGGGATCAGAGAGGCACTCTTGGAGGGTCAGGGCTTAACTTGTGTAATACCAGCAAAAAGGGATGGCCATCACTGATGTAGGCAAACAACCAATTGCAGTAATCTTAGCATTAAACACAATCACACACCTGAACGATTGCTTGCCTCTGTAATCTTCTCTGTTCAATCAGTGCTTCTTCATCTTCTTCTTCTACATCAAAATCTTCAAGGCTAAGATGATAATTATTAATATTTATACAGCAACATAAATGTATATAGCTCTTTACGGAACCTAGAAAACAATGTTCTCTCTGCTTTAAAGAGTTTACAGTTGAAACAATGAAGTCTACTGTACAGTTGTAGATCTCAAGGTAAGTACCTAGGTTTGTTTGTTTTAGCAACACTGGAATATTAAAAAATTCATTCTTTGGTCTTATTACTTGTTCAATTGTGAGGTAAAACAAAGGAATTGTCAAATCAAAGAATTAGGTTATCTGAGGCTCCTTAAGGAAGTTTATTCTCTGCCATCATATTTAGACATTCTGTGTTTTATATTTTTGAATTCAAACTGAACACTACTGGCAAAGGCATGAAAAATATTAAGAGCAGAATAAATCAAAAGCTTGTAGATTTTCAGCTTGGCTGCTTTTCCTACAAAATTTGCATGCTAAATATAACTATATACATAGTGTTGATTCAAAACAATATATATTGTTAAACTGGGGTGTCTAAAACAATTTATAAATATTTAATGAGCCTTACACTTGTGCTATGATCAATGTTTTCTCAAGCAAGTAAACTGAGGTAAAGAGACACTAAGTGACTTCAACGAGACTGAACCCATCCCCCCCTCTTCCCTTCAGACATTTTTCCCATTTTCTTCATTTCTGCAAAAAAGATTCTGATCAGCACAAATGAGTTAATCATAAAGACTTGTACTGAAATTAGGCAATAGTCTGGGACTCTAGCTGCCATGAAAATGAATATCATTACATTTTCCCATTAAGTCAGACATAAGAAATATATTCTTACTTCTCATCTGATGATGATTCCTGGTCAGCTTTCATGCCTTCAGAAAGACTCCCTTTAAATTTATCTTCTTTAACTTTGCTTCTACTCCTACGTCTACGACCACCCCGTGACCTGGACCTCCTTCTCAGACGAGACCGACTTCTTCGACCTCTGTCCCTATTAAATGCAAGAACAATATTGTAAAAGTGTCAAGTGAAACAGAGATGAAGGATTGGGTTAGTTAGTTTTGACATATGCTTGATTTGTTTTTATAGATTTCAGTCTATACAACACACAACCTTCTTAAAAAGTAAGCTTCAGCAAGAAAGCATTAAGCACTTTACCCTCTTATCCTTCTTTAACATCTGAAAGCAGGATAAAGTGAGTTGAAGACTGTGCTACTGCATAATTTGTTGGGGCGATGGGAGGAAATCTGTGAGAGTTTTAAAGATAAGCTAATAAAGACATGTAATATTCTGTTATTCAATTTGAATACATGAAAAAGATATATATACTGTGCACAAGAAAGATGGCAGAATTGTTTTTACCTCCTCCGAGGAGACCTACTCCTCCTCCTTGGAGATCGGCTACGTCGCAGTGGTGAGCGAGATCGCCTTCGGATGGGAGATCTAGACCTTCTTCTAGACGGGGACCATCGGGGAAGACTGGTTTCTTTTGATCTCTCGCGTCTAGACAGGATATCATCTCTAGGTCGTGTCCTTGAAATTAAGAAAAAAAGTAGTAAAACCAGAAAAATGGAAGACACCATTATTTCCTCTAAAATCTCGCTTGAAAAATTTACTGCAAGGGAGATGCAAACAAATGGGCTTCTGGGGCAGGGAAGGTAAATACACTGCTGTGCTGGCTACACTCCTTGTATGTCTCCCCTCATGAATGAAAATACCTGCACTGACACAGGTCTAAGTACAGGACAGTTTTGCCAACACAGCTTGTTAATTACTACCAGAGAACTAAGAAGTAGCTCTCTACTACATTTGAGTTTAGGTCTTGAGTTAACAATGATCTATTTTTTAAATTTAAACAATGGTATTAAAATAGAAATACAAACATCAAAATGTTAGAATCCAGAGGAGAAAAATGAAAACAACTCAAATTTAGGCTTGAGGAACCTGAGCAACCACTTTAGCTTCCATTTTCATTTTGAGAACACACCTTGACCAGCCCTCACCGTGCTCTGATCATCATCATGTGGACTGTATTATAATAAATGAAAATGAGTAATCAAAAAGTTGTTTTCTCAGATATCACTTGAGTTAACTGATGACAATATATTTTTAGAAAATATCTAGAAATGTTAATGCATTGTTAAAAAGTATTGCCAACCCTGACACTGACTCAGCATTTATCTCTCACTGATTTATACAGATTCACTTGAAACTAAGAATTGTGTAAAAACAGAAACTGACGCCAGTAACTGAATTGAAACAATAACTGAAGTCTCAAACTGTAAGGAATGCAATGCAAAATTCTAGAATAGAAGAGTTTGAAGTAATTGCCAAAATCTTTAATTGGTCAGGAAAAGTAAATCTTAGAAAAATATACTTACACCTCTACCACAATGTAGATAAGGAAGATTTACTAATTCCTCAACACATTTTTGCCTGTGGTCAGGGGGTTGTTTTAGTTGCTATATTTCATCATTAAAGAAAAATCTTTCGCGTCTGAAAGATATAGAAACCTATTTTGTAATGATACAGCTTTTGTCTGCTAATCTAGTGTCAGTGATCTCAGCTACGTATCACTGATGTGTGTACAGAATTGCTGGGCAAACACATGAAAACGTGGTTTTCAATCCTTTTCTCAATAGTCCAGAGAAATGCATTGCTTACACACACAAAAAGTAAATTTAGCAATATTCACAAGCAAGCCACACAGGAACATACTTGTACATTGAGGGAGGTTGCATTACATTACAAAGTAATATTCAACCTTATACAGAAATCATGTCATTCAACTCTGAAATAGTGTAAAAAATAGCAGCTAATTCAGATTTACATGGCAATTATCTTGATGAAAGGTAGCTGGGGAATATATTTAATACAAATGGAACCAGTGGAAATTTAGGTAGGCAAAATAGAGTTACCTCAATCTGTATTTGGAGATAGAACTTTAATACCGTCAAGTGTACCACAGCATGGAGTACCATATTTGCCTACCTCCTCCTGAACTGCCAACACATTTCTCATGAAAGAGTTTGTTCTAAGTCTCCCACTGAAGTACTGATTCCACCCAGCTGTGTATCATGGCGTAATGAAATGCTAATGTAAGGTGATATAATGGAAAATGAAACAATAACTCCCCTTTTTTAATGTTTAAATTTAATTTTAAAATAATGTTTAAGTGTATTTTTGTTAGAGTCAAAGATAATGCTTAAATAATCCATTGTAAACTCTTATAAAACTTGTAATTCAACAGAGATCTCATGTCTATGCTACCTGTCAAAAGCTGCATAATTATGCACTTGACAGACTGTATTAAAACTTGCTTGAAACATAGCATGGAAGACGTTAGGGCACACACATGAACTGGAAACTGGTTTAAAAGGAAAACAAAATGAAAAGACATATGGTAAAGTGAGAGTCAAAAGAGCTGGTAATGATGCAGTACTAAATGCTTTACTATTTGGAATGACATGAGTGTAATTAGCAAAATCTGGTCAACACTGGGTGCATCTACATGTGTAATTAATTCAAAGCAATAAACTCTGGTGCAATAACTGTCAGAGTTTACTGCTTCTAAGCACACCACTTGAATGTGTGCCTGACATGTTGAGCCAGGCCATCTCCAACCCACCAACCCAGCTCAACGTGCTGTGGAGGACCTGACTGGGGCACGAGGGTGCTACAATGTGGGACTAGCTAGCAGGCAGCCCCCGCACTTAAGCACCCTCATGCCCCAGACAGCCCCTCCAGCATCTACACATGCAGTGCTGCAGAGTAAAAAACTCCACAGCAGGATACTACTTCTTTTACTAGTAAGTACTATTCTGCTGTGGAGTTAATTAGTTTCCTGCCGCCTAATAGGGCTGCAAGTGTAGACATGAGACATTTGCTGTGGAGCTAATTAGTCTACTCTGCAATAAACAGCTTGTGTAAACATGCACCCTGGGGATTTAAACAATTACCACCATCAGGGGGCACCCTCCAGTGCACCAATATTAGTGCAAATCTGCACTGCATAAAAATCCAAGATTTACCCTAGCAGACCTTACCTACTATTTAAAAAAGGAATAAATTAATTTGGCATAAAAAGCAGCCTTGCTTACCAACAACACTAGCCACTAGGTGCAGCTCCAATTAAATGTACTCCCTTACTGCTAATTACTGCATTTTCTCATATATCATACCCTCACCAAAATAAGGAAGGCAAACTGTACAAAGAAAGAAAAAAAAAGATTTTTCCAGAAACGTGACTGCTCAGCCAAAACCTGGTGCCATTGACAGCAGCTGTGAAAATCTTAACACTGGATTCCATCCTGTTTGTTTGCTATCCCAGAGAGAAGCTAACAGCCATACCGCAGCACAGCCTCTCCATGCTTTTATTCCTCCATGTTTCTATTCCAAAGAAAAAAAAAAATCAGCATTCCCATTTAAGACTTGCACACAAATATTGGAGGGCTGATTTTTTGAGAATAAGTGTGTAAGGTAGGCTAGTAAATACAGCAATACAAATCACCGCTGTGGGCAACGTTAAGACCCATTGGTTTCCTTCTGTTGAGAAAACTATGGGCAGCAATAGAAGCATACCTCATTTGTGAGGAAACACGATCATAAAAAAATTTAAGAGCTTTTTGTAAATATAGTACAGTGCGTCAACCTCATCACAGCAGCCAAAATCAAGGGGAGAAAAGGGAACAAAGGCAACCTTTTCTTTTCCTGTCACTTTTCCATTGTAGCCAGACACCCATGGAAGCCATAAAGTAGAAATACTGCCCTATCAGTGTCCTTACTAACAGGAGTGGTACTCAGTGAAAGGAAATTCTTTTATCCTCTAGACCAGTAGCCAATTTTAAGGGACCTTAAAATTAATCAAGCTAAAGCTTATTACTACTGTAACACAGCTTGGCCCCAAAAGGTAGCTTTTAAACATTTGAATGCCACTGATCCTGGGCCTGCTTCAGATCCAACCTTCCCAAACTTCTGATACCTGGAGCACACCTTTTTTCATCTGGATTAAAAGTCAGCAGCACATTTCACTCTTGCACCTAAAAAAGCATATATTTTTTCAAAACAAACATATTCCATTTTCCTACCACAGGAAATCATAACAGTGCTGAGATGTACCATTAACAATGACACTAAATGCATCTTTCTTGAAGGAAACAATTTGTCTCTATACCAGTGGTTTTCAATTTTTTTAATCCTCAAGGGTCCCCTCCATATCTTTCCTGACATTTACAGCACCCCAAATGAAAGTCACTGTGATGGACCCAAATTTCAGGAAAGATCCGGAGGAGAGCTTTGAGGCTAAAAGTGGAAAATCACTGCTGTAGCTGGTGCCACTTAAGGGCAGGAGAAACAGGACCTCACTCTGCTGTGCTCTTCTTTCCACTATCTGCTTCTGCCTAACCCCTGATCTGTACCGGGAAGTGGGGGACAGTTTTCACTGCTGAGGCTGCTCCTCCAGGGTCCCACACAGCAGTGACCACCCCCATATCTCCTTCTGCCAGCCCCATAAATACAGAAGGGGTGGAGGGGATGAGCCGGGCTGCAAAGCATGGCTCCACCTGTGTGTCCACCCACTTCCAGTAGAAGATGCTGCCGGGGGTGTTGAGGGAGGCCAGTACAAGGGCTGCCTGGGGCAGGGAAGGTAGCAGAAGCAGCAGCAGTTCCTAAAGGAGCAGTCGCAGGCACCGCTAAAGTAGCTGGGGCAGGCGCAGACAAGGAAGAAGGGAATAGCCTAATTCTAGGCACAACAGAATGATAAAAAAAACAACAAAAACAAAAACAAAACACAACAAACCCCAACCTAATAAAGCACTCAACTACAGAATCTTTGTTGCCAATTGTGATGCATGCACCATAAGAGCCACCCTGCCTGACTCCCAGATCCCAAGCTGGGTTTGCAGGTGTGGCAATCAAGAAAACAAAAAAGCATTTTCTATGGGTGTGATATTAATGGGCACTACCAACAAGTTAACAATGACATTTTTACAGATACCTATAAAGTTCTAAACAGTTAATTTCAGCACTTATTTGCACGTCATATTATAATGCAATTCATTAAAGGTTTTCAACTTTTTTAAGTTAAAATTTACCTGGGAGAAGAAAGACGCCTCCTTTCTGATTCTCGTCGCTTTCTTTCTGCTGATCTGCTCTTTGCTCTTCTACCTGGAGACTGAGTCCGAGAAGGAGACTTACTCTGCTTAGATCTACGATCATTAAGGAGAGGAGATCTACTTCTTCTTGATTTTTCACGTTTTGGAGATAAGCTTCTTCCTTTAGGGCTACGACCAGGTCTCCTAGGAGACCTGTTTTCTTTCCCTGAAGAAGCATCTTTTGAAGGCGATTTAATAGGTTTCTTTTCTTTCTCAGCCTCTGACCTCCTTGATTTCCTATCTTTGGACCGTGATCTTCTGTCTTTGGATTTGTCTCTTAATTCTGTTGGAGATTTAGATTTTTTGCCACGATCTCTATTTTTGCTTTCATTTACCACTGGAGACTTTCTGCGATCTCTAGATTTATTTTTTTCATCTGCTTTATTCCTATCCTCTGGGGGAGATTTAGACTTTCTATTTTTCTCTTGAGACCGCCTTCTAAGCGTTGGAGACTTTGATTTCCTTGTCTGATCTTGGGACTTACTTCTTTTATGTGGACTTTTTGATTTTCTCCTCTCTTTTGACTTGCTTCTAGTTGTTTTCTCTTTGACTCCATCAACTCCTACTTTGCTTTTCTTTTTTTCGGATCGGTGCCTAGTCCTCTCTTTTGTTTCAGTATTCTTACTTCCTTTCTTTGAACTAGTTTTATTGTCCACAAGCTCTAATTTCCCCTTTGTGTTTGATGATTTAGTTGTAGATCTATTCCCATTTCGCACTTTCTCATTGATTTCACCCTCTTCTTCAGAACCTGACTCATAACCTTGTAATATTAACCCCATCCCAGATTGGACTTTTCCTTCCATTAACTCATTCTCAAGTTCAGCTTTTAATAATGCTCTTTGTTTCTCCAAATCTTCTAGTGGAGCTAAAAAATCAATTTTAGTTCTTTTTGCTGGTCCATCTTCTTTATCAGAGGCATCAACAACCTCTTTCCGTTTATGTTTCTTATGCTTGTGCCTGTGTTTATGTTTTTTGTCCTTGTCTTCTTCTGAAGAATGTTTGTGTTTCTTGTGCTTGCTTCGGTGTTTGTGTTTCTTCTTTTTGTGCCGGCTGTGCTTGTTTTGAGGCTGCTCTCCCTCTGATATTTCCCCATTTTCTTCATTTGCACTTCTTTCAGAAGTATCAGCATCTTCAATTCTGCAAAGTTATGAAAACATCGATCAGCAAATGCCAAATATCTCTACTCACTATGGTTCTGATATTTTTTTCATCTTGACAATTTCATTGTAAACAAACTAATACAAATCCTTTAAAAAGCCAAGAAACCTAGAACTTGTACTCAAACAAGAAGAAACTGAGATGTTATTTTTAGTCTGTGGAATTGTGCCAGGGTGCATCACATAACCAAGTTGTAACAGCAGATAAACAGGCATCCAAACAGGTTACTACAACATCCAAAAGGGTACTAACAGATCTAGGAAGTACCTTAATAAATGATGTGAACATCAGCAATGTCAAATGATGTTAATTTTTAAGTTTCATATTGACAGTATCTATTAATGCCAGACAACTGTGCTACAGAGTGTATTTAGGCGCTATCATACTTATCTTTATTAATCTCATTTAGTATTTTGCTCAGTTCAGTACTAAAGCTTTTAAATAATGTATTTTTAAATGACAAAATATGCTACTTGGATACAAGTCCTGCACTTAGGATGGAACAATCACACACACCAATACAGACTGGGGACAACTGAGTAGGCTGTAGTGCCACAGAAAGAGACCCAGAGGGTTGCAGGGGACCATAAAGTGAATGAGCCAGTGTGTACTTGCTTAAAAAAAAAAAAAAGCCGACAGCATACTGGGCTGCATAAACAAGACTGTCACTTGCAACTTAAGGGAAGCAATTCTTTCATTTTATTCGGCCCTGGTGAGGCATCACCTGGTACTCCATGTTCAGCTTTTGGCACTAATCTTCAAGAAAGATGTGGACAAATTGTAGGAGTCCAGCAGAGAGCAACAAAAATGATTAGAGGCCTAGGAATTATGACTTAAGAGAAAAGTCTGGAAGAACTGGGGTTACTTTAGCCTGGAAAAGAGAAGACAGAGGGGGAGGTAATTTGTTTACAGTCTTCAAATATCTGAAGGAAGAAAGTGGTGCGAGATTATTCTCTGTGGCCACAGGAGGTAGGACAAGAAATAATGCAACAACATTGCAACAAAGGAATTTTTGTTTACATATCAGAGGCTGATATTAAGAACTTTCTCACTGTAAGGTAAGTGCTGGAACAAGATACCTAGAGGTTGTAAAATCTTCATCCTTGAAAGTTATTAAGAGCAGTTTAGACAAACATCTGTCCAGAACAGTGGTGTTCAAGCTTTTGGCCCCATGAGCCAGATGAGTAGTACGGAGCCAGTCCACAGGCCAGACTGAGTTCCATGGGGTTTTGGGTAGGAATCAGGCCCTGGGGCCCAGCACTGTCCCTTAACACCTGATATAGCATGCAGGGCCTGGCATTTTCCAGGGGTCTAGAAATTTGGCAGCAAAGAAGCAGTGGCATTGCTCTCCTACTGTCAAATTTCCAGAGTCACAGGGAACCCTGCAGGTCAGATGACAGCTTGCCACGGGCCAGATCTGACCCACAGGTGGAGAGTTGAACATCCCTGGTTTAGACAGTAATACGCCTATCTTGAGCAGGGGGTTGGACATGATGACCTTGCAAGGTTTCTTCTAGTCCTCCAAGATTCTATGATTCTATAACAGTTCAGTAACACAGAAATTTAACAGAAGAACTCTACCTTTAACGTTACAGTTATACTGGCAAATCTGTACGGCAATAAGCCCTGAGACTACTAAAATATGATTCTGCAGAATATTCTCTTCATTGTATCGCAGTAGTTGCACCACAACTGCAAGAGTCATTAGGAAGTATACCATTTTCAACATGACTTTTGCTACATTCTGATTACATGCTGGTAATACGGCCACAGATTAAATACCTAATGCTAATTGTCAAGGTAATTTATGAAACTGCTAAAATTTGAAGCTACCATCCTGTCACCGGCATGCTGATCTTTTGTTACTGTGCCATTATGGTGCGTTTTACGTATATACCAAGTATCTAGCCAGTAAAGGAACCCACAAAATCATTCTATAGAACCTAAATTTAAAGAGAGACATTTCCAGACCTGACAACTAGTAAATCTTTATCAATGTTAGGGTAAAAGATGTGCATGTTGTTTTTAAAGCATACTAGCTAACTCTATGAAAACCACAGCACACAGAAAACTGTGCATTTTAAATGTACTGAAAATGGCTGAGGTAGGGTTTTCACAACTTTCACTGTCTACATTATGACCTTAGAATTGGGCTAACTTAGAAAAAAAGGGGGAGTTTGCCTAGACAATAGACAAGTGGGAGTCAAGTGCAAACCAAAGCAGCATCTTTTTGCAGGATAAGCTGCTCTAGTTACTTAACTGCCTCTACCCTGGATATTTCACAGGATCCAAACTCCCTCTCTCTCCCTGCAAAGATAAGGGTTTACAAAGTTACTGGGAGCAGACAGAACTGCATCAAATAGCTGTGCAGGACCGCTGACATCCTCCTGCTATTTTCAACAGCTTTTATTATTACAAAAGGCATGTCTTTTCTTATCAGCTGCACAGGACTGATGAGCTCCAGGTGATAGAAGGGACAGGCTTTGAAGCACAAGCTGCAGCACACAGCTGAGCAGCAAATACTTAAGTTGGTAATCCACTGCAAATTAAGTGGGCTGCAAAACACCTAGATACAAGTGATCCAGGTTCTACTGGACTAATTTTACCAAGCAACAGCAGAGTGACTTTAACAAAGATGTCATCCCCTTTAATGGCTGGTATTCAGAAAGCTACAGAATGTAACATTCACTGGAAGTTCTACAACACAAGAGCTGGGTGAGGCACAGAAATAAATTCATCCCACTGCTGTCCAACTGGCCCTTTAAGGGCCACATGCAACCTATGAGGGCTTAAGTTCCAGCCCCCAGATTCTCACTCGGCTGCTGCTTCCCATTGCTCCAACAGCCAGTGTCTCTGGGCTCTCCATCCTTCCTCCAGCTACCACTTCTTCCCTTTGCCCCAAGGTGCTGGGCAAGGTAGGGCAGCACAGTGTAGCAAGTTGAGGGCGAGTCCAAACTGCATGCAGTGGGAAGAGTAGGAAATGCACAAGGGGCAGCAGTGTGGGGAGCTGCTCAAAAGGGCATGTATCGCAGCAGTGTAGGGGAAGTATCACACTAGCACAGGGACAAAGCAACAGCAGGGGAGTGACCAGTGCAGTGTTGGGAATGGAGATACCTGCAAAGAGCAGTAAGGAGGGAGCATCCATGCAGTGCGCGACCCATAGCTTAACCAGTGCAGCTCATGGGATGCATGACTCCCAGCTTTCTCAGAAGCTGGACAGTCTCGATCTATCCCAAAACCATTTATTTCAGTGGATGAGGCTCATGAAGTGGCAGAACACTGAATGCCTTCTATATTCCTGCATGTGGAAGGGGGATGCGTTCCCTACATATAAGACAACCATAAGCCACAGGCTGACATGAAGATGCAAGTATCAAATCAGTGTCCAAGAATGAAATCCTGCTATAAATATCATTACCTTCTCCCTTACAAGTAGAAGCTTTAAAAGTTATTATAAATCATGAGACAGAAAAGCTTCCAAGTCACTTTAGCTGTAAAGTTTATTTATTTTAGTTATTACTACTCTATTGTTTTGAAAGCTGCATCATCTTTGAGCAAGCAAATGAGTTCAACTGAAAACATGCTACTACCACGTCAGCATTCTGATTGTAGTCACACAGTCTCATCTCTTCTATGCATCTCTCCTCACTGCTAATTACTAAGGTACTTGTATGTCAACAGAGGTCTTTATTTTTTATAGGTTTCTTCCAGATGCTTGTCATTACTTGTGACAATAAAATAACAGGGAGGCAAAAAAACAAAACAAAACTATTTTTAAACAACAAATTTTACACTGCATCAGCTACAACAGATGACAAAAAGATTCGGTATATATATTTTTCAGTTCCCGATATCGTCCAAGTTGAAGTTTCCATAAAATGTACAGTCTAAATCACACACTGCTAATGTAGCATCTCTTGAACAGCGCAGATAAGTGAGAACTATATGGTTTAGTTAATATGGAGGAAGAAATGCCCCAAATACATTTTTATGGGTAATAAGTAATAAAATTCTTCTACTTGTTACTGCAGAATCTTTTACTTAATATTTTAAATTGTACCTTGTAACATAAAAAATAAAGTTAAAACAATAAAAAACCCTATAGAAATTCAAGCTGTTCAGGATACTCTTCCTTTGCTAGGATAATGACATGTAATCAGTCATACAACTACTTATGGATTAACTTCTAACAACTTATTTTCATGTTCTCATATTTAATAACCTTGTCCTACACTTTGCATGAGTAGTACACTAGCTAGGACTCAGTAAAAATATACTGCAATATTAGTTTCCCCAATTGGCTACTTTGGGGGTGTGACTGTCATTTTCTTTTATGCACTACTTGTTTATTTGTTTACATAGCTGCTCACATTGAATGCTGTTCATAAATTTCTCAGAAATTTTCTTGATACCAGAAGCATCTTTGAATTGAATCAGCCATATAAAAAGAAAACAAAAACTATGAAATCTAAGACAGAATCTGTAAAAGCCAGAAAACTGCTATGATCCCAGCATGCCTTACGTGAATTACATATATTTAGTCTGTATAAGGTGTAAATTACCTAAAACAGAAATGGAAATTTGGAGTCCAGTTGCAAAAATCACCCTGCGTATCACAAGGGGATTCCACAAATGTAATGAATTGCTTATCTTGCATGCATGTGTATAAAAGGAGTGGGGGAGAAAGAAATAGAAATCATGGAGCAGACAGGCTGGAACATGATACAGAGCATGAACAGAGGGGCTAGGAAGCTCCCCATATAATATGGAAAACAGTTTAAGCCAGAACTTTTTCCAGTTCATCTTAGACATGTTTTACTGTAATTCTGAAACTTGTACTGCCTGATTCTGCATTTGCACAGTTCATATTTGGAACAATAATGGCTAGAAACATTGTATTAAAAATACCTGCAGTTGAAAGTCAGGTCCCCATACCTGCATACAAATGCATACAAGTGTGGAACTTTCTAACAAACCTTGTGAGAATGTTGTTGTCTAACTCTGCTTTTACAGTTTGTTTCTGAAGAAAGTTAACTTTCCGATAATTCCTTTAGAAGAGGGGTGTCAAACTCAAATGAGTTGGAGGGATGCATTCCCTGGTTTGCAGATGTCTGAGGGTCACCCTCCAGCTCTGGCCACAGTGGCAGAGCTTCCTGCGCTGGCAGCCTATCTCCTTGTGAGAGCTGGGGCACAGGCAACCACAGTGGCATCACAGGCAGAAACCATGGCTGGGATGGAGTCTTCCAGTGGCAGGCAGCAAGTGCCTCCCTATTGTTATCTGGCACGGGCAATACCAGCAGCACCACTGTAGAACGGAAATCCTACCACCATGGCCAGAGATCCCACTCAGCAGAAGGACCTCCTGCGGCATCAGCCAGCACACCACCCCTCTCCCCCTTAGCTTCTGCATGGATGCAGGCAGCCCCAGTATACCATGGGCAGAACCCCCACCAATGTGGCCACTACCCTACACACATAGCCCCATGTAGCAACAGAACTCCCCACTTTGTTCTGATAAAGTAGCATCAGTTCTGCCAGCAAGCAACAGAAGTCTTCCTGGAAGCCAATAGAAATCATGTACAAAGGCAACCATACTTTTGCCATCTACCACAGCCCTTAACTGCTGCTGCCTCATAGGGCATGTGGAATACCCTCCCACAACAGCCACTCTAGTGGAGCTGTATGACTCCACCCAGCCACATGTGCTCTGATGGCCTTCCTATGGCAGCTGTTGCACAGAGCTTGCACCAGCAGACAGCTTGTAATCCAGGCAAGCCAAAATACTATATCTACACTACAGGGACTGCAGGTGCTTTAACTACAGTGGGAGCACTTCATTAGGGTAGATGTAGCTCTGCCAGGTGGATTTTTCTACCAGCAAACCTACACCAGCTCCCCTAAATGACAAATATTTCCTAGAAAAAGCCAGGTTCACATTGGGGTTTTGTCAGCAGAGCTACACCAGCTACAGAACGAGATCCTAGCCAATACAGGCCTGCCGGCAGAGATGTCACGCAGAGAAACAGTAACTAACTTATCCAGCATGGTTAGGATTTACACTTATTCTGAAGGAAGTTCAACAAAAATATTACAAGTTGTAAAGACACTAACACATGGTCTGGTAAGTTTTTATTCCCATCTCAGAATTTTTCAAGCATTCCCTTTCCCCGGTCTTCCCCATGAACATATCATTTGTCAACATCTGCACTGAATTGTACTCATACTATATAATTTAGGATTTTTGCCCCTCTCCTCTCCCCATATATTGATATAGCTCAATGTGACATAGAAAAAGGCCTAGAACTCTACTTCATACCTTTGATCAGTAGAAAGTTGGGCAGGTTGTACCCTCAGAGCAGTGGACTCTTGGTCCCACAATGAGATAGAAGGAATCAGAACAGTTGCAGGAGTTGTCCTAGGACATAAAGGCAAGAAACTGGAAAAAACCCTCAACCTGATCTTTGCCTCGGGATTTGCCCTCCCCTCTCCCTGAGCATTGCTCCTGTGTTCTCCCAACCTGAATCCCTTTTCCCCAAAAGTTTTTACGTACTTCCCTACTCAGCCTCTCTCAAAGGTGGGATGGGAATTTATTTAGTTAGGTAGCTACAGACCATGCCCCTGCTTTGTTTTGCTATACTGATTGCTTCATAGAAATATAATATGCTAATTCTCAGGACAATCTTTCCAGTGTACACAGTCCATGGCTATGTAATGAAGGCAGGAGCTTTCTTTCCTAACAGGGAATTATGTAGTCTGGGACAACCTCACCCCCCAAAGCAAGCAGAAACCCCCCAAGGAATTCAACAAAAAAAAAATTTAAAAATAGAGCTCTTGCTGCTCAGCTTTCAATGGCCCTGGGGAGCCTGTAAAGTTTAAAATCAAGCAACAGGCACCAATACAAATTTTGGTTTAAAGCCTCTGTACAATTAAAAAATATAAAAACAAAAACACTTAATAAAAAACTAATCCAAAAGGCTTTAATTTGGTATGGTATATATCCATCTATAAAGAATACCTTAGGCCAAGGCTATCCAACTGCTGGCCCATGGGTCACACGGCCTACAAAGGTTAATATACTAGGGCTTGGTGCCAGGTCACCATTGCCCCCTTTATACATGCTGCTGCAGAGGCCCAAGTTTCTGGAGCAGGACCGCCAGGTGGAAAGGGGCCCGGGGCACAGAGGGGCTGCACTGCCACGCAGCATGGGGCTCAGGGACCCTGCGCACAGAAGTGCGACAGCCCTGCCTTTGGGAACTCGTACGCTGACATGCCTCAAACTAGAAACTTGGGCCCTAATACACTGACTGCCACCCCACTATGTTTGGCCCCTATTCCCACCAGGCCCAAAAATAGTGCAAAGGGCTCTTCTTTTGGAAAATAAGGACTTGGACCTCACCCCCCAGACCGGAGCATTAAGACAAGGCTGAGGGGCATTTAACCAGCTGGCTCCTGCCCACCCACCCTTCTTTCTTTCTATGCTGACCCCCCAACTTTGTCCCAGCTGCTGCCTCCCGCCTGAATCCAGGACTAGAATCACCTCGAGTTTCCTTTCTAGCTTCAAGAGATCTTGGCTGCCTGGTCAGGTAGCAGCTTTGTTTAAAAAAAAAAAAAATTAAAAGCAGGGGTGGGGGGGAGCTTGAGTGGTTCCAACTGGGCAGACCCTCCCCCACAGACA
The DNA here is from genome assembly GCF_001723915.1 of Gavialis gangeticus. Classification (NCBI taxonomy): domain Eukaryota; kingdom Metazoa; phylum Chordata; order Crocodylia; family Gavialidae; genus Gavialis; species Gavialis gangeticus. The sequence goes on along the minus strand of NW_017728992.1, from coordinate 48,215,589 downwards.
GACGTGACAGTCCGGGCGCTCAGGCGTCTCCCCCAGACCACAGCAGGGCAGGCACGGAGCTCCCCGGGAGGCCGGGCCCCGCGGTGGTCTCCTCACGCGCCGGGCCGGGCCCAGGCGGGGCCGCCACGCGCCC
>NW_017728992.1:48206237-48215073 GCF_001723915.1 Gavialis gangeticus | reverse complement strand
TATATATATTTTATATATATATATATATATATATATATATATATATATGTTATATACTAGTGGAAGGATCTATTCTTCGCTTGGGTTGTTCATTTTGTAATTGCAGTGTTTATTTATTTTCAAAGAAGTTAGTACAACATATTTAGGTCCAAAATATTATTTATTTTTAAGAGCAAAGTACAACATATTTAATATCTAATGTGGAATGACATTTCAAATGACAGCCAAATGAATGATCTTTATTGTAGAATTTCCTTGTAAACAATGTACACGGTGGTTCCAGTATATACAACTGTCTTCAACTACCAACTCTGGAGCAAGTCATAATTGTCTGTGTGAAAAGAGTTGTTCCCTTAAATAGTCACTGGAAGCCTCAAAAAGGGTGAAGTGAAAAATAATCCACCTATAATTTTCCTTGGGTGGTATTCTGTGATTTTGAAAGGGTTAGGGTAGATAGGACCAGCCATTCTCGAGTCATAAGCAAACTTATGTACATACATACATACACTTCATTTTCTATATATAGTTATAAGATATATATATTGCATACAGTATATAAAGATATATAACAATTACATGTAAGATATCGTATAATATATATAAGATTATAATATATACTATATATTATAAGATATAATGTAGATATATCTCCTATAATAGTATCTTGTATATTATTATATATCATACTTATATATCTTTATATATTAAATATATATATTTTGTCATGGGGAGCATGTTTATTTATATTTATTTAAAGGCATGTATATATGTGTATGTTTTTATATAAACACACGTATAGCACAAGCTTTTATGAACCCAGGTTCACTTCATCAGATGCCACAGAGATCAAACCAAGAAAACCCCCCTCACTAAGTAAGGCACAGGGTGATGAAGACTGAGCATGACACAGCCCCAGGTCAAGGGGGGAGTGGCTGCAGAACAGAAATTGCTTGGATGCCAAAGAGTCAAATGGAGCTACTGGACCATGTCTCATGAAGGTTGGTATCTAGATCATGGGGTAGTAGGAAAGGAGGGCTGGAGGGGACCGCAGGAGGCCGCCTGGTGCAGCCCCTGGTCAGGGCAGGATCACCTCTGCATAAAACCGTTCAAGCCAGTAGAATGCTGGACTAAATATCCTTCTCATGTCCCTTCCAGCCCCACTTTCCTATGAGTTGATGAACAATTTGGGTGACTCCTTGTTTTGGCTTCGTAGATTCATAGATTGTAGAGTTGGAAGGGACCACAAAGGATCATCATTTCCAACCCCCTGCCCCTGGCAGGAAAGAGGACCAAGGTCAGATGACCCCAGACAGCTGACTGTCAAGCCTCCTCTTGAAGACCTCCAAGTCAGGTGATAGTACCACCTCTCTTTAAAGCCCATTCCAGATTCTGGCCACCCTTACTGTAAAAAATGTCGTCCCAATGTCTACCCTAAATCTACTCTCCACCAGTTTGCACCCATTATTCCTAGTTACTCCCAGGGGCGCTCTGGTAAATAGCACATCTCCAATTCTCTGTTGCCCTCCCTTGATAAACTTATAGACGGCTACAAGGTCTCCCCTCAGATGTCTCTTGTGAAGGCTGAAGAGATCCAGATCTCTCAACGTACCCTCGCAGGGTCTTTCATGGAGGCCACTAATCATGCGAGTGGCCCTCCTCTGAACCCTCTCCAGGTTCTCTGTGTCCCTCTTGAAGTGCGCCACCCAAAACTGGACACAGTACTTTAGCTACAGCCTGACCAATGCTGCATGGAGGTGCAGCATCACCTCCCTTGATCTGTTGGTCTTGCATCTGCTAATACACGACAAGGTGCGATTGGCTTTGTTGATGGCCTTGTTACACTGCTGGCTCATGTTCGTCTTGGAGTCAACTATGACTCCAAGATCCCTCTCAGCCGCTGAGCTGCTGAGGAGGTCATCCCCCAACCTATAGGTGTGGTGGGGATTCCTCCTCCCAAGGTGGAGTACCTTACATTTATCTTTGTTGAACTGCATCCTATTTTATTCTACCCCTTGATCCAACCTGTCCAAATTGGCCTGTATCTGCTCCCCGCCCTCAGGTGTGTTAACTTTGCCCCGTAACTTGGTGTTATCTGCGAACTTGGAGAGGGTACTCTCCACACCCTTGTCCAAATCGCTGATGAAGATATTAAATAACACTGGTCCAAGGACCGAACCCTGCGGGACCCCACTGCCCACCTCCTTCCAAGCCGAGAATGACCCGTCCACCACCACTCTCTGGGTGCGGTCCCTAAGCTAGTTGGCCACCCGCCTGACTGTGTAGGCATCCACTCCACAGCCCATTAGCTTCCCTATGAGAATAGGATGCGAAAGTGTGTCAAAGGCCTTCCTAAAGTCCAAGTAGATGACATCAGCCTCAGCTCCTGTGTCAAGGCAGTGTGTGACATGGTCATAAAAGGCTATAAGATTTGTCAGGCAGGATCTACCTGTGACGAACCCATGCTGGTTTCCCTTCAGCATCATTTCCCCTGCTGGGCCTTCACAAATGTGCTCTTTGATGATTTTTTCCAGTATTTTCCCAGGGATAGAGACTGACTGACTTTAGACTGACTGGTCTAAAGTTACCTGGCTCATCCCTTCTCCCCTTCTTAAAAATGGGCATCACATTGGCCCTTTTCCAGTCCTCAGGGACCTGGCTGAAGCACCATGAGAGCTCAAACAGCCATGCCAGCAGCTCAGCTATGACACTGGCCAATTCCTTCAGCACTGTGGATGGCGGTCATCCGGGCTGGTTGACTTGTACCCAGCAGCCCTGCCAAGTGCTCCTTACCTAAGTCAGCACTAACCTTTGGTAGTTTGGTGCCTTTTGGACATCTGTCTATGCTCAAGGTGGGGGAATTGTCTTGGTCAGTGTTAAGGAATACTAAAGCAAAGAACCCATTGAAGAGCTCTGCCTTTTTCTCTGCATCAACCACCAACTGTTCTGATCTGGGGCCCTATGTTACTCTGCTCTTTCCTTTTGCTTGCTATGTATCTGTAGAAGGACTTTTTATTGCCCTTAATTGTTGAAGCCAACCTAAGCTCCAGTCCTGCCTTGGCCTGCCTAACTGACTCCCTGCAATAGTGCGCCAGGGAGGTGTATTCCTCCTTGGAGGCCGCCTCCTGCTTCCACTGCCTATAAATCTTTCTTTGCCCCCAGTCTTTTCTGAAGTTCCCTGTTCAGCCAAGGGATCATTTTTTATCCCCTTACCCACTTTCCTGCATAAGGGGACAGACTCCTTTTGTGCCCCAACGATTACTCCCTTGAGAAACCTCCAACCCTCCCGGACCCCCATTTGCTCGATGCTCTTGAGTTCTGCCACCTCGCTAACTAGCCCTCTAAGTTTACTAAAGTTGGCCCTTCTGAAGTCTAACATTTTAGCCTCACTGGATATTTTTCCCACTCTTTGCTGGATAGTGAACTCTACCAAGTGATGGTCACTATCTCCCAGGTTACTGTGTACTTGCAGGTTCCCCACAAGATCATCCCCTGTTGCTAAGACCAGGTCAAGCAAGGTGCTACCCCTGGTGGGACTGGACGCCACCTGGGTTAGGTAGAGGTCCTGCACACAGTGTAAGAATCTACATGAGCGGCTTGCTTTGGCTGTCTGCTCCTCCCAGCAGATGTCTGGGTAATTTAGATCCCCCATGACCACTTCCTCCCTCACCTGTATGGCATCTGAGAGCTGCCTGGAGAATACCTCGTCTAGCTCGTCATCCTGGTGAGGAGGTCTGTAGTAGACCCCCATTACCAAGTCCTTTTCCCCTGCCCCCGCCAGATCCTGACCCACAATGCCTCTGTATTCCCCTCCTCTACCTCTGCCTTGATGATGGAAGATGTGTACTGCTCCCTAACATAGAGAGCTACACCCCTTCCTTTTTTTCCCACTCTGTCATGCCTATTCAGCCTGTACCCCTCAATGCCTACCACCCAGTCGTGTGTAGAATCCTACCATGTTTCACTTAAAATGACTAGGTCATACTGTGTGCTAGCAAGTAAGAGTGTGAGCTCCTCCTGTTTGTGTGTGTGTGTGTGTGTGTTTATTTTGGTGTTTTTATCAAAGAACTTGCAAATTTTTTATCATGGGAAACCAGGATCCCCGGTCATGACTAGCTATGTGTGTGCAGGGATATCAGGGTGGCTGTCACTTTGCACACATTCTGTTTGGACAGTGGGCCTGGGATCTTTGAAGAAGGACAACTGAGCTCCTCTCCTTGCCCTCTGGGCCTGGGTTTCCAAGCCAGCAGGACGTGCCTCTGGAGCTGAATCGTACCTGCTGCCCATCCAGCGGCACTCCCGGTTGTGTATTTGGAGCACTCCCCTTGACACTGCTGCTGCTGGAAGGTGGAGGAGAAGCAAGGGTGGGGAGAAAGAAGAGTGGGAAGTATCATAAACCTACTGTGTGGTTTACAAACCTAGAGAAAAAATAAATGTACTTTGTGAGGAGCACATGCTCTTTGCTAAGAGGTACTCCAAGTCAACAACGGCAGCAGCGAAGAAGCAGCAGCACAAGCTGTTGCTGCCTTTTAGAATGACAGACATGGGCACCACCTCCACCACTGATTACCTTCCTCTGGCGCTAGTTACTGCCTCGTTGTTGCTGAATCACTGCCTGCATCTCCCCTCACTAGCAGGTGTCATCTCCTTCTTTTACCCCTGCCTAATGGAAATTCAAAGCATTGGAGAGCACAGTATGAGGAGCAATTGTGTGCTGGCTGTCTTTGGAGGCAGAAGGAAAGTTATACCAAAAGATATGCTAGGAATGGCCTGATAAAAAAGGGCTTCCAACTTTTGTGCTGTACCTTGTATTATTTGAGTTTAAAATATTTATTTTAGTTTAATGCAATCATGTAGCTGATGAAGTAGATACATATGTGTCTGCTTATATACAGATGCATTTTGGATGAGTTTTGCTTTCCATCATTTTAATTATTGACAAACTTCAGAAGAATTTTTGCAATGTTATCATCTTTTTCTGGGTTTCTGTTTTTAACAATATACTAACCTGTTTGCATAGATTTACAAATGAATGCAATGCAGGAGTATTTGTATCTGAATGATCTAATTTTCTACCAAAAGTATTTGGTTATATGATTGTTAGGACATATGAGTTCCAAAATAAATACAAAATGAAAAATTCAGCACAGGAGAGAATACCAGATGGTTGATTTTTTTAAAACAAAAAACATGGGTTTTTTATTTTAAAATTACAAGTTGTTGTTTTTTTTTAATTTTAATGTCATTGAAGTAAGCAATGAGGTAACAAGGGGTTTATGTCAGGTAGTTGCGTTTAATTTTTCTAGTGGCAACACTCATTCTTTTCAAAGGTGCCATGATTTTCTTGGATTGTTACTTGCATTGATGTACCTTAAATCAGATTGGGTGCATTTGCATGTGCTATTAATGTGCTTATATGCAGTAAAATAAAGCACAGTAAGCTTTCCCCAGGAGCACATCTACATGTGCACCTGTCAGGAGCAAATTTACTCCCAACAGGAGCAGTTCAGTATAGGGCTACTTCTGCCCTTGCTCTGCCCCCCTACAGCAGCCAGGGGAAGCTCCTGGAAGGGGGCACCAGGGTCAAGCCTGGGCTCCAGGGGGTGGGGGGAACTGTCCCACCTCCAAGGCAGCTGCTTCTGAGCCTGTGCCCCATTTGGCAGGGGAAGTGGCTGGGAAACAGTCCCCTGCCCTGGGCAGGGGACAGTGTCCCAGCCCCCACTCAGATTTGCTAATTGGGGTGCAGGGCTTGGAGAGAGCTGCCTGGGGCAGGGGACAATTCCCCTGTCCCCTGTTGCCTGGGCTGACTCGGAGCAGTTTGCTCCTGGTCAGATGTTTACACATGCGCTACTGTGAAATCTACTACTTGTTTCTACCGGGAGAAGCCAACCATGCAGTAGACTAACTTACTGTGCAGTAAATGCTGCACACATGTAGATAGGGATGCTGTACTGTGCAATAGATTAGTCGACTGCACAGTAAAGCATCTCGCGTAGATGTGCCCATTTTGTCTTTTTATAAGATGCATATGAAAAACATATGAAATTGCAGACCAGATTTTAACTGCTTTATTTCTCTCATAGACTTGCAAACCAGCAGTTTCTGAAGATAAATGAACTTTCATATAAATACCTGTACATTCCATTCACAAATTTGCATTTATCTGAGGAGATCACATTGTCACGATTATATACCTCTGCAGCTGAGTGCTTTGAAGTTCAGATTGCCAGTCTGGTCAAGATGTTTTTGGGTGAAAAGTACCGGTGCAAACTTTGCCAGTTCACAAGCAGTATCAAGAGTAAAATCAGAACCTACGTGACCAGTGTTTATAGATAGGATAGAATTTCCCATGTTTTAGAGTGCTCTGAAGGGGGTCTAAATCAAAATGAAAATGACTCATGTGGCCTAGGAAATGAAATCAGCCACAAAAACAAAGAAAATGAAAACCTGTCAGAAATGTCATTTTTGTTGCATATGTATCAGATGCTGCAAAACATGAGCCCTGAGTGCTGTGACGACTCTTGGGAGTCATAGTGATAATTCTCACAACTCACATTCTTGTGAGGTAAACAGGCTGTTTAAAGAAGAAGCAGATCGGTGTCCAGTTGAGAAGGCTTGCTGTGGCACCTAATTTCCTCTCCTATTCCACAAATCCCATGTACCAGTACAGGCCAGGGGCTGACTGGCTGGGCAGCAGCTCTGCAGAAAAAGACCTGGGGGTTACTGTGGACACTAAGCTGAATATGAGCCAGCAGTGTGCCCTAGTTGCCGAGATGGCTAATGGCATATTGGGCTGCCTTGGTAGGTGTGTTGCCAGTAGGTCAAGGGAAGTGATTATTCCCCTCTATTCAGCACTGGTGAGGCCGCATCTGGAGTACTGTGTTCAGTTTTGGGCCCCCAACTACAAAAAGGATGTGGACAAATTGGAGAGAGTCCAGCAGTGGGCGACAAAATGGTGATGGGGGGTTGGGGCTGGAGGACATGACTTATGAGAAAACTGGGCTTATTTAGTCTAGAGAAAAGGAGACTGAGAGGAGACTTAGCAGTCTTCAGCTACCTGAAGTGGGGTTCTAAAGAGGATGGAGGTAGTCTATTTTCAGTGGCGACAGATGGCAGAACAAGGAGCAATGGTCTCAAGTTAAAGCAAACGAAGTTTAGGTTGGATATTAAGAAGAATTTTCTCACTAGGAGGGTAGTAAAACACTGGAACAGTTTACCCACAGAGGTGGTGGAATCTCCATCCTTGGGGGTTTTCAAAATCCGGCTAGACAAAGCTTTGGCTGCAGTGATCTAGTTGGGGATGGTCCTGCTTTGAGCAGGGGATTGGACTAGATGACCTCCTGAGGTCCCTTCCAACCCTAACTTTCTGTGATTCTATGATTCTAAATCCCAGTGAAGCTAAAAAAAAAAGCAAAGATGACTAAGCCCATCCTGAACATCTTGTCTCTTGGCTTGCATTGCATTTCCAATACTAAAGCAACCCTAGGATATAAAGTGAAAACTCTTAAAGTTGAAAAGAAACTAGTCATCACTGAAAAAAGTCCAGTCATGAAAAGAAAGCGTTAGGTCAGCCTTTGAAACAGATTCACACCTTAAAGCTAAGTTCTGAAAAAATGCAACAGTTCTACAATGTATGTAACCCTGAACGGAAGTCTAAAGAGGCCTATAAAATCTATGTAAAATGTCATGATGGGGACCAAGGCTTGAAATGCGTTTACCGTGGTTGCCACATGACTGAGTGGAACTCAATGGAAAATCATTTAAGAACATGCAAGCAGGAAAAAAGGAACCTACCAGTGCCTGACCTGTGAGAGAGTTTTTGTGTTGTAAAGTGCCCGGAAAATCCATAAAAACACATCAGGAAATAACTAATCTCTTTCAGTGCACAAAATATTCATCTTCTTATGAAACTGAACAAGCAAGAGACCTCCATATAGCTTGGCATTGTGATGATTTGTTTAAATGCACACACTGTGGTTTTATTGTAAGTCTGAAACGTGTTTTTCTTATGTTCCCCCTTCTCTGTAAAGTTTCCTATGAGTATAACATAGTTTGAACATAATAAAGAAGTACTGCAAGAATTTCAGTGTGTGAGATGAAAGATTATCTCTGAGAAATACTGAGGTACCCCTACATAACTTTTGTGACTTGAATGGCAATCAAATTTAAAAACTAATTGCACCCATTGGGCTTCGATCATCCGGTCATGTGCTGCGCGGCTTTGGATGAATGGGGTTGTCCGTCGATCCATCCCTGTGGTCCTGCTGAGTGAATGTCCCTCCCCTGGGTAGTCTCCTCCCCAATCTCTCCTGCCACGACTTTGTATCTTACCCCAGTGGTGGAGTACGACTACTGGGGTTCTCGAGCGTCTGGGACCTCTGAGCGGCGATCTTCCACAAGGCTCCACCTCCCCTATACCTCACCCTGATACCCAGCCTCAACGAGTTGCCTTCCCTGCTGGCGACCTTCTGGGTCTCTCTCCCCCTCTTTCTCTCACAGCTCCATTTATATCCCCCCTCCGGCTCCTGCCACTCCTATCCTCAGCTGGCTGCAGCTTTAAAAAAACATGGCTAATGAGCCGTGCGGGTCCTGCTGCCATTTCTGGCTTCGCCGTGGCTCCGGCTACAAGTAAGGGATTTTCTGTTTTCGTTTCTCTTCTCTTGCCTTCCCCAGCATGTTCCGGACCCCAGGGTTCCCCCCTGACCCCTCAGGGTCTGTCCCTTGATTCCTCCCTGTGACACTAATATTCCTCCCTGTGACACCATATTACAGTGCTTACCTCTTTGCAGAAGGGCCAGGCAGTGGGGGTGGGGGATCAGCTAGGTAGGAAGAAGCCCCC
>NW_017728992.1:48201387-48206192 GCF_001723915.1 Gavialis gangeticus | reverse complement strand
CAGCACTGACATCCCCCATACCTCCATACACCCCCCATATACCCATCCCCCCACATACCCACATACACAATATACAAGGGCTTAAGGAATAAATACATTTTTATTAAAATGTAGTCAGCCTTACTGAAATATACAACATTAAACAGTCTGTTCCATGACCAAGCATTAAATGTTTGAGCATCTTATCTAGGTGGTTATGAGAGTCCTTTTTTAATGCATGTTTGTCATTGTCATGCACATGGCATATAACAATGAAATGTTAGCAAGTCTCTTTTTTGAGCATGCCTGATCCACAAAGTTAATTGTATTTCCTTATTCCATTTATGCCTTTACATTCTTCATATGGATATCTTTTCCAAACAGAAGATGTATTAAGTCACTGAATTTAATGTAGTTTGACTAATTTATACCCATTTTTTAATTTCTTCTTTGACCTAATCTACTAATTTACTGTCCACCCAGAGCTGAGCTGAAAGAGTATATGGCTGAAAGAGTTTCTAGAGCCTTTGTGTGTTTGTTGTATGGACAAGCATTCAAATACAAATGTCAAATGACCAGGCATCACAAGCACATCCATCAGAAATACAGGATGAAAGAGAAGGAGAAAAGAAAAAAGACAGAGAATAATCTTCTGTGCTCAAACCCAAAAGCAACCAGAACACAAAAGAATTACAGTGAATTTGCATATACCATCTGCAACAGGTATGGCTCATCCTACAACAAAGGTCCAAAATCTGCTTATATGTTATTTGCAAGTAGTTGTATAGACTTCCATTTTTACAATAAATAGTAAAGTACTAGAGTACCAGAGTACTAGAGTTTGGCTACTGGATAGTTCAGAGAAAAGGGCCTACAGTTAGCCTGCAAAGAATAGGCACTCCATCAGTTTTACTGTGCTTACCAATTGGGGTGGCCACTGACTCATCTCCAGAATATAGAACATCCCCTTGGTTGGAGGGAGGGTGGATCATTGCCTCCCTTTGTCAATCAGTGGTGAGGGTTGGGGCCACTACCTTCTTAGCCAATCAGCAGCAAGGGGCGAGGCCACCACAAAAAGGCCACTTTCCTCCCTCCCTCCCTCGCTCGCTCAAAACCGTACTCCTCCTGGCTGTGCACCATCCTACCTGTAAGCACAGCCAATAGAATCACAAGGACAAATGATTGACATATATTTCTACCAATTAACTGGAAAACAGGACTTTTTGCAGTCCATTCCTCATTTAGAATTGGACAGGGGACAAAGGGTTTAAAAACAGGATGGTCTGGTATAAAACAGGACCAAGGGCCACCCTACTACCCATAGGCCTACCATGAAAAAACAAGCAGGCAATGGCCCATAAGATTAGCACAGAAGTGTGGTGTTTTTAAAGAGTTTTACTTGTTATCCATATTGCTGTTACATAAAAGGCATTCTAGCTGATGCTTTCTAGAAGTAATTGCAGTAGATGCAATGAGACTTGGGTCATGTCTATATCATAGACTTAGTGTGCCTTGCAATGGCACCCTCAGATATACTGTGCTTCTTTAGCAGCAGCCTTCTAACTGGAATCAGCATAACCACTGCATAGAGAAATGGTTCTCAACACAAGGGACCCCTCCATAACTTTGGGGAATTAAGCAGCACCCCATTTAAAAAACTAGTTTATTACAGTGCTTACCTCCTTGAAGAGGAACTAGGTATTTGGGGCAGGGCAACAGGCTGGCAGGGAGAGTCTGAGCCTGCCCTTATCTGATTATCTCCTGCCATGCCCTTCAAAGGATCTCAAGGCACCCAAGGTGACCTGGCACCCTAGATGAGAAGAGCTGGTTATACTAAGCCATAGGGTTAGTAAGCTATGGGTAAGCTAAGGTGCTACAGAGGAGCTTGGGAGTAGCAGGCTTCACTGACTGCTGAATGACCTGATAAAGGAGGCAGTGAACAAAATGGTGATTCAAAGAGAATAGAAAATGGTAGCTGGATAACTAGAGAAGTAGAAAGTAAGAACTTGTTAATAAAATAGAGGTATGAGGCGAGTAGTAAGTGCCTGAACTTAGCAAAGGGTGAGTTGCTGGTGTCTGCACTTGGCAAAGAGACAAGCAAAAAGAGACATCTCAATACAAAGAGAAATAAGAATTGGCATAGGATGTGGGGCATCTGGTCTATAAATATGGGGGCTGCAAGACTCACCTCTCATAGCAATCAAACGGAGCATGGCTGCTTCATATAACCAGTTGCCACCATTATTTCTGGGCAGTTTCACTGAGTGGGATGATTGCTACACAGACCAGCTAGTATACTGTCTTAAGAGACAATAAACCTGTCTGAGCTTTTGCCACCAAATACAAATTTGAGTTATTCTGTGTTGCATCTAAGGGCTGTTTACAGGCAATGGCCTCTTTAAACACACAGACCCGAGCAGCCTGAATGTCAAAAGCAACTGAAGACAGGAGGCCGGCTAGGAACATTCCCACACAACAACACCTAGTTGAGAATCATTGGCATAGAACCATGTCATGGTCTGAAGCCATCACTGCTAGGCCTCAAGCAGGCAATGACCCATAGGATTAGTATAGGATTAGTAGGCGCACCTACATGAGATGTGTTACTGCACAGTTGCCTAGTTTAATGCACAGTAACTGCATGTTTCTACATGTGTGCATTTTTGCTTGGCAGTAAAAAGCTTAATTGTGCTTACATTTGCTACCTGCAAATGCAGGTAGCAAAATTAAGTGAGACTAGTTATTGCACAGTAATGCACATGTAGATGTGATCCAGGAGAAAATTTGCTCCTAGGTCTGCCCAGCTGCTAGGGGGCTGCAGCCTAGGAGCCTCTCCTACTCCAGGGCTGGAATGCCTCTATGGCACACAACGCCGGCAGCTTGGGCGTATTGGGATGGCATGCTATGGCCAGGGAGGCAGTCATTGGGCATGGGGGAGCCAGGCAGTGGTCAGTGCAGTAGGCCAGTAGGGTGATCATGGCAGCCAACAGGATCATGGGGTACTGGTCATTGCTGCCAGGGCAAGAGGCTAGAGCAGCCATAGCACAGGGAGGCAGGGTGGCCACAGAGAAAGCTTACACATGCTGCCCCTGTGCTGGGCAAGCTGCTCCTGGATAAGAAAGTGGCTGCCCAGGGAACAGAGAGTGGGGTTGGCTTTTAAAGTAGGTTGCCAGCTGCTGCCAGCTGCAGCCGGAGACTAGAGCTGTCCCTGATGGTTGCAGGGGCCCATTGCAAGGCTGCAGGGATCTGGGAGCAAATCTTCTCCCTAATCCTTACATGTGTAGACACCTACACTGTTACTTGTCAGCTCTGTCTTCCTGAGGGAGGCCTGGCACCCAGCTTGCTGGACTTACAAAGGACTTTTTCTATTCCCCTCTCCCCCACCCCCCACACATACCTCATCTAACCAGAACTAAGCAGAAGAAAAGCTTAATAGGCATCTTGGGCTGTACATTCCCCGGTCCCACTATGGGAGGCCTATTTCAACTTCATTGACTAAAACTTGATTGCCGGGTTAGGGAATGTTGAGGCAAGAAACTGAGCCAGAGGGGGTATGGGCAACATTTGAACAATGGTTAAGGGTTCGTCACAATGTCCAGCCCATTGGAGCCCTGACCACAAATGCTGTCATACTTTTCCGGGGATGACTAATGGAAGTTCTCTCCACAAAGTTTATGAACACTCCAAGTAATCAATCCCTTTAAGTAAGATCTGGAAGTCATGCTAAACTGAGGCTTATCCACAACAGGTAAAATACAAAACCCTGATGCTGCAAGCCTAGCTAGGCCATCTGAGAAGAAACAATGTGGTATCCCATCCAGTATATCTTCTATTCATAAGAATTTCAAGCTGGCTTCTAAGTGTCTGGTTACTCCTTAAAACCTTATGTTTTTCCTGGTTGTTAATCAGTTTCCTGAGATGTTCCAAACCTGATAACCCCTTGTCACTAGAAAAGATAATTATTTACACAATTAAAAGAATGCTTTGAAGAGTCTGGACTAAGGGTATAAAAAGCTGTAAAAGCAGCAAAGAGTGTGCTTCAAGAGGGAGAAATCTCTCTGACACCATCCGCTGTTGTTCTTGAGAAGCTGGAAGAAACAGATCGTCTCTTTCCATCATCTGTTTAACCTTTAACAATTGTGCTAAGAACTTTACCTATCAGCAAACAACCCGAGTGCATTGGAATGGTGAGATCCCAGCTCTCACTCTCTCTCTTTCTCTTTTTCTCTCTAGGCATAGATTTCTGTACCTAATTTTATTAGTTAAACTTAAGCTAGGTTGCCCCAAATACTCAATGAAACCAGGGTAATATTGTAATTGTTTTTGTTTGTTTTTTCTTGCATATCTATTACTACTAGTACTATTCTAAATTTCATATACTTAGCAATAAATAACTTTTATAGTCAAACTGATGGTAACTAGGTATATTTTTCCTTCTCTACTTCCCCTTCCCCACTTGTTCTGCAGCAATGCTTTTTTTACCTAAGCCAAAGATCTCTGTGAAGCTCAAAAATACTGTGGGGTCCGCTCATCAAGAGGCTACCACTACTAGGACAGTTAGGGCAAAAGATTGGGACGTGCTGAGTTTGAGACGCATAAGAGTATCAGCTTGTACAGGCTGGTTGACCCAGTTTGGTTCAGACATTCCCTAATGAACTGAATGGTGGCCCATGAGGGTATCAGCTGGACACCCAGTTGGATTCAGAGGCATTCTGTTTACCTGTGTGCTTGTGTCTGACTGCATTTTATTGTTACCTTAATGAACTGATTCCTGGCATATGAGGGTGTCAGCCTGTACATGCTGATCAACCCGTCTGGGTCAAACG
>NW_017728992.1:48192232-48196387 GCF_001723915.1 Gavialis gangeticus | reverse complement strand
ACTGAGTCCTGCAAGATAGCTCCATTGGGGGTGAGGACTTACAGAATGGAGAGATACAGCTCTGTACAGAAACACAAGTAACACAAGCAGCACATTGATAGAATTACAAAGACCCTAGGAAAGTTTCCGTAATAAATGAGCACACCCCAAAGTGGTGGGCAAATCTGGTAACAACACTTACTGCACAGTAAATCTAGGCTGGAGTAAATGCATGTGTAGATGTACCCAGTATGTAGTCTAGACACGACCGTACTATGTTCTTATATCTTTCACTGAACATTTCCATAGTGGTTTTACTGTTGTGCAAAAACTGTGTTGCTGCATTTGCAGCCATAATCATTCATGTAAGCAGCATATTTGTGACTGCAAAAAAATCCACCTGTACACTGTTATAAAAAAGAAATATTTTTTTTTGCACAAAGACTCAGGCTGATCCTGAGAGAATAATCAAGTAATGTCTAGGTTTCCTTGTCAGTAAATTTCTGTGCAGTACTTTTTCTAGGAGAGAATTGCAGGAATCTGCATGCTGCTGATGCTGTTACTAGCAAAGCCAGGCTCTGCACACCACTGCTCCCTATAGCTTCCAGCTGGAGAGGTCTGGTACTCAATTCTAAGACAAGACTTGGTTTTCCCCATATTGAATAGGGGAAAAGCCTTTGTCTTGGAATTGAGTAAATATAGTAAATAGAGCTTCTTTCTTGGATTTTTTTTTCTGCCTCTAATACTGGAGCTTCCAGTTGCCTATGGGTACATGTACACGCCACGATATTTGCCCTTTCATGTGCTGCAACTGTGTGTCTGTTTACACAATCAGGATTTCCTGTTGTTTTAAAAGTCTTTGTGGTGCATTAAAGTAAAACTCCTCAGATGTAGTTTAGTTTGGCTCCCCGTGAATTAAAGCATCGCCTCTATGGATTTGTTGCATGCAAACACAAAGGCACTCAAAGATGTGTAATTACCCTCTTTTTCCACCAGGGGGAGCTGTGCTATTGTTGTAACTCAGGCCTTTGTCTACTAGATGCTGCTTCAGATTGCTGCTGCTGGTTTTTTTTTTTTGGCCCCTGTTCATCCTGCCATCTTGCACCAACCCAGCTCCCCTGCTCCCATACCTGCATGCAGGCTGGGCAGTGTAGGGGTCGCCGGGTGTGGGGGAGGGACAGATGGAGCTACCATCTGGTGACAGATGGGGGTCAGGGTCCCCAGTGAGAGGGGGACATCTGTCCTGGGCACAGTGTGAGTGGGGGGCACAGTAAGATGGGGATCCCAGAGTGCCAAGAAATCTTAATCTGCCTCTGCTCCCACCCCCACCCCAATCTGTCATACTGCTGCTGCTCAGCTTGAGCATTCCCTGGGGTTCAACCTTTTCTGCTGTTTCATGTGAGGATACAAAATACAGGAGGTGGACATGCATTCTCTTTTATAGAATTAACCTTTAATGTTTTATTCACCTTTTAATTTTTTTTCATTAGTAAACACACAAGTGATACAGTTACACTTGTAGCAATCCAAGCAGAGAACCATTCATAGTTCAACAACTAGCAGCTACATTGATTGAGGGCACCCCTCCCTCCCGCTGCAGGACATTCAGAAGACGGGGGACCCCAACCCCATTTGGGCCACAGTACCCCATATTTTGGGGCACACACCCCTGCAAGGTAGACATCCAGTGGAGGGAGGCAGCACACAGGTAAGAGCACAGATGTTGGCCTGGAAGTCCTGCAAGCACTGCATGATTCACAGACATTTCTCAAAAATTATTTTTACTAATTACTCTGATTATTTCTACTTATTATTTTATTGATTATTTCTAATGATTACTGTGAAAGAGGGCAGACACCTACCCACCAGGCACTGACACTGAGCAGGCAGGCGACCCCATAGTTTGTGTCAAGGCACCCAAGGAAGGAAGTGCTCACAAAATAGCACAATCAGTATTTGACATGCAGATAACTAACACAGCTTAGTCACAACTAGCATGGAGTAGTTATAATATTTTAATTTGAGCAACAAAGACTTATTTTTGTAATTTAAAATTTAAAATGTAGGGTCAAATGCTAAATGTTTGGGGTCTGTGATAGCCACCTTTTGACTTTTGAGAGTCACCAGTATTTTTATGAAGTGTTGTATTTTTCTGTGTTTGTTTGTGGTTTTGTGTTTGTTTCATACATTCTGATCAAGCAATAGTCAGCTTTTTCAGCAGCACCTTCACACTGCAAGTATTTCTCCTTGCATTTTTATATTTGTGTCTTTGTGCTTTGGGTTTGTGTTTTTTGTGTTTTTGTTTTGTGTGTTTATTTTCTGGGTTTTTGTGTTTGTATTTGTGTGTTTGTATTCAAAAAATATGCTTCCTCTTCCCCCACATCTAAAAGATGGTGAACGCAGAGGGAGCAAAGAAGCTCTATTTAATATTTGGCACAAACATAGAGAACAGAAGTCAGAATGGAATGCTTATTTATAGCAATAGTCTCTTGATCAGAATGTATGAAAAGATGGGTCAGCTAGAACCAGACTCTTGGTATATAGTTTTTTATATATTTAAGGGACCAGCTTATGCTCGTTCTACACTGACGTTTGCATAACTTCATAGCTTATGTACAACTCAGCTGGAATAGGTATAGTATTGTAACCCAACAGAGGGAGGCACCAACCACACAGCCTTGATAGGCAGAGCACACATGGAGCCAGGCAGGCCTGCCTGGAATTGTGACACACACACTGCATGCTTCACAGGCATTTCTGATAGTATTTTTCCTAAAGATTATGCTTACTCTGATTATTTCTGATTATTACATTGAATAGTTGGAATAGCTATAATATTTTAACTTGAGCAACAAAGACTCAGCTGACCAGACCACAGAGGTTGGGCTCCACAAACTACAAAAGAGCACAATCATTACTATTATGTGACAGCAGGGCACCCTCCCCCTGACGCTGATTATTAACTATTATTGGAGGCAGCATGTTATCATTAGAGGCAGATTATTATTCTTACTTCATTATTCTTATTATTGTAGATGGACCTAATTGGGCTCATTGTCCTCACAAGATACAAAATAGCACAATCATTAGGCAACAGGGCACCCACCAAGCAGGCCCAGGACTGCAGAGCTTGGGGCAGGCACCAGAAGAAGGCAGACACCAAGGAAGGAAGGGCAAGAGGCAGCGGAGAGAGAAATAATAATTATTACTGTTTACCATTAGGAAAAGACATAATGCATCAGAAATCTCTCGAGAATTCTCCATGTTCTATACAAAAATAATCTTTTACCCCAACACCAAACCTTCATGTTAATTCTCTTGCTGTACCTGCTGGACAAAATGAACAGAATGTCCAACAGTCAGCCAATTGTCACCCAGCACCATACCATGACTTTGTGCTCTTTTGTATCTTGAGAGTACACCAAGCCCAAGTAGTGAACTAGAGGCAGGCGCTCAGCACTGAGCCATGACTTTTTGCTGTTTTGTATCTGGATAGTACACAACAGTCATATACTAGAGGAAATACATTGAATTCAATTTTTTTTGGCTATCTTTGATGCACCTGTGACTTATCTACAAAACCAAAAAGAAAAGAAAAGGAACATTGCATCCAGTATTTTTTGAAAGAGTTAATAAAGCATTTTTGAGTAAATACATGCTTGAACTACCTGAACATTTTTAATTTTTCAGCATTTCCAAATCTTGTGCTGTGTAGGCAGGCACACAAGGAAGGTAGGTCAGGAGGCAGAGCACATAGTCAGCCCTGGAAGTAGGATACACACAGCATGCTTTACAGATAGTTCTTACCCTGACCAGAGACAAAATAATTCTAATTATAATAAATAATAGCATATTAATATTAAAAAATAAAATTTACAAATTAAAATTATTATTTGATGTGCATGTTCATTTGCGTCTAAATTCATAGATTCATAGATTCATAGATTAAGGGTCGGAAGGGACCTAGTAGATCTTCTAGCCCGACCCCCCGCCAGGGCGGGAGAACAACAAAAAACCCCAAAAAGAGAAATGGGACTCAAATGAGTCCAGCCAGGTAGGCATCCAGCCTCTTCTTAAAGACCCCCAGGGTAGGGGCCAGCACCACTTCCCTTGGAAGTTGGTTCCAGCTCCTAGCCGCCCTAACTGTGAAGTAGTTTTTGCGGATGTCCAATCTAT
>NW_017728992.1:48187638-48191880 GCF_001723915.1 Gavialis gangeticus | reverse complement strand
CAAAGAGTTTCCCCAGGATTGAGGTAAGACTGACGGGCCTATAGTTACCCGGGTCCTCCCTCTTCCCCTTCTTGAAGATGGGGACCACATTTGCTACCTTCCAATCATCTGGCACCTGGCCCAAGCACCACGATCGCTCATAGAGCCGTGCCAGGGGCCCTGCAATAACCCCAGCTAGCTCCCTCAACACACTACAGACACTTTTGTCTCTGTTTAGAAACTATGTCTTGAAGGAGAGGGGGTTAATTTTTTTAAGCACTGTCTAAGACCATTATCAGCAGTATGATTATAATCATAATCATTATTCTCATTGTTTTCATTATTATTAATCTAATGCTAATCTAATGCTAATAATTATTAATCTAATGATAATAGTTATTTAAGCCACGGAGACAGTAGACAGGCAGGTAGAGAGGGATACTAATAGCAATAGGCAGCTGGCAGAGAGACATTGCAAACATTGCCAGTCTTGTGAGGCAATGCAAATGTGTACAAGGAAGTGGCATCGGGCATCGTTCTCAGGCTCCATACATGATCAGTCTGCTTTTCTTCTGCAGTGGCTGTGGAAATGGGATGGAGCTGCCCAGCAGCAGACTGGGGAGGGAGGGGGCACAGGGATGGGGGAAGGGTGGCTCATGCTGCTGTGAGCGCTCCCAGATGAGGAAGGGGAACGGGCGTGTGCACCCCAGATCTGTGGGCTGCCACTGTGGGCAGGCTGCCACTGCGGGCCTTCCTCCAGTCTCTGAACCTCCTTGGTATCTGCCACTCCTGCCTTCCCTCCCCTCTCTTCCTCCCCAGGGCCCAGCCTAGTGTCAAGTGTCACTTACCAATATGTAAAGGTGCCAGTTGTGGAGGATGTCACAATGTCCTCTTGCAACTTCCATGTGGCAAAGCAGCTCTCTTCCTGCACTTGACTGCTACACGGCACTTGACTTCAGCCTGCACACTTCTTGACCACTGCATTCACATTCCTGTGCCCCACAGGGGCAACTCTTCCCACTGGGCTGAGTCCTTCTGCCTCTGGTGTGTTGTCATCTCTCATCCACCTCAGACATCTCTCACGATACAGCATACACATACCCCGACCACTGTTCCCACAATTTCTAGGCTTTGAGCTGGTCAGAAAAAGGCCCCCCACCCCCTCCACCCTCATTTTGAAGAAAAAAAACTCCAGATGTGCTGGAGTGCCGGGCTGGAAAAGAGCACCAAAACCCTGCCTGAAAAGAGCACTAAAACACTGTGAAAAAAAGCACCGAACAGTGGCAATGAGTACGGGGTGCATGTGCACTCCCTGAGAGTGCTGGTACACCCCTGACTGGCCATGCTCCCCGCTTATGGGAATGGGAGTGCTGAATGTATGCTGCGGCCACTTCCAGGACCACTGCAGCCACTCCTGGGAGCAGCGTGGCTGCTCACCAGATGGTAAGTTTTGCCACGGGAGGACCACCCCACCCCCTCTGGTCAGCAAGATTGGCCACAAGGGACTCCTCCCCTTGTCAGCAAGATTGGCCATGGGTGACCCTCCCTGGTCGCTGATTGGTCACTGGGAGGGGGGGAAGTGCCCCCCCTGACTAAGATGGCACCAGTCACCCATGGCACCAAAAGGCTTCTTAGGGGGCAGCATCTTTGGGAAGCTTTGCAAGGTGCTTCACTAATGTGGGGGTGGGAGAAGGAATGCTTGTGGCACCCCCATGCCCAGCATACAGGGATCCTGGCAAGCAAGACTTCTGAGGGGGCAGCACCTTTGGGTAGCTTTGCAAGAAAAAGTGCCCCCTCCCAAGAGCACCTCATCTAAAACCCACCCCCAAAAAAGGGGCAATATTGCACCGGGGGAGAGAAGGTTTTACATTTGAAAGAGGGCAATTAGCAACTTCTCAGGCCAAGCTCCCTCTGTTCTCCCTGGAGCACAGGGCCTTTCCTTTGTAAACAGTTTATTCCCCCCCCACACACACACCTCCCCAACACCACCATTGCACTTGGTCTGAGCCTATGGTTAGGGTTTGTTTTTTCCATCCTTCTACCACTTTCCCCTCTCTCCGCATGAGCAGGCATTTTTGTTGTCCTTCACAATTAGGGAGCCAGATGCAGAGAGACAGAGTAACATGAGGCTTTATTGTAAGGAGCATCAAAACAAGTAGTGTTGAAGCAGTCGGTTACTTGGGCTTCTTTGCCTTTAAACCCCACCCCATCCAGAACTGATCTTTGCTCCCTGAACCACAGTGGTGCCTGCCTGGCCCTGCTGGCATTAATGCGCCCCTCAGATGACTCCACTGTGGTTCGGGGGAACAGGCTCAGCTGTAGTGCTCCTAGCTAGCTCATGGACAGAGGCAAGATGAGCAGAGCTACTTTGCTCTTTCTGGGGTGGTACCTGCTTTTTGATGCTGCACTTCTTCATGCACTGCAGGTCATCCTTTATCAAGTCTTCTGGACATTGACACGGCAGTGTGTGGCCATGTCCAGAAACTGTCCCATACTGTCTAGCAGCTGCTTCCTGAAGTCAACTGTGTTGTCAACCATTTGATTCTCCCAGTCCTCATTACACCGAAGCAGCTCCTGGACTTCGTCCCACCAGCCATTTGCAGCTGATACTCGGGTTTGTGCCACCTCAACCAAAGCCTCCATCATGCTCTTTCTGAACTGTCATTGCCTGCGGCGCATATTCCTTGAGTGTTCTGCTATAGTGCAAGCTGGGTTCCAAGGTTTGGAAGCACAAGCCTGGCTGGCATCAGGGGTGGTCACTGGTAAACAAATGAAAAAAAGTGTTTCTGTTTTGGTCACATTTCCTTCCCCCACATGCCAACCATTCAAGAGGATGGTTATGAACCTCTACCTCCGCCTGTGTCTCAGAACAGGCAATGTGATGAAGCTCCTCATTTACCGACAAAGACATGGTGATGGGCTTGAGCATGGGCCAAACAGGGCCTCAATGTCCATTCAGATGGCTGGTTAATGTTCCATAATATTCCCAAAACTCATCACACCCACTTATGTCTGTGCCTGTCTTCCCCTAGCCTTGCAGTTCCGCAAAATCAGGGCCAATTAACCCTCCCTTTGAGTGGTACTATTATGGTAGCTATTGAGATGTAGTCCTGTCCATCACACACCCATGTTTCTGTGGGGGCAGGGTATTTTGTGGGGGGAACTGCCTTGCAAGTCTTTTTTTTG
This sequence comes from Gavialis gangeticus, assembly GCF_001723915.1. Taxonomy (NCBI): domain Eukaryota; kingdom Metazoa; phylum Chordata; order Crocodylia; family Gavialidae; genus Gavialis; species Gavialis gangeticus. The sequence continues at coordinate 48,188,715 of NW_017728992.1, read as the reverse complement.
GTACCGAGCAAGATGCCTCATGTCGATCATACAGAATTTATATCTCATCTTCAATTTACAAGTAAAAGAGAACCACAGATTAAAAAAATAATAGAAACAAAGCACAGATATGGTGGGGACATTCTGACAGTTCATGCTGAAATCCTGTGACAAATCTGCACTCCTAAAAAAACACTGCCGAAGTACGTAGGTAGTGTTAATTTCTTTTGCCACCTGATCACATTCCCTTGCTTCACCTTCATAGGAACAATTTCCTTTTTTATGGCAAATACATCTAACGTAATAGACATGCTTCCTCAGATATTAAATAAAAATCAGCAGCTGATGCTTCTAAACCTAGAATATTTAGGTTCTTTCACAATTGTTGATATATCATAGAAGACAGCTGTAGCTTTGCATGCAGTTGCTTCTTAAGCTGGCAGAGCCAAGTTTGTTCTAGCTGTAACTAGAGAAGCAGACTCTGTTTGCTGTCCTTGCAAAAGTATTCACCTGATACTGGCTCATTTGGACATATCTGTAAATATAAGCATTCTGTACTGAGGATTCTCAAGGTTTTGTCTGGTCCTACATTAACACAAGAACAATATGGCAGAATTGTCTCTGTCTGATTGCAGAATTAAAATTCTTTTGAAGCCTAGCTTGATAACAGTTGTCTTCACCAAAGACTTGATTCATCAGAACTCTTCCCATATCTCATTGGATATTTTTTTTCACTATGCTTACTAGGATACAGTAAGAGCAAATACAAGTTTCAAAAGGATGAGATCCTGTGCATCCAAAACATCACTTTTAACTTTACATGCTATGACTGACCTGCCAGGACAACTGTTTTATTTTCTGCGGAGATGTTGGGTTTTTTAGCCAGGAGTGTTATTGCAGGTCAGGCCTTTTTTGGATGAGATCAGTAACCAAAGAATGAGGGGGCACACCCAACAACTGTTCCATTTTCTAGGTAGATTGTTCTTGGGTGTGGCTCTTCATTTATATGATATAAGCAATTATCCTGAAGCCAGGGCGCCATTGTTCATCCTACTAAACACCATGGTAAACACCAACACCCCCCATCAAACACAGCTA
>NW_017728992.1:48176635-48182638 GCF_001723915.1 Gavialis gangeticus | reverse complement strand
CAAGCCAGAAATGGAATACACCAACACCCCCCATCAAACACAGCTATGGGGAAAAGTTCTGCTGCACCAGCACCCAGTGCCCTGGGGTTACTTACTGACATGCAGAGAAGAGGTCACTTGCAATAAACTGAAAAGTGGCCCTGCTGCTTACATACAATCAACCTTGCTTGGGAGAATCCATCAAGGATGACAAAAGAGCACCAAATGGAGATTCAGGAGGAAATGTGTGAGGACTGGGATGTGGAGAATGGTGAAGAACTGAGTGAAGACTCTGAAACGAAAAATCTGGATGACATGGGTGAGGAGGAGGAGGTGGAGTAGGAGGAGGAACTGTTGCTAATTACCCGGCTGTTGGTCTTGGACTTAATGCAAAAGATACAGGTGCAGCTAATGATGGCAGCATATACATTCATCCTGCTTCTCAGCACTTGCCATGAGGAGATGCCTGCATGTAGACGTGCCTTGTGAAAAAGGACACTTAGATATGCAGTGGAGTGGAATAGATGAGAGGCACGTGCAGAAGTGTAAGCTGACAGGGCTCTGTGGATGAACCTCAGGAGCAGCAACTGCAGGGTCTGGGCCCATGAGAGCAGCTTGGATTGGTGGGAGCAAATCATGCTGACCACTTGGAACAATCAGCAGTGGCTGGACGCATTCTGAATGACCAGGAAGACATTTAATAATATCATCTCAATACTGGGGCCACAGATTGTGAGGCAGGACACTAACATGTGTCGGGCCATCGCGACAGACAGGAGGGTGGCCATGGTCATCATGAAACTGGCCACCCTGTCCAGCCTTCACTACATAGCCTTGTTGTCAGGATCCCTGCCACAGGGTCACCTGTTGGAGACCGGACAGAGCCTAGAGGGGTGCAAGTGGCAGGGTTTTGGGTTGACCATGACTTGGCAGAGGTGGGCAGTATGACTTAGCAGAAGGCTGCCAGTGGTGGGGTAGGGACTGTGGAGGGAGGGGATTAGTAATACTGGGGTATTACTTCCTGGTTTACTGGTGAACATGTGCCTCCTGCTGTAATTTATTAGGAAAGACAGCACTGGGGTAGTTTGGTATTTGGCTCCCCCTGCTGGAAATTACAAGGAATTGCACACCAGGCTTAATTTGTTCAAAAGCCCTGTACATGCAAACACAAACTTGACACACCAGAATAAACAAGTTAAAAAATTTTAATCCTCTTTAAATTAATGAGGATTAAACTTTGTGGCATGTACAAGTGCCCTGTGAATACAGTGCAAGCTTTTTGATCTCTCACTTAAAAAAATTAGCCTCTGAAGAGAGATTCCATCGAAATGGAACTTACCAAAGGCCTACTGCTATATTTGTGGAGACCAACTATCTGTCCTTTAGTTTCTTGTAGAATTCCTGGAAATATGCAGAAATTTGGAAAACCACCTCCCAAAACTGAGGAGAATATTCACAGCTGATGTAACTTACCACAGTTTTAATGAAGGGCCACACTGTTACCCCATAGGGCAATACTTTAGAAAACACACATGGCGCTTGCTAGAACATTACATTGCACCAAATACTATGTGTCAACGGTACAGTTAAGCTCTCCATGTATAAATATGTAATTCCTAAGAGTCTTGGGCTAAATTATTCAACCATGCTTCCATGACTTTTTCATCTTGCTCAACCCTTCTGGTAATCCATGTGTAGTTCCTTTGAACTGATAGGCAGGGATTAAGTCCACTTTTCTATCTGCTGCTATTTGATGAGGCTTTTTGAAAAAGCAAGGTTTTCACAGAGACACGTGTTGTATGTAGTGACCTGATTTATTGTAATAAAGATTTTTGTCTTAGCGGTAACACAGGATTTTGAGAGAATTAGAATTCAGGTGTTTCTCACATATCCAGAATTATCTTTCATTTAATCAGTCATGCTATTTCTAAAATTGAAGACAAGGCAGTGTGGCATCTTAAAGAACAACTTCCCTGACTTCTTTCTAACAGCAGACTAATACATAAGCTCTCTCTATTTCTAAAATTGTTTGTAACTTTGCTTTGTAGTGTCAAGCAAACAGGATTCGTGTCAGCATTTATATGTGGTGGCTCATATATTGTTTGGGTGCCATATAGTACAGGAGACTAAATATGGCTTTGTCTGAATCTCCTCATTTCTCCTTGTGCTTTGACCATGTTGGCTAAAGGCTTGATGTTCCTACCAGGCTGATGGCAACTCTGAACATCCATCTTGTTAAGCTATCCAAACCTTTTTTCCTCACAACCAAACCTAACTCTATTGCCAGCATGGAAGCACCCTACATTACTACTGGATTATTGGCAGAAGGCAAGATAGAGTTGCATATTTTAGATAACTGAATCAGAGATGCATAAGCTTTTGTGAGTAACGGCTCATTTTATCAGCATCTGATGAAGTAAGCTGTTGCTCACAAAAGCTTATGCATCTCTGATTCAGTTAGTTCAGCAGTTGGCCACCTTTTTAGGCTCTCCAGGCTGCAGGCTGGAAAAACCCAGTTTGGGTTACAGCTGGGTGGGTGCTAGGACTCAGCCACTAGGGCTGTGCAAAATTTCACCAGCTGTTTCGATTTGACACTGTTTCAACTCGTTTTGAGCTTGAAACACCAAAATCAAATCGAAACAAAGGGCTTCAAAACAGCCTCGAAACAAAACAAGGCTAATCAAAACGTTTTGAAAGTTTCAAAATGTTTCAAGTTTCAGGGCAGCCAGGTGGTAGGAGACAGGGAAGAACTAGGGCTCAGCTCCCAGCAGCAGCTGGCAGTGCAGCCGTGGCTCTCCCTGCCTCCAGTGGTCAGGCTGTGCAAAGCCAAACACAGCGCAGGGGAAAGGAACTGAGACCTGGCTCAGTTTCCCTCCCCAGTACTGCAATCAGGCTGGGGAAGGGAACTGAGCCCCATTGCTCAGTTCCCCTCCCCGGCCCGATCTAGCACTGGGGAGGAAACTGAGCAATCAGGCTTAGTTCCCTTCCCCAGCTCCCTGGTTCCAGGCAGCAGCACCCGGCTCCCTTCCCTCATCTGGCAGGCAGATTGGGGCCCACAGCCCCTGGAGGACTGGCACAGTCCCCGCAGCCCTCCCAGGGTTGCGGACCCCTATCTGCGTGCCAGATGAGAGAGGCTGTTTCGAGCTTCCCCATTATAGAGAATGGGCAAAACATTGAAACAGTATCGAAACAGCCTCATTGTTTTGACGAAGCAAAATGGAACAGCTGTTTCAAATCTAAATGAAATTCAAAATGAAAAGCTGTTTCACTGAAACCTCGAAACTCGAGTTGAAATTGAATGGTGCCGTTTCACACAGTCCTATCAGCCACCACTGGTGCATCTCCCCAAAGTAGCGTGGAGCCTAAGCTCCACCCCCCTCCATTGCTGCATGTCACTGGAGCCCCACATTCGCAGGCTGAATCCAAGGGTTCTGCAAGCTATAGGCTGCCAACCCCGAGTTAGTCTGTAAGGTGCAACCCTATTCTGCCTTCTGTCTGACTTCAGGCTAATTGCCTCTCTCTACTGGATTACTGGGTCACTTTAGGAAATATATATCCTATTTACTTGAATACAAGATAAAGTGTCCCCCCACCCCAAGTTGGCAAGGGAAAAAAAACCCTCATCTTACAATAACATACAAAGAAATCACACAAACACATTATCTATCAATAAAAACAGCAATAGAAACCAACAATAAGCTTGATTAAAATCAACCAGCAGTAAACATAACTATAAAACATTTGACTTTTTTCTGTAAAAATATCTATCTATCTATCTATCTAGCTAGCTAGCTAGCTAGCTATACGTCTACCAACCTGTCTTGTGACTACTGTAGTTCACTTGACAGTCCAAAAGATGTCTTTAAAGTAAACAATTCTTATTTCCATTACAAAAACCAGACCACACACCTGCATTCCCATGTACCTCTTTGTCCATCACTGTCACCTTTAACTGTCACAGTTATGGAAAGGAATACCTCAGTGCCCTCCCCACAACCCCCTTCCCTGTTCCCTTCTCCCCCCATCCCAACTCTCCCACCTGTTTGCCCAGATCTTTCATTCATCATTGTATTCATTATCATCCCCAGGGATCCGGGTTTTCCGTGTCCCAGGGCAAAACAGAGAAAACCACAGATTTCCCATTTTTATCAGAGAAAACATGGATTTATGCTTTTAGTAAAGAAAGCTGTGGGTTTTCCACTTTTGCAAAGAGCTCTGCAGGCTGGCAGAGTTCCAGCCTGCAAGAGCTGAATGCAAAAAGGGCAGGAAACACCCAGCCCTGCCCAGAGGAGGAAGGAGAGGGGGAAGGGCGGGACCTGAGTCTCTTAGTCAGTGCCCACGTGGCCAGCAGCACATGGAACTGGGACAAAACACTATCTGCCCTTAAGGGAAGCCACACATGGAGGCATCAAGCCCGGTCAAGCCAATAGTGCCACTCCAGTTCCACATGCCACCGGCCAGGTGGGCACTCCATGTGTGGCTTTCCCCAACACTTCCCCCTCCCTCAGCCCAGACAGGCAGGCAGACAGGTAGGGATGGAGCGTGCCCCAGGGCGCTGTGGTGGCATCTCCCTTAGTGCCTTCCCATACTTTCCTTCTTTCTCAGGGGAAGGGGAAAGGCAGGCTGGGTGCCGCCGACCCCACACAGCACACTGTGGTGCTTCTCCGCCCCTCACCTCAGTTTGCTCTCTGTGCCCACTCCCAGGAGCAGGGCCAGCAGGAGCAAGAGCAGTGGTGCCCCTCTGCAGGCTGCACACGTGCCTTCTAGCTAGGGGGGACAGCAGTTCACATGTGGCAGCTGCTACTGCCCCACATGGACGTACAACCAGCCACAGGAAAGCAGCATGGGGCGTGGCAGCAGCAGTGTGGTGTGGTGGCAGCCGCCGTGTGCAAAGCCATCTCCCATCCCCCGTGGTCCTTTAAAACTGTCCAGTTTGTAGACCTTCCTGAGTGAAGCCTGAGATGCCGCCTGAATTCGAGTGGAGTGGAGTGCAGCTACTTTTTGTCTCGTCTTGACGCAGAGATCTGCTTAGTACAGCCTCTATGTGAGGGCCAATCCACCCTTCATCATTTTGGCTACAACAGGGATGCTCAAGCCCCAGCCTGATCTCAGGATTAGGGCCCCAGTGACCCTGCCCTTCCTCTAACCAGTCCTGTAGGCTGAGATCAAGGCCCTAGGTCCAATGCCACCCGTCTGCTGCATTGCACTATGGAACCAGGCATGTGGGCCTGATCCTGGGTGCAAACTGTCCTCGCACCACTTGTTTGGGCCATGGGACCAAAAGGAGCTAGGTTGTTCTCAGTGGTGACAGATGACAGAACAAGGAGCTATGGTCTCAAGTTGCAGCAAGGGAGGTTTAAGTTGCATATTAGATAAAAACTCTTTCACTAGAAGGGTGGTGGAACACTAGAACTGGTTACCTAGAGAGGTGGTGGAATCTTCATCCTTGGATGTTTTTAATGCTGGGCTTGACAAAGCCTTGGCTGGAATTAACTAGTTAGGGATGGTCCTGCTTTGAGCAGGGGTTTCGACTAGATGACATCCTGAGGTCCCTTCCAGCCCTAATTTTCTATGATTCTATGAAAAGGTTGGGCACCACTGCATTTCAACAACAAAACAGCATGGGGACAACCTGAAAGGTTGTTTTTTGTGAGTAGAACTCTCGTGTAATCCTGATCTCCAGGGTATACAGCCAAGGTAGCCTTAGGGGTGGGTGACATGGGCAACTGCCCAGGGCGCTGTGGTCAGGGGGGCTACAAACGCACACATAAGCAGCCCATGCTCACAACCTTCCTCCCCACCCCACCAGCCCTTCGGGTCCCCTCATCCCCCCCCACCACATCCTCCCTCGGCCCTGCTGGTGCTTTGCGCCCTTCTCCCACAGCACTGACAGAGGGGCCCCCCACCTGCCAGGGCTATGGGGCGAGGGACCCAGGTCTGCAGCCTCATGCCCCCCCGGCAGCAGCATTCAAGTCCCTGTCACTCATCAAATGAGGTGTCGTGTCAATCCCTGGGCTAGTCTGG
>NW_017728992.1:48146323-48146743 GCF_001723915.1 Gavialis gangeticus | reverse complement strand
CAGGGTTGCCCCTGGCTGCGTCATTCGTCCCCACATGGATGACGACCATGGGGTACTGATCTGCAGGTCGGATGTAGGCCGGGATCCTCTTCATGATATCTCTAACCCGAGCCCCAGGCATGAAGCAGTCCTCCCATGTCATGGGGTCAGGCTGACAGATGGGACCTTCCAGTCCTTGTAGGATGGAGTCTCCGATGACGAGGACCCGGCGTTTCTTCCTGCTGGTGTTCACTCTCTGCCCATTCTTTACCATGTGGGGAGTGGCATCGTCCCCGCCGGAGGCAATTTCACTGTCTTTCTCCATCACAGCTGCCAGGGCATCAAACCTGTTCCCCGGGTGAACCTGGGGAGCTTCCACCACTCTAGGCCTAGCAGCTCTGGATTTGGACACCTTCTGCCACTCCTGTGTTGGATGCATCT
>NW_017728992.1:48140835-48141323 GCF_001723915.1 Gavialis gangeticus | reverse complement strand
ATGCATCTCCTGTGGGGGCTGTACAGTGGGCGACCGGGACTGCAGAGAACAAAAATAGGCATCAATTTCATCCTCTGGATCCCTGATACCCCTCAGCCTGCTCACCTCAGCCTGGAGCTCCCTCACCTGCTCCTCCAGGGCCCTAAGTTGTGCACAGGAGAGACAGGCAGGGGACCACCAGGCCTTACCCCCCTAGGACCCCACCGAGCCCCCCCACACACACACAGGGGGGCAAGGGGCCACCGACCCCGCCATATGCTCCGTCTGGATGGAGGCCTCAGAAGAGCCCATGACAGGTGGCCGCGCCCAGGCAGGGCCCCTGGCAGCTGCGCTCCGCATCTGCACAGTGTCTACAGAGCTGCGCCTGCTGCTTTTGCTCACTGGAGGTGCAGCTCTGGGCAGCTACCTTGCACCCGCCTTACGCGAAAGCCGGCGCTGCTGTCTCCTCTGCAGCTGCTGCCTTCGCCGCCAAGGTAAGGTGGGTACAC
>NW_017728992.1:48129729-48140769 GCF_001723915.1 Gavialis gangeticus | reverse complement strand
TGCTTCCCAACTGCGAGGGAATTTCAAACCGCTGCTTTTTAAAGCCCACAGTTTGAAATTCCCACAGTTATGCCCTCAGCCAATCAGGCCTTCCAGCTTAGCCGGAAGTGTTTGCTGGCGGCCCCACCCCCTACCGACCTTCCTGCTGGGATCCTGGGGTGGCAGGGATTACCATCCCCAAGGGGCTAGTCAGAGCTGCCCCCCTGCTTGGGGGAAAGGCCCCTGGAGCTACTCTCCCGCTTGGGGGAAAGTCCCCCCCCCTGCTGTCTGCCTGCCCGCGAGCAGCTCAGGAGCGCGGCTCCCTGTCGGGTGAGCTAAAAGGGCTTCAGAGGGCTTCCCCTCCGGATCCGCTTCAGCTGCACTGTACCCTCTGCCCCACTTACCTTAGGGGGAAATCAGCTGTTGCTGCCCCCGTTGCTGTCTCCTCTGCAGCTGCTGCCTTTGCCGCCGAGGTAAGTTGGGTACACTTGTGGCACATGTGCACCCTGCTCCCTCTGCTTCTGCTTCCCAACACTGTCCTGTCTGCCTTTGTCCTGTCTCCCACAGCATGGATGTAGCCAGCATGCGGTATGCTAGCTAATGCTGAGAGGTGTCTGTGTAAGGCAGAGGGCAGGGGTGAATCCCTGCTTGAGCTGGGAGTGGTGAGGTGGAAGTGGGGGAGCAGGAGGAAGCCAGGCAGACCCCACTGTACCTGCAGTCTCTGCCAGAGCTGCAGCCAGGTTGCAGAGGGGAGGGGCCAGCCCTCCTGGGCTGGAGCAGAGAGCAGAGCCTCGCCCAGAATTGCAAAGCATCTGGGATGCTGGAGGACTCTGATTTCACTTAAACCAGGAAGGGGTGGGTCTGGGACAGACATTGCATAAACTGGTTTGACCCAAATCAGTTAAGCCTGATATTACATTCAACCAGGTTTATCTCAAACTGGTTTCAGCCATTTTCAAACTGGTTTATGTACATTGAACATCTGTTCTGTTACAGGTTTAAACCAGTTTCTGATCACTTAAACTGGCTTATGTGTAATGTCTGTCCCTAGCCTAAGAGATCAGTTTGGAGGAGGAGAACATGGAAGAGGGTAGAAGAGAGAGAAATGAAGGAATCTGAAATAAAATGATCAGAGTTAGAAAGAAGGGCAGCTGATCAAGAAAGGTAGAGATGCTTCCTTGTAGGTCCAAGTGCCATGTTACCTGAAGGACCGTAAACATGCAAATGCTAATTGATAACTAATACAGTAAAAGTTCTGTTAACCAGCATCTTACAAGCTGGCATGCTCAATTAACTGGCATGCTGGCTTTAAGATAAAGTGAAACCGGAAGTGTCTACCGTGGCACTTCTGGTTTCTCCAAGCCCCCACTGCTTGGGGCAAAGCAGCCTGTGCTGCTGAGCCCCCCATGGCCTGGGGGCTTAACAAGCTGTGCAGGGCCCGCCTCCCTGTCCTGTGGGGCCTGCAGGGCCCGCAGGAGGGGCAGCAATGCTGCGGGAGGGGCAGAGGGACGCCCCAGACATGGTGGGAGAAGTGGCAGCACGGGCCGCTCAATTAACTGGCATATTTTGTTATCCCGCATCCCCCATTCCCTGGGGATGCCAGATAACAGAGCTTTTATTGTATAATGTTTTTAAAACTGTTCTAACAAGAGTACTTTCCAGAATGTATTATGTAAAATTGAGGGGCAGGGCAAGCACTAGATGTGAAACATGTTGCACTTAAAACTGTGCGCTAACAAATGGCTTCTTTTTCAGTTGCTCTAAATTTTTTAGCTGAATTTAATTGTTTTTCCCCTGCCTAGCTTCAAAGGGGAAAAGATGTGACATCAGTGTTACTGTGCATCCGGGTTTTCCTGGACATGTCCTTCTTTTTGGCCCCCTTTCCTCATGTCCAGGTAGGTTTTTAAAATGCAAGCAAATATCCAGGTTTTTGCTCTGCCTCTGCGTTCCCAGGCTGGCTGCTTGGGGCTGGGAGCAGTGGGCAAGGTGATTGGCTGTTGGGGGTCACGTCTTCCCGGCATGGGCCCCGGCAAGCTGCTCCCAAGTAAAAAGACACTCTGTGTGTGTGTGTGTGTGTGTGCGCGCGCATGCGCGCGCATGTGCATGTGCGTGCAAGCATGCACACATGCACATGGGAGCTGCTTGGGCAGCAGGGCTGAGGGGGAAGGGTGCTGTGGGTCAGGAGTGAGAGGCTTTCCCTCAGAATGCCTGTTTATTGTTCTCTGGCATCAGGCTCAGTCAAATGTCAGTGCTGGCTGCTGCTTATCAGGAGCTGGTTGCAAGGGGGGTGGGGGGAAGACATTGTGCAGCAGCTCTGTTTAAATTGTAGATAAACTAGCTAGTGAGGAGCCAGTTAAGACCAGAGGCAGGATGCTATAATGTCTGGGTCCCTTGTTGGGCTCTAGCTGCAAGTTCTTAACAAGAACAGGGAGCTGTATGGGTACTAGCCAAGACTCTGAGGATGTCAAATCGGGCATCAAGTACCTGGGATGGGTGTTCAAAATGCAGTGCTTTTAGTACAGTAGGTATATTTTTCTTATAGTTGATATTACAGAGTCCCTTTAAAACACAATACAACTTGTATTAATAATGCAGAAATTGTGTTAGTCCTAAGATTTTAGGTCAAGCATGATAGACTCATAGAAAGAAGGACTGGAAGGGCCCTGTAAGATCATCAAGTCCAGTCCCCCGCCATGGGCAGAAGGTATTTGGGCTCAAACAAGGTATTTGTCCAGCCTCCTCTTAAAGACCGCTAGAGATGGTTACTGCACTAGTTACCTGTATAGAAAATAAGTTTGATTGCCCTCAAGGAATACTTGAGGGCGTCTGTATTTGTATGGGGGGAAAAAAGAGAAAATTTTATTTTAAATGCACAGGGACTCTTATTTTAAGGTGCCTGAAATATACCCAAGTGTCCTACCAAGTGTTCACAAGTTCTTTGTTTACATCTGAAGGACGACTGTGTCCTTGCTGCAGTTTCAGGAAGTCTAAGTATTTCACCCCTTGTGCTTAAACTGATAAAATATCCCTCCTGCAGCATATTTTAAGACTGAGAGAGGGACGCAGAACAGTATCTGTGGGTCAGTTTATACCACAAACACTGAAAGATTGGACCGCAATGTTATCAGTGTTCTCAAGTGTCTTCTTAGAGCCATTTATACCTGCTGGAACCATGCAGATACATCTAAATAATTTTTTTTTAGCTACAATTCAAATTGCTAGTAAACCGAAAGTGTCTATGCAAATAGAAGTTCTGTTTTTCTATAGGGCACATGATTGACTAATGGAGCTGGGTTTTCCACTAAATCATTGTACAACAGTTTTCTTTTAAATGTGTAAGAATAATACTTTAATTGGGCTTTCAGTAAGAAGCAATGACAATAAATCTTTTCCTATTCAGTGAATGAATACTCATCATAACTTTGTGTTACTGTACTTGCATGCCTGGTGGATTCTGAAATTACATGTCCTCTGTGGCTTTGTAAGCTCTGTGTTTATATTGTAGCTCTAAAAAAATCCTTTCTTTCATGCAGTTATTACAATTCTAGATCTGTAAGAAGGTTTTCCAATTGAAACGCTGCAAATATTTTGAAGAAGAAAAAAAATAGTGTAAAAAATCTCATTCAGAATGGCACTGCTTGCCTTTCCTACATGTCTTTAACATGGAAGTCCAGTGTTTAAATCCTGTTCTTTCTTCTCAAGCTTTTGATTTTGCTGAAATCATTCTTTTATTCAAGGATCTTCTATGTGCAGAAGGGTTTTTTAACAACTCGCTCTTCTAAGTACTTTAGCTCCCCTTATGCAAAAGATGGGCTTACATTTTGTAGCTAGGGTAAACTTTATTTCTCCAGTGCACGTTTTATACTGTATACAAGCTTAAGGGTTCAGTCCATGTTGCCATATTTTTGTTTTGCATATTGAAGCAGCAAAATGTCATCAGAAAAATGAATTTTAAACTAAGAGTTAAATGAACTGCAGTTCTTTTATTAACTGAAGGCTCAAGGATAAATGAAGCCCATTGTTTTTTATAGTGATTTTCAAAATTTAGAGATGGGGTTACTATTGCAGATTTTTTAAGGATAAAAAAGGAAGTGTTTAAAAGCAAATTTGTGCTACAAAATATTTTATTCTTATATTTTCCACACAAAGAGGTTAGGGAAAAATAATCAGTGGATGCATCTACATACGTGTTTTACTGTGGAGCTAATTAGCTCCACAGTAAAGTGTCACCCTCTACATCTGTACCCAGATTAAGGTGGAGTAAACTAATTAACTCCACTGCAGGATGGTACTGTCTGGGACAAGTACTATCCTACAGTGGAATAGTTACGTGCAGCAAAACATGCTACCCCTGCACTGAAGCACCCTTGTACACCAGCCAGCCCCTCCACAACATGCTGAGCTGGGATGGAGTAACTCAGGGCTGGCAGGCTGATCCACTGGGCTCCTTGCCAGCTGGGGCTACTCCACCCCAGTTCAACATGCTGCAGTCCCAGGCACACATGAAGATGTGGCACCCAGGAATAATAAACTCTGGTGCAAACTGTGCCAGAGTTTATTGCTACGTGTTAATTGTATGTATAGATGCACTTTGTGGGCATATCTACATGTGAATTTATGTATGCCTATATTTAATGCACTTTAGCCTATGGCACATTAAGGTAATTTAGGTATGCATATACATGTGCACGTCTTAAGGCATCTTAACACATCTTGCTGGGTAAATGCATTTGCAGCCTGCCCTGGGCAGGCGGTCCCCAGAAGCCCATGGCAGCATACTCAGATGGTGCAGCCCAGCAGTGGCCAAGGAGATGGGAACCTCCAGGCCCTCTGGATGGAAGCCCCAGTATGGGCTTCTAAGGGTGCCTGAATCCCATGTGGGCAGTGAGGCATTCTTCCCTAGCAGGGCTGCATTGCTTAGCCAGCAAACTCACCTCGAGGGAGAGGTGCAGGGTTGCTGCTAGCAAAGGCCCTATCCATGCTGCACTGCCCCCTTTTCCTGCAGGGAGTTGCAGGGTGGCTTTTCCCTCGTGCTTAGACAGGAGCCCTTGTGCCTGCTGCCCCCACTGATGACTTAGTCCCAAGTCCATCAGCATACCAACAGGTACCGCTACTGCCAGAATCACCACTCCAAGTCCAGCATCTGCACCTTGCAGAACAATACCCCCACATCTTCTTGGTGGCACCTGGAGGCAGCATGGGGCCCCATAGGCTCAGCTCCAGCCCGCTCAGTTGACATAGAAAGCACTAAAGTGCCATAAGGTGCCTACACATGGTGTCTTAACTAATTGTGCCTAAATTTGATAACTGCTTTATGCAGGTATCAAATTTAGGCACGTGTGGCAGGGCACATTTGGTGCCTGCCACTTTAAGGGCTCAAGCAGGCAGCAAAACAGCTTGCAGGTGACAGCAGAATCAATCAAGGGGTCACATGGCAACCAGGAGGCTGCTGGATTAGAGGAGGGCTTGGCTGCTTGAGTATAAGACCAGGTCCAGGGAGCAGGGCCAGCAATTGCAACTGGGGAACTAAAGGGTGAGCATCTCTCAACTGGAGTACTGCTGCTCCTAGAACATCTGGAAGTCAAGGGTAGGAACTATGGGGATGGAGGAGGTTCCTGGTCCTTGGGCATGACCAGAAACTACAGCTTACTGGGGTTGGATGGGGTGATGGAGCTGCCTGTGATGGGGCAGTCTCCAGGAAATGCCACACGTGCTTCCCCAGTAAAAGGTGAGGATGGTACTCTGTATAGCTTCAGCCCCCATGACCTGGTGGGTTACCCCACAGTGGGGGCAGACTAGGGGTCCAGGCATCTCCTCAGATACCTGAGGCCCAAGGGGTGTATGCCCCAGGATCCTCAGTGAGGGGACAGAGTAATGGCCCCAGTGAGGGCATGGAGTAAGAGCCGGAGGCTGCATAATGTAGGGTCCACATGGGGCCTGAAGGACTGCGCATAGGCTGACTGGGGTAGAGGCCCAGTAAGGGGCAGAGAGTGAGTGACCCCAGTGTGAGCAAAGAAGTGGGCCCAAGAGGGTTCCAGAGAATAACTATGTGGTCCACAAGCTCAGACAGTGTTTGGAGAGGCCCAAGAAGGCGGACCCAAATGGAAGAGAAGGCTAGCTGCTTGAAAACCAAGCCAAAGAAACTTGACTGGCCCATGTTGGGGCCAGGACCATGATGGTCAAAAGACAAGGATGCCCACTGCAAGGGACAGCCAAAAGCTAAAGGCCTGGAGTCCCAACTAGTCTAGAGGCGAGGCCAGGGCCTGTGAGGCCAACGGTCCCAGAGGGGGCCACTGCCGAGAGGGAAAGGGGTCTAGGGAGTTTTGCAGCCTGGGATGATGGTGGAGGTTAGGCTGCCTGAGTAGGAGGGATCCAGGTTAGGTTCTGAACATCAGGTGAGAATATAGCGGGGCTGGAGCCATACAGCGATGCAATCTGTGAGGCATGGGACATGATATAGGGACAGTATGGAGCCATGTATTATGCCCTTGGCATCAGGCATTAAATGGGCAACCTCCCACCTAGAAACAACTTGTTTAACTGCAACAAAAGCATGGCATGAAAGTCAGGTGGGTGGGCTGCCCTAGATTAGGTTGGTGGTCCAACAGTTGGACCAGCCTTGAGACAGCCCCCTGTCACAACATGATTAGCCTAAAATCACCATTTTTAGTAAAAAATTTACTAAAATTTTTAGTAAAAAAATTTTACTAAAAATGCACATGTGTAGACCCACACCCTTAATTGCCTTAAAAATGGCTAATGTGCCTTAAGTTGGCATGTGTAGATACATTCAGTGTGTACAATACAATTATGTATATAATTTGTGCACATGTTTGGTTTAGTATTTACATTTTCATAGAAGCTAATAATATACAGTCATATATCACCATGGAAAAATTTCAGTCCTTATGAAACTGAAATATTAGGGGCCAGATTTTGAACCCATTATAGTTTATTGCAAAACTCCCATTGCCTTCTGTAAGCCTGGAATTTGAACCAAACTTTTCACTGCTTATATTTTTCTAAAACTGTACAGGTGCATGTGTTATATGCATTGGAAGCTTGATCCTGCCATCTTTGCACACCCAAAGCTTCCATTAATGTTCTTGGGGGGGGAAGGTGTCTCAGGGAACTAAGGTGTGCCTGCTCCTTTAAGGGTAGAAACTGCCTAGAGAGAGGGCCCTAGGAGCCAGGTAGAACCCCCACAGGTGCAGGTTGCCATAGTAGCAGGCTAATGAGGGAATAACCCTGCACCTGCACCCAGTCTGCTGACTGGAAGAAGGCAGGGCCCTGGGCACACATAAGCCCCAGAGCTGGGACTGGAGACAGTTAGTGCTCTGGCAGTAACCAGGGGGAAGGTGCTTTTGCAGGAGCTCTACTCAGAGATGTTTGTTTGTCTAGTCTGCTGCTGGTAAGACTGATGGGCTCTAGGAGCTCCTAAAGTTTCTGGGGCTGGAGGCACACATTGTTGAGGGACAAGCTTGCCTCCTTAAAGGGGCAGAGCGTGACCTGCAGTGTTATTGCTGTTGTTATGTTATAGCACAGGGGATTGTATTTATGTTGCTAGTTGAGACTGGGCTGAGGCTGTTGGAGAGGAGGAGGCCTCATAGGGGGCACACTACTGTGTAAAGCCCCAGCACCAGTGAGGGTGCACAGACAGGACTGCAGAGCCCAGTGCCAGTGAGGGTGCATAGCCCAGGGCCAAGGGCCCAGTGATGACAGGAGGCTGAGCTATTAAGGCCTCAGAGGGACAACATTTGAATACCATCTGCGAGGCATGGGGCATTGTAAAGGGACAGTGTTGGAGCCATGCATCTAGCCGATAAGGCTTGGGGGGTACCGTAAGGCACCTCCTGAGTATGGGACCCAGTAAGGGGTCCAACAATCCACAAGGTTTGGAGGAGTCTGTCAGGACTGTGACTGAGCAGTAACTTGAGAGCAGCCTCCTGTTTCATCTTTTATACCAGCAAGATGTGGCAGGCAAAATTAGTAGGTGCCCAAAAGGTGGAGCCAGTATGGTCACAGTGTCCTAGGGACATCCTGGCCATCCCTGGGGGCCATATTGTGACAGGATGAAGAAGTTCTAGATGCTCAAGAAATAAAAAATCAGTCAGTTTTGGGATAGTGTGAACATGGAACATTGATGGATCTGGAAGAAATACCTATCTCATAAATGTAGATAAGAAGCACTGATATTTATTTCTTCTATCATGCTGAGCAAATGTTTAAACTTTTATATTTCACAGTAAAATTAAATCTTCTTCTTTATAGATTAAAAGATACATGACTTTAATGTTCTTTTTTCCATTTAAATAATTGTAACATATAAGACTGAAGAAATAATAGGTCGGGCAGGATGGAAGGTAAAACCTATGCCTGTCATTCAGACCAACAGTTACTAGAGGACCAGACTACAGTAGTTCTCTTCATTTTGCTGCTTCTGTGGTCCATTTGAATAATGTCATGTTATGTGCATTAGCTGACAATAAATTACCTCAGCCCGGGTGATAATGCAAATCAGAGCTATTATATGTTTTAATATTCTAAAGATAATAAAATACTAACAGAAATATTTGACTGTAGTGAGAATTGACAAAATCTTTGCTCTCGCATCCTTTCCCCATTGATATAAATCTTTACCCATTAATCTGACAGCTTTAAATTCCAGAAATACAAGTCATTAAATGGCTAAAATAACACAGTTTGGATGCTATATCAGAGAAGTATCACCCTTCTGCGTTGTTTATCCAGGAAAAATAGATCATTGTTTTTCAGCTGTGACAAGGCTTGTTTCCTCTCTGACAGGAAGTGTTTTCTCAGAACTGGCTCTATGGAGGCACATGGGAATACATGCTGACATAAAGCCTTTTCATTGCCAGCACTGTGAGTGTATCTACATGAGACACTTCAATGTGCATTGGCCTAATTTAATGCACATTAAGGGTGCGTATCTACAGGTGCACACCCCTAATGTGCATTAAACTGGTGAATTTAGATGTGATTAGTTAAAGTGAATTAATGCACATATAGACACATTAACGTACATTAACACTGTGTCTGTGGACTTATTTGGGACTAACTAGCGATCCATCCTGCAGGGCCCTATCATTTGGCCAGTGGTGCTGCCTGATGGTTTCTGACCAGACTTGTGTGCTGCCCGTACTACACGGAGCTGGTCTGGTGCATGCTGCAGGTCTGACACATGCTGGCTGGTCCAGGGCACTTCCTGCACGTGTTGTGGGGCCAGTCTAGGGTACTTGCTGCATATGGCATGATGGGCTTGTCTGCAGCACTCACTGCACGAGGCCTGCAGTGCAGGTCTGGGGTGCTTTTTTTTATTCTTGGACAAACACATGCGCGCGCGCGCACAAAAATTTACTGGTCTTTAAAACCCAAAATACAGTTTCAGAATCATACACGTGTTACAATGCTTGCTCCCAAACACCCACTCACCTGCGCTCCTATGCACCCATTACAAAACTTGCACCCATGCACTCATGCGTCCGTCCTCATTCCCTTCACCATTTCAGTTACACTGTCCCCATGTTTCTTCCCTTAGTCACTAGTCTTTGGTCTTTTAACTCATGTCACTGTCATTGGTGTTGTCACTGTCGTTGTTGTTGTCTCCATCGTTGTTGCTGTTGCTGGCCTTCTCCATGTTGCTTGACTTGCTCGACTCACTTTCTTCGTCATCATTGCAGGTCTCTTCCCCGGGTGTGTGTGTGTGGGGTGGGGGGTGGTTCTTGAACAGTCTGTGCCAGTGGCACCTCTGCCAGATGATGTTTGCTGCCTCTTCTCCATCCTCTCCCGCCTCTCCCATCATTTTCTGCAGCTCACTGAGTCCCATTTTCACACAGTCCTTGACTGAGAGCTTTGTGTACTTGTATGTCAGGATGTTCCTGGTCTTCCACAGGGCATTCCTGATAAAGGAAACAAACTGGTTGTAGCAGGCAGGTCTGAGGCTCACACTGCATGTGGTGCCCATGCTGTACCAGCCCTGTGCACTGAATCCAGCATACAGGGCTGGTCAGTAGGTCCAATCTGGCTTAGGGACCAGCCTTGTGCCCCTCCTCCAGCCTGCGGGCCCTGGTGAGTTTGATACCCCTGCTCTAGATGGCTACCCAGGCCATACATTTTGCATTAGAGTCTACATTATTCCCAGGGAAGGTACTGAAATCGCTTCTGTAACTGACTTTTGTACTTAAAGTTCCTCTAAGCTAATTGACATGTGTTTGCACACAGAAAGCAAACACTGTTGAATTCTGGTGATCTCTCTGTGCAAAGTCCTATTTTTTTCAGTATCTGAAAAGCTCTTTTTAATGCTGAGCTCCACACTGGATGGTTCAGCATACATTTTTCACTGACGGTCTTGGGTTCTGCTTGTTTTAATTAATTTAAAAAAATGTTTACTTGGAATTTATGTTACCATGGTTATAGTAAGTTCCTTGTTCTGTCAGAAAGGGCACTTTATTAGAAATCCTGAATTATCACACAAATGTTCTTTGTGTTTACCTTGGTTTGGGACTCTTGGATATGTTCCATAAAGCAGCCATTTAATTCTGTGACTACAATATTTTTTTCAGAAAACTGAGCATGAGTTTAGAAAATAGGAAGCTGAATTGCACAAGAAGAATGAAGGATGTATGTTACATTAATGGCTTTCCTAAGTCTGTCCCATTTGTATATGGTGGGTGGGTGGGTAGCATTGCCGGACAGCTGATTAGCTGCTTTTGACAATATTTACATAAATCAGTGTGTGCAGAATTTATTGGCTAGGACCTGGTAGTGTGGCTCAGAGGCAATACCTACTTCTGTTCACCTTGACAAAAATAACTGGTCACTGGATTTTTAAAAATAATTTTTTTTAGTGGCTAGATAAGGGGACAGCATTGACACTTGGCTGAAATCTTCAGTGCAAATTTGGTTGCCATTTCTCTGGTTGTAGAGCACTGACATCAGTTTGGATAGAAATGATCCTGCCTCAAGCAGGGGTTTGGACTAGATGACCTATGGAGGTCCCTTCCAGCCCTGCTTCTTTAGGATTTCTATGATTTCTATTCT
>NW_017728992.1:48118934-48124729 GCF_001723915.1 Gavialis gangeticus | reverse complement strand
TACAGCATTGACACTTGGCTGAAATCTTCAGTGCAAATTTGGTTGCCATTTCTCTGGTTGTAGAGCACTGACATCAGTTTGGATAGAAATGATCCTGCCTCAAGCAGGGGTTTGGACTAGATGACCTATGGAGGTCCCTTCCAGCCCTGCTTCTTTAGGATTTCTATGATTTCTATTCTTGAAGCATGATTTGCCTGCCAGTTCATGATGCATGCATTTGTCTGTCATAAAGAAAACCATTCACCCTAACAGTGTTCTGGGAGAAACCATGCAAAAGATGGATGACTAGCACAGTGTTTAAGAGGGAGAGGAACAAGATAGTAATATATAAGGAAAGGAAGCTATCCAAAGAACCTAACTGGATAGCATGGACAGGCACTGTGAATAATATTCAGATACAGGAGTAGCTATGCCACATAAAACAGTCTAAATAAATCCTAAAGTTTTACTAACTATAGCCATGATGAATAATTAGATAGAATAGGAACCATCACAGTTGGATTTTATTCTTGATCCTGCCACTAGGTTGTTGTGTGACCTTGAACATACCTCTTATAAATAAATTATAGGAAGTTGTAGGTGTTCAGCACTTCGGGAAATTAAACCAATCATTTAGCTACCTGAAAATAGATGCCTAACTATAGGCATCTGCCTTTGAAAATGTTGACCTTAATTTCTTTAAGATTGCATCCATGTTTGCAATACTTAACTTTTAATAAGTGTTTTCAGATCTGCAGTTTAAGCACTATTCAGGAGTTCAAACTGTTATTGTGAGTTTAATTCTTAAAAAACTGTACAAAACAAAGCCTACTTTATAATGTATTAATGACAAAAGAGATGCTGGAAATCTAAGTTCCAGTGTGAATGTTCACCTTTATTGTGGTTCCAATTATGAATTAAAGCAACACTGATTTTAAAAGTATTTCTAATAGGAATATTACATAGCAATATTGTTATTAACACTTTAGTGGTTAAAAATTAACTTATTTTTTAAAGCACTGCTCACTTTTCACTATTGATTCCATTATTTGTTCTTTTGCACCTTATTTATTTGAATGCTCCACTTCCATTTTGCCTGCAGTGTCTTTCCAGTCCTTTTTTTTTCAGGGTTTCTTTTACTAGATAAAAGTTAACACAGCTAATGACATCTGTGCTCATAGATAAATACTGCAATAGTTGAGTCATAAAATATGCAGATAGCCATTTGAATGAGTGCATTTGAGCAGATGGGAAACGTCATGACTTGTCTTGTGCCCCAAACGGAGTCCCTTTGAAAATGCTGCCCTTAAATGTTTCCAGCACTTAACACTCTTCCCTTTTTGTACATATGTCATAAAGATATCCCATAAAGATGTCCCTGCTTTCTTTATAAAAAAGATGCACTTATGTCTTCATTACGTTAATATGGCTTTACCTGTAATGCTATTCCCCCCCCTGCTTTTTTTTAAAACTTCCTTTTGTACCTCCTCTTCCAATTTCATACCAGTTAAAACCAGTTTATTTGTTTGTTTTAACCTGGTTAGCTGGAATGGGCTAAGAGTTGGCAGTTTGTATGCAAACAACCTGATGTAGGAAAGGGGAAAGTTACATGTTCAAGCAGAAATGAAAACTTCCTTTTATTTGGAAATAGAGCTGCCTAGTTTTTATCGGTTGAACTGTAACTACCCCCCCCCAAACTAGTTTCCTGCTTAAGTGTAACATCTCCATTGCCAATAGGGGCATATCTAGAACCAGAATTGTCCTTTTATGGAAGAATACAATTCTATATGAGAACATGTAAAAGACAAGCTTGTGACTGTAATATATTAACTTGATTCATGGATTTCCTTTTGATTTTTCCCCTTGCAGTGTGAGCGTATCATTTGCTTTCCATCTCTTGGCAGGTGAGAAACCTTTCAAATGTGAAAACTGCTCAGATGCCTCAATTGATGCAAATTCTTTGCACAGACACTTCAGGCCTTACGCAAGTAAGAAACCTTACAAATGCCAGCTCTGTCCCTATAGTTGGTAAGTGCAAATAGCTCTCTGTCTTGAACAAATCTTACAGTGCATACTCCTGCTTATTTATATATGGTCCCATCCATTAGTAAAGGAAAACCATGTATTTAAATTGACTCCAGTAGACAGCTGAGTCATTTCATGCAAAGATCTAATGAATATGTTGTTTTTTCTAAGTGGATATTTCTATCCACTCTCTCTAGCTCCCTTTATCTTCTGTAGACATCTGCTTTCCTTTATCTGCTATAGACACTGTACAGACTGTGGGGGAACATAATTGAAATTGCAAGATGATAAAGAGAAAAAATCCTTGATGGAAGATTGAGAAGATAATTGTGTTTTATCATTAGGGTTTTGACAGTAAAGCCTGATTTTATAAGTTTGTTCACCAAACAGGAGTCTCTTCTCATTAAGTCAGTTGCACCAGGTCTTTTTTCACATATATTTTTCATTCAAGTTTACTTGGTGCATTTTCCAAGTCTGGGAAAAAAATCACTTCCCTTTCTTTAGTGAGGTATTCCTCACTGAGAATCCACACCCAGCTCTTTCGTTCATTTCATGGTTCAGGTACAGCTAGTAGCATAATTAGGACAGGGTGTAAGGGCCTCTGGATAGTCAGGCCGGCTGGGCTAGGCTCTTGAGCTTCCACACCTGACCCTGTTCCCGGTTAATGCAACTGCTCCAGTTCTCTGTAACTGGTTTAGCTGCTGAGAGTGCCACTCAGCCCTTGTAAGCACACCTGTAGTGTCAGGCTGCAGGCATGCCTTGACAACAGCCTTAGTATACTCCGGCCAGCTTCATATTCACTGGTCTCTCTGGTCTTCCTGGCTCCTGACTTCGCTTTGGCTGTTCCTGACCCTGATCTTGGACCTTGCCTGGAACTAGGCACTCAGCTCTCTGATTCTTTTGGCTTCTGACCTTGGCTGGCACCCTGGACTATGTCTCTTGGATCTCCCTCTTGGCTGTTCTAGAACCTGGTCCCACGTTCCTCATTTGACTGATCCAAACCCCAACCTGATGCCCCGGTCGAGACCCAAACCTGTATCCTCACCTAGCTGACATCCTGGTTGCCCTTCAGAGCCTATCTGCAGGCCTGACTACTTACATCCCAGCCAAACCCTCACACTGGGTGACTAGGGCAAGCACCCTAGGTGCCAGCTTGGTGGAGGAGCAGAAAAATATCAGCTGTCACTGTGACTGCACAATCACATCAACAGCAAGGCAACAGTCAGATGTTAGCACTGGCCCCATGCATCCCACTGTCCTGGGCATCCAGCTGTTTCGTTATGCTTCTGGGTTTGGCACATCATGGAAAGAATAGTAGTCTTTGTTAGTTGTAAAAAAGCTGACGTACATATTGATAATAAGTTGAGGAGGGGGGTTAGTAATATGTAACTTTTAAAAATCTATTTAAATATTTTACATTCTTCTGTATTTGAACTTTGTATGCTAAATGACGTCTCATTTGCCTCAGGGTGGTTAAATTCCAGAGGTCTAAGATGAAATAAGCTTCTGTTTTTAAGTATTCATTCACTGGAAGATTTTTATTTTTGGGGGGTTGGAGAGACTATTTCATAATCCTTCATAATAAATAATTTAGCATTGACTGAGATTATATTTACATAATTATGTTATTATGTTATGTTGTTTCAGGGCATCTCTTGCCACCAACATTCAAATACAGAATTGTTTCCATCAAATAAGATTTGAAATAACAACAACAGCAAAAGAAAAAAAACCTCACTAAATCTCACAAAAATTCCCCTAGCTGCCTAACCTAGATGTTGAGTCTTTCAGCAGCTGAATACTGGAATTATAATGTGGAGAAAGTCTTTTCCTGCTCTTCTTGGCAGCTATGCAGAAATGTAAACACTGTCTTGCTTTGGTAACAAAAATTGAAGGAAATTCAAGTGTTGAAACAGGTGATTTACTGCCAAAATGAGACAAAAGCAGGACGCATTCTTTAGCAGATGTTTACATTCTAGGAAGTTCTAAGTATAGTGTATGTCCTACTATATGAGCTAGGGAAGAGAAAAGAAAGGATTCAGAAAATCAATCTTCCTATTACATAATGGACACCCGCAGGGCTACAGGGCAGAATACTACATCTGCTCTTCACTAAACTACAAGCCCTATGACATGCACAAAAAATGTTGGCTCCTCCCATAAGGTCAGATTTAACAGTAGGGCACTGTTAAGTATAACAGGACACTAATGATTTCTTGTAGAACCAAAATCTCATGATTTTTTTAAACACAATATAGTGCCATACTTTTACTAGCACATTGTGATATAATGCTGTATTGTTAATAAACAGTTGCCAAAATAAACCAAATACATTTTTATGCTGTCCTTGGTTATTATAATTTAGGTTTTCTTGGGCTTACTGGTTGGCACAATTTACCAGTTCCCATTAGGTTCCCCTTCATCTAGCACAAATTGCCAGGTGAGATTTTTATAAGCACTAATACTATAAACACTGGCATACTTAACTTTCATCAAGGGAATAGTTACATTAAATCAATGGGACTATTGACTGTTAAAGTCAAGTACATGTGTGAGTGTTTGCAGGCTTAGAACTTAAATATGCTGCATGCATAAATAAATTCAATAAGTGTGTTGTCTTATGAGCTGAACAGCCTGGTTAGTTGCATACCAAATATGTGTCAATGAAACATTGTATATAATTCAGATGTACTATAATTTGGTGTGTATACCTGAATGATGTTCTGTGCAGTTGGCTAGTCCAGGTAGTCATCTGTGAATCTGCATGCAAATTTGCCAAACTGTTTAAAAATCTGTTTTAAAACTTTAATATGCCAATGTGTTCACAGGCTCTATAATACAACACTCTCTATTTTAGCCTATCCCATCCTATTAATTGCTCTTGCTGCACACTTACTGTTCAATAAAATGATTTGACCTAAATCAGCTAATTCTGATACTACATCCATCCAGCTTTACCTAAAACTGGTTTTTGGCCATTTTGAATGTAATTTATGTGCCCTTAACTTCTGTTGTATTGCAAATTTGAACTGCTTTCTGATCACTTATAGTGGTTTATGTGTAATTTCTGTTCCTGGCCCATAAGTTCAATCCACTTTCAAAGTGGCTGAAACCAGTTTAAGATAAACCTGGATGAACATAGTATCGTACCTAACTGATTAAGTTAAATTGGTTTATTGAAATTCTGTCCCAGATCCCCTCCAGATTCAAGCTAACTCTCAGTCCCCCAGAATCCCAGGATGCGATGCACCTCCCCCAGAAATCCCTTCTCTCAGGGTGGGTAGGATAGCGTTAACCCAAGCTGTCTGCTCCAACCGAACAGGGAGGCATGCTCTAGCCTGGGCCATTGCAGGCACATAGCTGCATTTCTGGAGTCAAAAGTGAATGTCTGTTTACTTGCTTGTTGATTGAATGTATGCAGCTTAGACTAACATGCAAAGATTGAATCGATTCAGCTTTGAGCTTTTTGACTGTATGTACTTAGCCCCAGTCTCTGTAATTTATATCCACATAGGGTGCATCCACACATGCAGGCATGTGTGCTTGCAGCAGCTCAAGTAGCAGTGGCACAAATTTGTGCCGGAGATTTGTGCCTCAGCACATGTCTGAACATGCATTCTAATGTGAGGCAAATTGTGCCACTTGGGGGAAAATGACCCTGACCAGCTCCTGGATATTCAGCCAGGGGGAGCTAGAGGCTGGGGCCAAAAGAGGTGGTGGCACCACCAATATAAAAAGCTGCCCTGGCAAGCAGCTCAGGACTACTTGCGCTCAGGAGCTTCCGAGGAATC
>NW_017728992.1:48111305-48113934 GCF_001723915.1 Gavialis gangeticus | reverse complement strand
CAGCACATGTCTGAACATGCATTCTAATGTGAGGCAAATTGTGCCACTTGGGGGAAAATGACCCTGACCAGCTCCTGGATATTCAGCCAGGGGGAGCTAGAGGCTGGGGCCAAAAGAGGTGGTGGCACCACCAATATAAAAAGCTGCCCTGGCAAGCAGCTCAGGACTACTTGCGCTCAGGAGCTTCCGAGGAATCCCATCCAGACACCCAAGTGGCGGGACCTGCTTGGTGAGCATGTGCCATGGCTGGGGCACCCCAGTGGTTGAGTCTATACTCCACCCTCATCCCATGAACCACTGGGGACTTCAGCTGGCAGCTCCTCCACAGAGACGTCTCCACGGGCGTGCATGAGGTGAGCTTTGTGGACACCCCAGTCTCCTGCCCCTTCTGCGGGCAGAGGGAGACCCTGGCACACATGACCCTTGAATTTGCCAAGCTGCAGCCCCTCCAGCTCCACGTCCAGAACCTCCTCCTGAGGTTGTGGTTGAATTTCACCCCCCACCTTTTTGTTTTTGGTCACCCATCCATGGCCCCACTAAGTCCTGGGACCTCCTGGTCAACCTCCTCCTGACTCTAGCCATGTGGGCCCTGTACTTGTCCAGGAAGGAGGCTCAGGCCAGGAAGGTGCCCAGAGACTGCGGGGCTGCTTTCCTCTCACTTGTCTATGCATGTTTCTGGGCAGAGCACCAGTGGGTGGCATCCACTGGTTCCTTGGATGCCTTTGAGGACCAGTGGGTGCGGCCTGGGGGGCTCTGCTTGGTGTCTTAGGTGCACTCGTTTTCACATTTTGACCCTTTGACCCTCACATCATTCCTGTCCCGTTTTTTGCCTTTGTTGTCCCAAGTATTTTGTTGTAGCATTCACTGCTCGGCAAATGAGTGGCCTGGAGACTGCGGGGCTGCTTTCCTCTCGCTTGTCCATGTACGTTTCTGGGCAGAGCACCAGTGGGCGGCATCCACCAGCTCCTTGGATACCTTTGAGGACTGGTAGGTGCAGCCCGGGGGGCCCTGCTGGGTGTCCCTCTCAGGCGCTCTTATTTTCACATTTTGACCCTTTGACACACACAACACTCCTATCTTGTTTTTTTTTTCATTAGTTTTCCCAAGAATTTAGTTGTACCACTTGCTTATTAGCCCACATGGGGTTACTAGTTAGCCAGGGGTCCTTAGAACCCATGGTATGAGTGTTACAAATAGACAGGAACTTCCAGGTTCTGGCCATTTGGTATCTGGGGACACTAGCTCCTTGTGCCAGCTGGACTGCTGAAGCATCCCTAACCTAGAGTGGCCCCTGCACCCTCTACCCACTGCAGCAGTCTGGCAGTGGGGCTGTTGCCTGGCTGTAACCTGTTGCCACTTGTGACAGCATCTGCCCCTTGGATCTGCGGCCCCATGGCTGTGCACCTACTAAACCCAGACAGAGACTATATGGCCACCTGGGCTGTGGTACGGGCACTGCAGGAGTTGCCTGCACTTCTTGGTCAGCTGCCAATGGGCTGTGACTGCACAGCTGGCCTTCTTGCAGCACTGCTGTCATGTCTTTTCGTGTCCCTGCTTTGCCATCTGGGCAGCTATCACCCAGAATATGTGCTTGTTGCGGTGGCCCTCTTTGAACTGTTGAAGCATGTCCTCCTGGCCCTAAATGACCAGGAGGTCAGCCACTTCCTCTGCCCTCCAGCTGGGTGCAAAGTGCTGGCTCTAGGCAGGCTCCTCTACCTGGGTCCTGCCACTTGCCTCACCAGCAAGGATCCTGGTGTTCCCTGTTTAAAAATTGCAAATTCTCTGATAAAAACATCCAAATTGTTTCGTTAAAATACCCGAAGTACACATTCATCCATGATTAAAATGAAACACCACTAGAGAGAGAGAGAAGGATCAGCGGGGCAATGTTTTATTACTGCATTTACAATCTTAAAACAATTTGGAAGCCTAGCAGTGACTCTATCATCATAATAAAATACATTCTAAATATAAACTTTGGTGTTTGCTTTTGGTTTTTTTAACATAGAAAAATCAGAGCTTCCCCTAGCCACTTCACTCACCAGGATGTGGGGATAGCTGTAGCTGGAAGCTACTGATATCTTGCTGAGAAACCCTGATATGTTTATGCCCTGCCCCTGCCCATGCCCTTGCCCCTCATTCCCAACCCACATGCCTGCTAGTGCCCATCACTTCTGATCCACAGCCCCTGTCTGCCTCTCACTTGCTCCCTCCCGGCAGCAGCTCGGTCCTAGCACCAGGACAGGTCCAACTGCAGCTCTCCCACCCACTGTTTTGTGGTTCTGAGCAGTGCCAGCCCTTACTGTTCTGCTCCCTGCACCTGTGCCCAGACCACACTGACCCCCATGCTGTTCCTGGGAAACCCTCAACTGTGGCTCAGGGACTGGGCTGGGCAAGGTCCTTCCCTTCCAGGCCAGCCTCCCCCTGCACAGGCTGCTCTAGGGGCGCAGGAGGGCCCCAAGCCCACCTCTGGTGGCCTCTCCTACCTGGAGCACTCCCCCATCCCCCACCCCATCTCTCTCTCTCTCTCTCTCTTTCTCTCTCCCCCTCTCCCCCCCTCCCTCTCTCTGTCTCACACACACCTGCTGTCACACTTGGCCCATTACATACACCCATAGACCCCACTTGC
>NW_017728992.1:48106090-48106305 GCF_001723915.1 Gavialis gangeticus | reverse complement strand
CTCCCCCTGCACAGGCTGCTCTAGGGGCGCAGGAGGGCCCCAAGCCCACCTCTGGTGGCCTCTCCTACCTGGAGCACTCCCCCATCCCCCACCCCATCTCTCTCTCTCTCTCTCTCTTTCTCTCTCCCCCTCTCCCCCCCTCCCTCTCTCTGTCTCACACACACCTGCTGTCACACTTGGCCCATTACATACACCCATAGACCCCACTTGCACCT
>NW_017728992.1:48096532-48106079 GCF_001723915.1 Gavialis gangeticus | reverse complement strand
AGCCCCGGGCTGCCGGGGGCTCGGAGGGATCCTGCGCGCGGCCACGCCGCTTTGCTCGCGCCTTGTGCAACAGCAGGGAGCCCGCGCCTCCCCCGCGGCCGGGGGAAGCCCCGTGTGCTTCATCCGAGAGGTCAGGCGGCGTGGCGAGAAAAGGGGCCAGCCTCGCTCCCCCCGGGCCTGCTCGCGCTGCGTGTTGTCTAAGACGAGACCCCTTTGACTCGGGACCGGGCGGCTGAAGCTGCAGCAGGGGAGAAGGCAAAGTCCGTCCCGCCGCCCGGAAGCCCCGGAGGTCTGGCAGGAGACGTCAGCATCTGATGAAGCCGGCTCGGGGGCAGGAACGCCTGCGCTCTCCCTAGACATCTCCCCTGGAGTGTAGGGAACCACCGGAGCAGGCGCCCAGAGGGGGTGCTGGCAGCTTCCTCCTCGGAGGTTTTCGAGACCCGGCTAGACAAAGCCTTGGCTGGGATGATCTAGTTGGGGACGGTCCCGCTTTGAGCAGCCCTACGGCACTGGCTCTTCACCCTTTTTGTACCGGGACCTATTTGTAAACATGGATGGCCGGTCCCGACCCAGTGCCCCTCACTCCCGCCCCGCTGACCCCGTGTGTGGGGCAGGGGGAGCCCGAAGCAGCCCCTCGCAGGCTGGAGCTCTGCCAACCTGCAAGGGAAAAGCCATGTTTCCCAAGTTTTTCTCTGTTAAAGGTGAATCCATTTTTAAAGTTTCTTCATGACCCTTTCATATATTGCTGCAACCCGCTTTTGGGTTGCCACCCACAGGTTGAGAACCGCTGGACTATGGGACCTCCTGAGGTCCCTTCTAACCCTGATTTTCTATGGCTCTATGATCTTAAGGGCCTTGTTGTGCAGTCATTTTTGGATGGCACCTGGAGCTCTTAACACCTGGATTGTCAGCATAGTAACACCTGAATTTGTTTTTAAGCACTCCTTTAGCAGCTCAGAATTACAAAATAACATCACTCCAGGGCAGGATGATCTCTGCTCAGTATTATCCAGCTCATGTTACAGTAAGGTGTAGCCACTCTAGCTGTAGGTGATGCATAGGGGGTGTATGGGGGTGAATGTGCACCTCCTGTGAGCATTGGTGCCCCCCCTGAGAGCAAGCGCTCTTGGCTTTGGTGATGGGAAGGGAGCACTGGTGTCCCTCCCCACCCTGAAGTGCTGCTGCCACTTTTGGGCTCAGTGTCTGGCCATGGGGCCCCCCGGCCCCTACTCCCTGCCGGTGACACTGCCGCAGCCGTCTGCAGGTGGTCACTGCACCCCTGCAGCTTCAGGAGACATGTTGCCTATCACTCTACCTGCCAGCCCAGCTGGTACTGGCACCACTGCTGGTCTTTGGGCTAGGCTCAGCCTGGAGAAGAGCAGCAGTCTGGCACTGGGCAGCAGTAGCTGGGCAGGCAGGTTAACACATCCCTGTCTGCTTCCTAGGGACAGAAAGTGCAGGCTGGGTGGGGTGGGGGTTTGTGCATGGGGTCATGGGGGTTTGTGGGAGGAGTTGGGTTTGTAGGTGGATTGTAGGGGGTTCATGGTTGTGGGGTTTGTGGATGGGTTTGTGGGGGGTTGTGGTGTGGGGCTTGTGGGTGGATTATGGGGGCTTCATGGGGGAGTTTGTGGGTGTGGGGGAACTGTGGGAGTTGAGGGGACTGTGTGGGAGGGTTGGGGCCCCTGTCCCCTCCCACGACATACAGCTCCCCCCTCAGCAGCAGCAGAAGGCCCTCAGGGTACTCATGGCCCACTGCATGTGGAACCCCTCAGCAGCATACAGTGCTTCCTGAGACCTGGGGGCTACATGTGGCACTCGGAGCTGGCCTGTTCCACTGGTGTGTACCTTTGGGCAGGACCAGGCCAGCTCCTGCCACCACCCAGAGTTCCCAGCACTTCAGGCAGACTGCGCACCATCAGGCTGAGCCAGCTCCTGCCTCCACATGCCCACCATGTGGAGGCAGGAGCTGGCTCAGCACAATGATGTGCAGCTCCTGCCTGCAGTGCTGGGAGCCCCAGGTGGCAGGAGGAGCTGGCCTAGTCCTGTCTGAAGGTGTGTGCCAGTGGATGGACCAGCTCTGTACATCATGTGTAGTCCCCGGATCTCAGGTGTTGTTGCATGCTGCTGGGGGGTTCTGCCTGCAGTGGGCCATGAGCACTCAGAGGGCCTGCTACTGGCTGCTGCTACTGTGGGGAGGGGGTTGTGTACCATGGGTGGGGGCAAGCGAGGGACCTACCCCTCCCACACAGTCCCCGCTACCCCCACACAGTCCTCCTACCCACACAGTCCCTGCTTACTAGGAACAGAGCCTGAGTCCCAGCCAGCTCTGAGACACTGCTACCAGCCTTGCCCCACTTCTGGAGCAGCGGGGTAAGCAGCAGGCATAAAGTTGCTCTGGCCGGGTGCTAGAGTGTCTCTTTGGAGGACCCAGCCTCCAGTTGCTTTGGGGTATGCTCCAGGAGAGTGCCCTGCACCATTATTTTCTGGTGTGTTTTCTTTTGATACTGGAATTGCATATTTTTAGTGCAGGGAACATTTTTTTGTCTGGGGCGTGCCTGCTGCGGCATCTCAAACTGCTTTGAGACACTGCAACAGACACATGCTTGCTTGTGTGAACAAGGTCCTGGAGTCAATTAGGCAGTGTCTTTATGGACTACATTCAGAGGTGTGGTGTAAAGTAATGCGGGTAAACAGGTATGAAAGTAAGACTAAGAGGGCATTGTTGAAATAATGAATGAGCTAGACAAAAGTGTAAGTTACACCAATTTCAATTCACTTCCTAATTTTATGCAATACCTTAATTTAATTTGAGACTAAAAGTAAAGTTTGAGTTTCAGTTATTTATAGCTAATTGCAAAACAGTTTCCATACTCAGGCTGCCATATGTTAACACTCTTTATTCAGCAAAGACTCTGGATACTGCTTTAGTCAAATTAATAGGCAATGATGGGATGCTGCATTAGCATCTGTCTCTCAAATTAGAAGATCTTATGAATTATTTTATTTCAAAATGTGTCATGCAAACCTTTGCTCTCTGCTATCATGAACTGTTGTCTCTCCAACTCCTATATATGGAATGCAAAACCTAAAATGTTTCTGAATTGGGCTTATATTGTATATTCTGAAGTCTTGTAATTTAATTGTTTAGTTATACCAAGAACTCAAAGCTATCCAAAATAGGAGATGTTAGTGTATTGAAAATCTCTGTGTCATTTAGTAACTGTGAAGAGTCCTTTTCAGTCTTTTTAGAATCAATAATCACTTAGGTTTTCATTTTCAGTAGGCATTGCTGTCAGATTTCAACAGAATTTCCTTAAGAGTCAAATGTTCTTTGTGATAAATGGGGATTTAAAGGCCTTTATGCCACTAAGTGAAAAATGATATATTTGATGGTGTATGAGGAAAATAATTATACAAAAGAGGATGTAATAACATACAAGCCCAAGTTTTCTGTTCTTTCAGCAATTATATTTTCCCATACACCATTCACACATGCCAGCTGAATAAGTTTCCTTAGCAAGCCTGGTTTAAGAGTGCCCGCTGAATCTCTTGCATAAATTGAATTGTGGTTTAACCTGTACCACTCTGCATGCAGAGAAACTGATGGTGGAGCAAGTGTGAATTTTAAAATTGGTTTAATGTGGAATATCACTTATGTAATTATTATTAATCCCCAGATCTTGTGGACTGCTAATACATGTTACCAAAATAAATGCACTTTCCATGTAATTTAGTAAGCATTAAAAACAACAACCTTTAGAAGTAAGAAGCTAAAGCAATACAATACCTTAATGGATTTTGAATTAGACTGCATCAATAATGTGTAATAAAAACTTCATGTGGGCCACAAAGTTGGGATTCAGATGTTTCCAAATTTGGGGAATGCATTTGAATTCTGAAATGTTTAGCTTAACCCGCTGTAAAGTGAAGTTACAGTAATGACTGAGAGATGGCTTTCCCCAGAATCAGAATGTGTTGAAGTTTTGATTTGAGGCTAGTGATGTTCTAAACAAAGTCAGTACATATGCTGTAAATATCATATTCTCATGTAGAATACTGCCTATATTTGGCTCACAGGCGAATTAATTTTTGAAGCCTGATTCTTTGTCAAAATCCGTAACAGGTAAGAATGAGATTTACATTTTTTTATTTTGTACTTTCAAATATTTTAAAGTAATTGTAACTCTGGTTTTCAGCCATCCGTTCTGTATGGAATGAATTGTGTCTGGATGTACATACATGTGGTCTATAAATGCAAACATTTGCATCCAGGCTGGAGCAATTCTAACCCCCAAACCTGTAAGTGTTAGAATTTAACCACGAACATTGGAGGTACTAAATTTAATGTGCAGTAGGAAAAGCAACTTGTTGCACATGTAGGTGTGCTCAGGTTATAGTAATGCAAATTCTAATGCTTGTGATTGTAGAAGTTTACATTTTTAAATGCATGTGCAGGTGTTTGCATCTTCAAAGAGTAAATGCTGACCTGTGCATGTAAACAAGTGAAAGTAAGGTAGAAACATGGCTGAAAATTTGGACTTGAAGTATATTTGTTCACTGTTAGTGTAGTAGGAAAAAAAACTTGTGCAGAGGAAGAATCTTTCTATGTTAAACCTCCATCTCAAGGGTCTGTAGTTCTAGAAAGCTATGTTTCTTAAGTGTACAGGAGGCAGGGAATACACCACTCCGAATGAAAGGTGTATTTTTTTCAGCCTCACCTTCTCTAAGTCAAGTACAACAACATAACAATTAAAAAGCTATACCTCACATACATTTTCCCTCTAGGGAAAAGGTGAGAGAGCGCTAACCATATGAAACAGATATTCATCATAGACAATACATACAGTAGCTTTAGGCTAACTTGTTTGGATGCTAATAGCAGCACAGCAGCAGGAACACAGAAGTCAGTGTGGTATTTGTTCAGGTCCCTGAGCTAGGCTCAGAGTTTGCTCTGTGCTGGCACAGATAGGCTGTTATGAGTACCTGAGCTGATTAGTTTAAGTTGCTTGGACATGTCTAAATGTGCAATTAGTGTGTCTGAATTTTCTGTGCAAAAGATTCAGGCACATGAAACTGCACCCCTGATTGCATTTGTACAGGCACCCACAGGAGCAAATTTGAACCTGACAGATGCATCCAGATGAGCACACACGTGCAGTTTGTGGCACTGTCTGCTATGCCGCAAACTACAAGCATTTGCAGCAGCCAGTGAGTGCCAGGGTTTTTTTTTCAAAGAGCTGGGAGGCTGAGGATGGGCAGGGCAGCCATTGATAAGGCTGGGAGAGTGGGTGGGGGATGGGGCCGGTTCAGTAATTCAGCCGATTCAGCAGTGGATGAATCTCCAAATCAGATTAGGCCAAATCAATTCAGAACAGTGATTCGAATCACTGAATCGAATCACTGTCCCCTGAATTGGCCAAATCCGAATCCAAAGCAAATACTGGCCACTTTGCACAGACCTAATGCCTACACTGCTATTCAGGGAGCCCTCAGGGTCACTATCAATGATCTGTTTCATTGGCTGTCAACCACGGTGCCACGAGATCCTTTTAAGGGTGCCATGCAGTGCCACTCAATATTAGCACTATTAGGAGTGCAAACATCTACATGTGATTCACAAAGTAGCACACAAAATACACACAAAGCAAGTATAACAAGCTTGCTGGTAATTTCAGAATTGGGTCTTTTATATAAAACACAGCCTTTTTTGTTTGGTTTTCAATGATTTGTTGTTTTTTATTAATTAGCCTTCTGTTTGCCAGTCTGAGGGAGAATGGTTATTTTTCATTGCTGTTAGTGCTCAAGCATATTTTTAAGTATGGTTGGAGAGCTGTTATAGTTGTGATAGTATAGGAAATGTCTGAGAGACAAGGTTTTTTGTGATATCTTTTATTGGACCAACTGTATAGAGTTGTAGGAATCAGATCTGTGGCCTTTTCTTCCTTTTGCAGTGGCCGAGTTGGAGTGGGAAGGGGATCATGCTGTACACTTTTTTAAAGGTTGATGAATTTTTCCTGAAGGTTCATTTCCACGTTAGCTCTTAGCCTCTAGTCTTCTATGCTGTGCCATTCTGCTTGCACCTATTTATTAAAGAAAAATATTAATGTGAACACAGGAACAAAATCCATAAATATGTTTTTAATATTATCTAAGAATTTCGGTTAATGGATTTGTAGCCAAGTTATTTTGCTGGCTTTTCAAATTTCCTGTTATGTGCACAGAAATATTTTCCAAAAATGAGAAAACCAAGTTTAAAAATGTGAAACTTAGATTTTTTTAATCTAACAAAAAAAATGTCTAGTCAACTTTTTTAAATGCATTCTGTACTTCATTAAATCATATGAGCCATTGGTACACATGCTAATTAAATGCATGCTAATGAAATAAATTGATGTTTTGTGATATCTTTTATTGGACCAATTGTACAGAGTTATATACAGTTGGTCCCATAAAAGATATCACAAAAAATCCTTGCCTCTCCTTTTTATGTTATATTTCTAGAAGGATATTACACAGATACAAATTCTTCTGGCTTTCTTCCTTCAGTTTCTGTCCCTTTCACAAATTACAAAAAGGATTACAATATATGTAAAAATTGACTGTAGTAGTCTTGACATAATTTTTAATCATCTCAGAACCTTTGCCATTTATCAAATACCATACAATATAATAATTTAGAAATGCTCATGAGAAGAAAAGCGATGCATCTGTCACATAAAACTACCACCACTAATTTAAAACATTAGATGGAAGACAATTAGATGAAAAAAGCAATTAGTTGAGTGAATTAGCTGTGCCTAAGCCACGTATCTGACAATTCTGTAGCTGCTTCAAGACCAAATTCCTGAGAAATCTGTGGAATCTCTAATTTATAGATATATCTATGTGCGTATGTTTAACTTGCAGCATTTAGAAAGCTGGACCTTCTGGCAACAAAAATTGGAAAATTAGTTTCACTGTGTGAATATCATTAAGCTGTTAAGTGAAAGCATAATACAACTACATACACACAAGCTATCTTTTATGTTTCCATTCCTTCTCCCTTTCCTTCACTGTCAGGAAAGACTCTGTATACAAAAACAGCTCAATATATTAGTTCTAGCTCAAGCTGGTGGCTAAAACAGCGTGTGGATTACAAGCCTGTCTGGGCAAGGACTCTATCTTTCTGCTTTTTTTCCAAGGTCCTAGCTGTGTAAATAATAGAATGTTTTCAAAGAGGATTTGTACGGTAACCAAATTCTGCACTGATTGACTTCCATATACAGTTCTGGCTTCAATGGGTGCACCTACACGAGATGTTTTACTGTGCAGCAGAGCTAATTACTGCATAGTAAGCTTCGCTGTCTACACATGCTGACCCTTACTGCACAGTAATTTCCTCTATTTGGCAATTAATTTGCTACCTGCAAATACAGGTAGCATGTTAACTACTGAATAATTACTGTGCAGTATGATATGTGTAGACCACTGACCGGGACCAAATTTGCTCCCGGTGAGGGGGAGTGTGGCACGCAGGGGGTGTGGCCACAGGGTGCTACACAGGAAGCAGACAGGTGGACACACCCTGCCCCATGGCTGCATGCTGCATTTGGAGGGCACTGTCCATGCCCCCCTGCCTGCTTCCCTCATGGCATCCTGCAACAGCATGCCACTCCCCCCCATAAGGCCGTGCACCATTCCCCCCCACGGTTGCAAGCCATGCCCCCACATGGCCGGTCACCACACCCCACATTGGGGAGCACAGCCTGGCCCCACCCTCCTCAGCCCCCACCTCTGCCTCTGCCTGTCTGTCTGTCTGTCATAAGGCTCTGGGACACATGCACAGTTGGCCCAGAGTGTTACGGACAGACAAACAGAAGTGGTAAGGCTGATATTATATTAGAATATTTATGGATTTTGTTCCTCTGTTCACATATTTTTTTAATAAGTAGGTGCAAGCACGATTGTACAGTATGGAAGACTAGGTGATGAGGGCTAACATGTGGAACTGAACCTGAAGGCAAAATTCATCACCCTTGAAAATGATGTACAGTATGCTCACCTTCCCACCCCAAACTTGACCACTGCAAAAGGAAGGTCAGGGCCACAGCCCTGATTCCTACAGACCAGTTTTGAAGCAGTGGGCACCTATGAAAGGCCATTCCAGTAAGGTAAGGAGGAGGCTCTTTGCACATTCACCTCACTAAGCACACTTGAAGGGATGCACACATTCTGACTTCAAAGGTGTGATTGCCAGCATTACCAATTTCTGGTCTGATTTATAAAGGTGCTACTTAGCCAACATCAGTGGTAGAAAAAGGAATGCAGGCAGAACTCAGACTTTGCTGGATCAGGCCCAGATGGACAGCAGGCTGGGGTCCCATCATTCTGAATTATTCCTTGCCCTGTGGGTGTGGGAAGGCATCTCCAGCATTGCTCTTTTCTGTCATGATGGACAGTTTGATCACAATTTTGCAGTTTTGTGCCAGTATCAATTGGCAAGAGACTGTAATTGCTGGCCCGGTCTGCCTTCTTCCCACCCCAGTGACCCTACCACTATGGTTACCAAGAACTGTTGCCCATGGTGGAGTTGTTTAGTGGTTTGTTCCCAGACTTTTGCTATTGACTCACTATGAGGTAGTGTCTCTGGCTTCTGTGTTAAGGAGTGGGAGTGTCAGTTAGTGTTTTATTGTACTAGAGGATTTGGGTTAGAAAAAATGCTATGTAATGTTGGATGTCTGCATAACAACTGGACATTATCTCTATATTTGTAAAGGAGCAAAGAACAGAAAGAAAGCTGCTCCCTAACATAATTATTTTTACAAACAAGGAAAATAACCTCCTTAACACTAACTAATGTCTCAGGAGGTTTGATTGTTGCCTGAATTTTGGGAAATATGTTGTGGTGACTGGAATGTCTTTTCTTTATATGCCAACCACTAAAGCTAAGTACAGGCAGTCAGAAAGCCCCAGGCTGAATTGATTCAATCTGTGCAGTTTAGTCTAAGTTGTATAGGTTGAACTGATAAGCAGGTGAACAGACATTCACTTTTGATTCCGGAAATGTAGCCACATGTCTGCAGTGACCCAGGTCGGGAGCTGGGGGATGCTATAGCATGTGTCCCTGCTCAGCTGGAGCTAACAGCTTGAGCCAAGGCTAGCCCACCCACCCTGCAAGAAGCGGTTTGTGGGAGAGGTAAAAAGCATCCTGGGATGCTGGGGGACTGTGAGTTAACTTGAATCTGGAGGGGATCTGGGACAGAAGCTCAATAAACTGATTTAACCTAAATCAGCTAGGTCTGATACTGTTACCAGTAGGATTTCTTTTTGCCAGAGCCCCCCAGGGACTGACATGGCAACTCATTTGATGTGGTATCAAGTGAACTTTAATAGTAATCCATATGCAATATTATAGGTTTCCTCTCCGTAATACAACCTGGCAAGTGGCTTCTTAGGTGTTTCAGCAGTGACCTTCAGAGGTACCGGGCCTTGATTCCTTCACTCTCTGTGTGTGTGTGTGTGTGTGTGTGTGTGTGTGTGTGTGTGTGTGTGTGTGTGTGTGTGTGTG
>NW_017728992.1:48078700-48096521 GCF_001723915.1 Gavialis gangeticus | reverse complement strand
TGTGTGTGTGTGTGTGTGTGTGTGTGTGTGTGTGTGTGTGTGTGTGTGTGTGCGCGCGCGCGCGCGCACGCGCACACGTCTGCGTGTGTGTATGATGTTTCTGGCTTCCCTACTATTCGAGCAGGGACACAGCAGCTGTGTCTGTCCTACCAGAATCACTGAATGCTGACACACACCTTTCTTTTGTTTGTTCATTATGTTTGTAACCTTCTCATTCCAAATTGTCCAATACCCTGGCATTGTGCCAAGCATTCCTTATGTGGTATACCACTCCTATCCTGCTTCTGGTTATCAGGGAAAGTGCTATACATTGCTCACCAATTATAGCACTTACTTCTTCCAATGCCTTATAAAATGCTCTGTTAATTTTATTGCTTAGTTCTGGGAAGGCCTGGACTATGGCTAAAAGCCTTAGCATAACTCAGTTTGCCCACCACAGTACTACATTCATCCAGGTTTATCTAACACTAGTTTTGGCCATTTCAAAAGCAGTTTATGTGCACTGAACTTCTATTGTGTTACAGATGTGAACAGTCTGATCACTTATACCAGTTTATGTGTAATTTCTGTTCCTAGTCTAAGTGAAGGTGCAGCAGCTCTGCTTTCACAAAGCAGATTTAATCTCTGCTTTACTTGACTAGAAAGCAGCGCACATCCAAAAACTAGATAAACATTGTATTTTTCAATATATAATTAAATCTCCTTTGGTTACCACTTAAGAGAGAGGCAAAGATAAGTTGCTTAACAGAGATGGTTTTAAAGGGGAGAAGGAGCAGTGTAGTTAGTTCTGAGGATGCTTTTGGGCAGTCTCTTGAGACACAACATTACTCAGTAAGGGTGGGTATTGTATGGCCTTTATGTGTGGATACTTTTTGGTATGTTCACAGGGATTACCTCAGAACTTCAATCATGGGCATGCTCCTCAGAATGGTACTGGGTGACTGCACAACATTTTTTTTCAGCCTGTAGAGGGGGAGTGAGTGGGTAGGACTTGCTTCTTGGCTATGTTCTTGGGATTGCTATAGAAATGGTATAGATATCTCCTATTGTATTGGTTTTCTTGTGGTTGACTGGCACAGTAGAATGCTGGTCTAATTACTATAAACAAGGTTTTTGATACTAATTAAATGAGGCCAGGATTTTACCCATTCTGTGCATCACAATGCTGATTTTACTCTGCACTCCTGGTATAAGAGGTCATATTGGCTGCTGCTTGTATCTGTTTCAAACTCTGGCCACCTTGAGGCTCATAACTATGATTTGAAACTAGTTTCAAGCCCAGGAGCAGCTTGACACTAGCAAAAGTTGTGACCATATACACACACATTGCAAACCATTGTCCTGATTTTTCCAAGGAATTTTGTTTCAACTTGGAGTACCTATGACATCAAATGCTATCAGCAGTCAAATTGACTGTTAAAAATCTGCTAGCTGTGCTGATATCAGGGAGACTTTATGCAGGTCCCTTTCCAGAAGCAGGGTCCATGTCATAACTGTTATGTGACAAGAATAACAAGAACAGTTTACCTTGGTGTTTCTCAGACAGGGAGGAGCAGAGGCTGGAGGGTGTGTGTGTGGGCATACAAATCCCTGCAGACATGGACTGCATCCAGACGAGTGCGCACTAGGGCTGTGCGAAATTTCGCCACCAGTTTTGTTTCGACACTGTTTCGACCTGTTTTGAGGTTGAAACAGCAAAATCAAAATGAAAAAGATATGGTCAAAACAGCCTCAAAACAAAATGAGGCAAGTTGAAATGTTTCGCTGTTTCAACGCTGTTTCGCCGTTTCGCCCATAGGCTATAATGGGGAAGGTTGAAACAGTCTATAAATTTGTCATTTCTGGCCAGATTGGCTAAAACTTGCTGAAATGGTAGCTGCTTCTCAGGGCATAAAGCATGCCAAGTTTCAAGAAGATAGGTGCAGGGGATTCAGAGAAATTCTACCATGAAGTTTTGAGAGCCAAACTTGTGTCGTGTATGTGTTAAGCCACAGCAGGGTCAGAACCACAGAGGTGGTATCCCCTGCTGAGGCCACAAAGCCTGCTAAGTTTCAAGGAGGTAGGTGCAGGGGGTTCAGAGAAACTGAACCCCAAAATCCTGAAAGCAAAACTCATGTCATGTGTATGTGTTAAGCCACAGTGGGGTCAAAACTGCAGGCATGCTAGCCCCTGTGGAGGCCATAAAGCCTGCTAAGTTTCAAGGAGATAGGTGCAGGGGTTTGGGGAAAACTGCACCTCAAGCTGCAGACAAGCAAACCTCATGACATGGGTGACACTGTGTGTGTTAAAGCACAGCAGGGTGAAAGCTGCAGGCCTGCTAGCCTCTGCTGAGGCCACGAAGCCTGCCAGCTGTTGAGGAGATAGGTTCAAGGGTTCTGGGTTTTGAGGCCCTGCACCTCTGGCTGCTGACAGACAAAACTCGTGTCATGGGTGCTTGTGCAACTGTGTCTGTCTTAGGGCATGAGGGAGGGGAAACTACTGTAGGCCTGGCTGCTAGGCCCTGCTGCAGCCACTAAGCCTGCCAGCTGTGGAGGAGATCGGTGCAGGGGTTCTGGGGCCCTGCACCCCTAACTGCTGACAGGCAAAACTCATGACATGGGTGCTTGTGCAACTGACGCCTCTCATCAGGCAGCAGGACTGAAGATCCCTCATCACTTGCCACCACAGACCTGCGGGTAATAATTGACCACAGTATGAACATGAGCCAGCAGTGCAATGCTGTAGCCAGCAGGGCCAACAATACTCTGGCATGCATCAATTGATGCATCTCCAGGAAAACCAGTGCAAAGAAGTGATTCTCCTGCTCTACTCGGCTCTTCTCAGCATGGGTGAGATCGCAGCTGGAGTACTGTGTCCAGTTCTGGGCTCTGCACCTTAACAAGGATGTGGTAAAGCTTGAGAGAGTCCAGAGAAGGGTACTCCAGTCATGCCCTTGCCGAGCAGGTCCTGCCACTTGGTGTCTGGGCAGGACACAAGGGCGGCATGATGGACAGGGCAGCACACGAGCATGTAGCAGTGATGGCAATGGACAATGGAAAAGCAGACCCAGAAGCTCCTGAGAGCTAGTAGCCCTGAGCTACTGGCCAAGGTGGCTTTTTATACTGCTGGGGACAGCAAAGGTGCTGGCCCTGGGCTCTAGCTCCCCCTGGCTGCAGATCCGGGAGAAGCCAGGCAGGGTTATTTTGCCCCAAGTGGCACAATTTGCTCCACAACAAAGTGCATGTCCAACCACGTGAGCTGAGGCAAAAAGCCCTGGCTCAAATTTGCACCGCTTCTATTTGAGCTGCTGCAAGCGCATGTGCTTGCATGTGTGGTCACGCCCTGTCAGTCTCTCAGTCACACATTTTCTCCAGTTCTCAAATCACTTTGTGGCTGCTCTCCCTACTCCATAACTACCATTAGAAGGATCAGACACTGGTTTATAAAATAAGTTTATGAATCAGTCTACAGTACATTTTTTACTAGAATGGCTCTTCCAGGAATAAAGAGAAATCATCTTACTGCACAATGCAAACTTACCACAGCAAACAAATAGCAGCATTAACTGAACACAGCTGTTAAGATGGTAGCAAAGTACAAGCTGTAGAATGGCTGATTTCTGGTGTTGTGTTTTTATAGTTCTCTCTACTGCTCCATTGACAATTCTTATATTCATTAGCCAGCATTTGTCAAATCATGTCATTCATTTGAGTTCTTCAAATCTGCACTCTTAATCCAAGTGATCTATGCATTCATTAAGATGACAGCCATTCACAACTCATTTTTGTGTCTTATCTTTATGAAAATCAATTTAAATTTGTTACTGCCAGCTGTTTCTTTATGCAGTATAATTTTTCTCATGTGATTAACTCTACTGATTGATTTGACCCATTGTCCTGCACAAAGAAGGAGAGGAGAGCTCATTTATGCTAACTAGCCTGGCTGACTGGGTCTGAAAAGATTTAGATGTATTTGCCCTGTATTTATTGGACCAATTTTTGATCTTTTAATAATAATGGCCCCCAAAGTGGTCAGGGTTTTTATTATAACAACTATAAATCTAGGACAGTTTACAGATTTTATGTGGATTGGCCAGATGGTACTTTCTAACATGTTTTTCTTGTGCAAATAATTGCACTGCTGTCTTATTTGCATGTCCTTATCTGCC
This sequence comes from Gavialis gangeticus, assembly GCF_001723915.1. Lineage (NCBI taxonomy): Eukaryota > Metazoa > Chordata > Crocodylia > Gavialidae > Gavialis > Gavialis gangeticus. The sequence continues at coordinate 48,092,374 of NW_017728992.1, read as the reverse complement.
TTGTAAAAGTTTTATTGTTTACTCTTGAACCCCTACGCACACTCACAACTGGCTGTTCCACAGAGACACAAAAATATACTTATCCCTCAGTTTATGAAAATGGTCAATAGATTCACCTTAACCATTTATTTATGGCTAAACATTAATTATGCAAAATGTACTAATCCTCCCCCCCACACCTTGTAGAAACATTTTACTCATATGTATTAGGTGATTAAGCACTAGCAAGTCACATTTTCTGCATTGTTAGAGAAAAAACTGAACCTCTCATCCAGCTACAACCGGTCCTAGGATTCAGTGATATGGGTGTAAAAAGACACTATTGGCAAAGCGTATGGGTGGAAAATCAGATTCTGTTTTGCATTACAAGTAAAGCTGAAATGAAATGGCAGTGGTTCAAGTGCATACTTAAAGGCCATATTCTCTTTACAATGAAATGAGGTGATGAGGCACATCTGTATCATTAAGCAGAAATACAATAGCTTGGGTTTCCAGAACTGCTGGTGAGAGTCCTATATGAAAGATCTCTACCTCTCTCTTTTTTGGTAACTATTTAGAAAAAAAGTCTGAGGTCATAATGGTATTATGCACTAGGAAAACATCCACTATAAAGAGGGAAACATCACTTACAAATGTAAAAATATGTATGCAACTAAATTGAAAGTGCCCCACATTTCCTGTACAGTTTAAACCTCAGAAAACAAAGAAGTGATTTCTGGGACATGGGAATGGAAGGGATCTCTTGGTCCAATCACATGATATTGCAGGCAGCTACTTCATACCATCCATTTCATAAACAGATCAAGCTTCACCCTGGTAGTTAGATTTTGTGCTCCCACAACCCCAGTTGGGAGGTTGTCACAACATCACTGATCTTGTGGTTAGAGGCTTTCTTCTGATTTGATGCCTATATGTATTCATAACCAGCTTCACACTTACTTGTTCTTGTATGGATACTATCCTTTAGCTTAATAAGCTCTTCTCCTTCTCTTGTGCTTACCCCAAATACATGTAGGGAGGACACATTTTGCCTACATAAGTTTTAACAAGCAAGTCAATAGGAACACTGTTGAATGCTACATTTTGTGCAAGGCTCCCCTTAATGAATGACATTGTACAGAATGAACTTGATCCCACAAAGAATTTAAACATATTCTTAGTTTTAAGCACATGAGTAGGAGCAGCTGAACTGTAAGTATTTGACTAGACTATAAAAATCCTTAAAGTAGTTTACATAAATAGTTCCATGCTGTACCTCCTCTTAAAATACTTCAAAAACAATAGCTAGCTAATCCTCAAACATCATCACCCTCCAGAGGAAGAGAAGGATTCTGATTTCTATTTGTCAGATGAGAAAATTTAACTGAGACATTATGGATCTCCAAGGGATGATATATTCTTCCATTGCAATGTAGTCCTGATCAAGATTTCTAACAGCTGGAAATATCCAGTAAAATAAAAGGATGGTTGCCTGTGGCCCATGGTTTGAATTATGAGGGAGCTGATGGGGGGCTGAGCCCCCCATAATTTATGAGAGCCCCTCTATAAGATTTGAAAATGGGGTGGCTCCAATTTTATTAGGGCATCGTAATGTGCAGCCCAATTTTTTTGCAGACCCCCCCCAAGAGTCAAAGTGTAATTCAAACCCTGCTGTGGCCAAATGCATAATATACATGTAATTACATCAGGTGTATATAAAAATAGACATTTGCAGACAGACACTTCATTGTTTTCTCATCAGCTATTGTACATGCAGATACTTCAGTTTTATTTTTGGTCATATGGAGAAATCAGACTTGCAACAGTGCACAGTTCTTGGCAACTTCCCCTTTGAAAATTAGGTTCAGCATCATATCATATTCTACCCATTAGGTGCATAAGTGAATTTGGATGTGATCCTATTCCATCCTTCTGAAGTCCCTAAAATGTGTCAATAGGTCTATTTTTGTAACATGCCATCACCTTACCTTTAAGACTAATCACAAAAAAGCAGCAATCAAAAGGAAGATCCATTCATGGAAGGATGGATTAACTGTTATTCAGGGACTTGAGCAGGTTGGAGTGGGATCACACTTAGATGTCCACATCCACTTAGGTACTTAATCAGTGGAGTAGAATCTGGCCTTAAGAAACTTGACCAAGGTCAGATAAGAAACTCATGACAGAGGTGAACTAGGAATAAAATTCAAGTTCCTGGTATCCACACATATCTTAACCACAAGACTATCCTTCCTCTTCTCGCTTCTTTTTTCCCCCATTAACCATAACTGGTGCTGGAGAAGATAAGCTATGTCACCTTTCCATTTTTCTGATTTGCAAAGTGATACTGAAAGAAAAACTGGAACAGGCTCAGTGCTGAAGTGCTTACTCTGTCAGAATCCTTTTGATTTCATTAGAGCTAAGTATAGACAGTCAAAAAGCCCCAAGCTGAATCAATTCAGTATTCATAGGTTAGTCTAAACTGCATAGATTGAACCAATAAGCAAGTGAACAGACATTCACTGTTGATTCCAGAAATGCAGCCATGTGCCTGCAGTGGCCGAGGCCAGAAGCCCAGGAGTGCTAGAGCAGATTGCTGCTTGGCTGAGCAGATAGCTTGGGCCAAGGCTAATCCACCCACCCTGTGAGGGGGGTGGAGTTAGCAGGGGAGGTGCAAAGCATCCTGAGATGCTGAGGGACTGTGAGCTAACTTGAATCTGGAGGGGATCTGGGACATAAGTTCAATAAACTGATTTAACTTAAGTCAGTTGAGTCTGATACTACGTTCATCCAGGTTTATCTTAAATCTACTTTGGCCATTTTGAAAGCAGTTTATGTGCACTGCACTTCTGTTGTGTTACAGATTTGAACCAGTTTCTGATCACTTATAGTGGTTTATGTGTAATTTCTGTCCCTAACATAGCAGTTCGGTTTGTATAAGGAATTCAAGATTGGCCAGGACAAATGTTACTTAATACTGCTTCTCTTCATTGGAATGTTTGTGGTAATGATTGGATTAAGATGCACTGTTAGCAGTATTTATATAACTATAGAGTTAAATGTTGGTTAAATTCTGTATAAATCTTTTAAAAAGTCTTCCAGCTCATAAGTATGTTAATTTTGGTTTGCAACCGCAATGCTGTTTCACTGTGCCTGCAGCCAGATAACTGATAAAATGTAGGAACTGGCCCCTGTCATCTTTAAACTGATGAAGAGAGTATAAGGCCTGCATTGTAGTGCATCCTCAAAACTACTTTTATTTCTGTTGGTGGAATTTAGGTCACATACAATATAAATTCCTCACTGAGTCCCTGATCTCAGGCTCACAGACCCCACAGAGCTTGACCATGACCATGGCCATCTACTTGCAGTAAAATATATTAACCCATATCTAATTTAGGTAGTAGGCTGAAGGTCTTTATTAAAATTACTTAAATGTCTCTTTCTAATTTAGACAAAATCTAGGTCACTTGCAGATAGGACTCTTAGAAACCTAAAACCAGGGCTGAATTATTGTGCAGCTCATTTTGAGATAAGGTTAATAAAGTTGAGACTTTTACAGAAATTCCAAAATATTCTGTGATTATGGGAGGAATTCAGAATTGTAGGAGGGATGTGAGTGAGAAGGGAAATATTTTATTTTTAATATGACTCCAGATGACTCTCAACTAGTATTTGAAATAATTTGGGAGCTGGAATATTGGCAGTTTAGGGCTGTCTGCTGTTGTCTCATGATACAGAGCGAGACCCTGCTGAGGTAATTTTTTCTGATAGCTGTATGAGAGCTTTTCCTTTCCCCCTGCCCTTTTTTTCTTAGAGAAAATTAAATCTCTTAAGGCCAAGTTGTCCTCAAGCACCTTCTCTTCTACAGCTTCTGTGCCATTAATGAACGAACCTGTGTGGATGTGCACTCACAAACAGACATACCACTTTCTATGATTGCAGGTTTCATTACACACTGTTTCATAAGCTCTGTGATGTAGGATGCATCAAATTAAGTATGAACACTGATAGAAACTAACAAGACTTAAAAAGGGCTGAGGCAGGCAGAGTTGCAGATCTCTCTCTTTCTCCAAAAAAAAGCAATCTCTGAGGTGACTCTGGATGCTGGTGAGGCAGCCATGACAGTCACAACTGAAGTAGTGTACTCTGATTTTTTTTTAAAGTGCAATTTCAAACCTTCCTACCCATCCAGAATCTTTTTCTGCTTTTCTCAGGACCCAGAGTAATTAACACTGGTGCTGCACTACTTGAATTACAAAAAAGGAATGACTGAACTTCGAATTAAGTGTATGTACACTTCAAATCGGCTGTATATCTCACCAATAATTTTGGCTTGGCTAGATTGGGTTATGTTGCTATATATCATGAAGCAGAACAGGTACAGCTATTATCAAGTCACTTTGTGTAATCTGTTTGTGGTGGGGGTTGGTTTTTTTGAGGGGGGTTGGTAAATTTAAAAGTTTTTTCACATTGTTATGTTGGGGATCAGGAAATCCTATCACCCCACTGGAACTTTTGGGTGTGACTACTTCCTTCTATTCAGACAAAAGAAATAAATACCCTTCCCTTCTGTGGCAGCCACTGCCTTGATTAGATTGTATTTAGGTAGAGGGAGCAGCTGGGTCACATATACCAAATGTTTCTCAAGGAACTGATTTTAAATAGAGGGACAGGAGATTGATTTGGTGGCTGTGGTATGTATGTGGGAGAGGAGGCAAGATAACAGATTGAATGTTATTAGTAAATGTTAAGAGTTGTGATCCAAAAAAATGATAAAGCTGTAAGTGAAATATAGAGTGCCCAAGTGAGGGACTAACATAAGAGGGATGGGGGTGAGGAGGGGAACCCAACTAGGTTACAGAAAATACAATGTTAGCCAACTAAGCCTGGGGGTGGGGGGAAGGAGAGGGAGGGAGGGGGGTTACAGTGCTGAGAAAGAAAGAAAATAGATGCACACAAACCTGCACAATGATCCACAATGGTGGAGGGGGTATCTTGAGAAAGTTAGAGAACAGGATGACTAGAAACAGACAGTATAGTGTAACCTTAAGTCTAAAGTTATATCTATTTGGCACAAAGCAGAGACATGAAGATATACCAGAGGTGACTCTGGTACCAGAAGCAGTATAGCTGCATTAGGGTATCAATTCATTTGAGCTAGCATGCTTCTCAGCTGAGCTGACTTTTCCTGAGAGCTGCACCAGCATGGCTATACTGTCTCTAGTACCCAAAGCAGCTGGTGGAGAGTTACCTCATGTATCCTTACACAGGACTCCCTTTTGCAGGGCAGACTACTGTAAGAGATTTTTTCGGTAAAGTGCTGTCCAGAAAGAGGCTTGGATTGTGAGCAAAGGAACTGTCTTGCACTGTTTTAATCTTACATATTAATGGAAGTGGGATTTGGTATACACTATGGACATGAACAAGATTATGTCAAAGAATATCCAACTCACTATCATTGTTTCCTCCCAATGGAAACAACTGCAGGACAGCAAATTTTAACTAAATATCTGGGTCACCAGGGACAACAGTTTTTACACACTATTTTGTTTTTCATACTTCCTCCAAAACTTTGCATGAAAAGTTTAGCCCGTTCATTCAGGACTTGACAGTCAACTGGTGACAGGTGCACAAAGAAAACAAAATCCTACCTCTGCTATCAGTTAATTGAAGAAACTTTTTGCTCATATGGCTGCACTGAAGGTCCAAGGATCTAGGTGTTTTCAGAGCAGGTTTTGAGTGAGAAGGACTCAGTCAGCATGTCTGCGTGAGATGTTTACTGTGTAGTAGATTAATTAACTGTACAGTAACCATCTTGGCATCTATACACGTGCCCCTATTAGGCTGGAGTAAACTAATTGACTCTGCAGCATGTAGAAGCTGCCCCAGCTGACAGGGGCACGAGGATGTTTCAGTGCAGGAGCAGCAGGCAGGCAGCCCCACGCTGAAGCACCCTCATGCCCCAGCCCGCCCCTCTGTAGCATATTGAGCCAGAGGGAGCAGCCCCAGGCTGGCAGGCAGGCCGGCCTCCAGGGCCCCCTGCCAGCTGGGGCTGCTCCAACCCAGCTCAATGTGCTGTGATGCCAGGTGTATGTGCAAACAGCAATAAAATCTACAGTTTATTGCTTCACATTAATTGCACGTGTAGATGCACCCACTGTCACCAAGAGGCAGCCATGACAGTCACAACTGAAGACCAGTTGGATTTGTAATGCCTCTCACATTAACCCAAACAATGTAGGAGGGCCACAGAAGCATATAGAAGAAAATCTCAGAACAAAGGAATTATTAATTATAGTGCATATGTCAAACAGAAAAAGAATGGAAGTGAACTAATAGTTTCATGTGAAATAGTGCTTTGGCACACTTGGTAAAGATCATTTCAGCAACAGAACAAACAAAAACCACATTGTAGCAGACTAAAGAGAGACTTAATGAAGTTGAGGAAATGAAAATAGACAGTGTGGTCAAAGAAGGGTAGAAGGGTAGAGGCAAGGAGGAGGAATAAAGCGAGATAGCCAGAGGAAGAGGCAGGGAAAATGAGTTTGGGAGACTGAGGAGACTACACACAGAGAAAATGGGATGCAAGAAGTGGTGATGGAGAACAAAGTCAGAAAATTGAGGGTAGGCTGAGTTCTCTGTGGCTGAAGAGTAGAGGGACATTTCTGAATTGTCAGCTGGTGAGAAGGAAGCATAAATTTAGGAGATGAACAGAAGAGCTGGTAACTTGTGCTAGATTGTCTAAGTCTTCTCATTAAGGTACCAGAGAGGTTCTGGGCAGCAAGGGAGGAAGGCAGGGTCTGAGGAAAGAATTAAGGACAAAGTTAAGAAAGAAGAAAGACCCTATCAGGACGAAGTTGGAGAGCAGTCTAGAAATGAAGGCCGAGTAAAACCAAGGAAAAATTTGTGGTGATTGAAGATCACTAAGCCTTTCACATACAGAAAAGCTTAACACAACGTATGGGCCTGGTTTGCCTTTTTACTTACACAGATGTAAATCAAGATTCATTTAACTGAAATTGGGGGGAGGGGAGGGATGTAGTGAGATTTGAGTCAAGGGGAGGCTGGGTCTTGGCCTGGTGGCCTCTCAGGCTTAGCTTCTCCAAGTCTGGAGTCTCTCCTTTTTCTTCACCCACCATGCCTTCTATGTTACTTCAAGAAAAAAAGAGTTGGGAGGCTGCTCCATATACCAGGGGATCACTGGTCTGGCCTTCTTGTCCTCACAGTGGCTCTGGTAACATGGCAGCTTACGGCGATCCTCTAGCCATGCCCATGCCTTGTAGGTGTTAACAGTTTACCATACTGGGGAAGGATCCCTCAACCCCAGGTCAGTATTTCATCTAGCTTTTGGTCTAGGGCTTGTGTCTGCCCCCTCCTGGTGCAGCTTCCCTCTTAAGGGCACAATTCTCTCCCTTCAAGGCTCTTGTCTCATCCTTCCTGGGCTCTGTCTTCTCCCCTAGTCTGACCCTTAGGGCCCTGATAATGCCCCTATAGGGCCTCAGCTGCACCCGTCAGGGCTTCTGGCTGTGCCCTCATCCTTAGGCTGCAACCTTCCTCAGCTGTGTTTTGACTGAGTTTTGAATCCAGCCCTGGCAGGGCTTGTAGTCTTCATGTGCTCCTCAGGCACCTCTGAGACCTCCACCTCCCATCAGTTCCAGTCCCAATCTCAGTCCCAATCCCAATCCTCCAGTATAACTGTAACAGAAAAGTCAGCCTTCCGCCCATAAATCAAATCAAGCACTCTGGCTGTATATGAAAGTGGTTTAGTTGTGACAATGAGAGTAGAATCAGGTCTTCTTGCATCCTTAAAAATCACAGTAACAGAACATTGACCATTAAAATCACCAATATTCAATCCCACAGGGACCTTCACAGGGTGAGCACCATACATCGTGATCAACACTGGCCTGGAGGCCAGTTCCTCAGGTGATCCAAACCAGTGTCACTCCAGTATAACCACTCACCCCACCAACATCATGCTAAATTGCATGGGCCACCAGTTGGACAGTCCTGCTCTAGACCAGTGATTCTTACCTGAGGTCCTGCAACAGTCTCTGGTGCCATAAGATCCTATGAAGGGTGATTCAAGGTGTGGGAAATTAAAAACAGGTTTGTCCTTGACTACTACTTCACCCACTGCCCAGCACCCATGCAAGGAGGTAAGCACTGTAATAGATACAAAATAATAAGAAATAATAATTTATCATAAACATTTGAATCTTTTAAAATTTATATTAAATTTTAATTAAATTTAATTAAATATTTTTAATTAATAATAACGAATTTAATAGAGTACTGCTCAATTCATAAAAGTTATGAAAGAATGCCTCAAGTCTAAAAATGTTGAAAACTACTATTTGATTCAAATAATGCTGGGATGTTTGGTCTTTTTTTCTTGAATCCTATGTTCCTTTTCTGATAATGGAAGGCACTGTGTGTCCGTGATGGTCTAAAATTCTTTCACATGATATTGGAAGCTGTTCTGCTTGACATAAACAACATTGTAAAACTTGTGGTATGCAGCAGGAGAGTCTGAAGTGAGTTTTATCTACAGTGCAAAAATCAGGTGTGTGAAGAGGTGTGATCCCTGACCTCTTAGCTGTGCCATCAGAAGCCCCTAATGGACTTTTTTTTTCCCCCTGCAGAGGAATAAGCTATACTAGCGACTGTACAGTTGTCTTGGTGTAAGATGCAATTGTGCTCAAAGTACTTTGTTGGTATAGTATACTATATTTCTTCTTCAGCAATCCCTTGCAGTTGAGGATGATTGTCTTATATGTGTGTCTGAAGATGGGTGATGAGGCCTATCCAGGACTGACAGACTCTACTGCTGCTCAGACATGTATTTCCATGTGGGGTGGGTGGCTCTGGATTCCTCATTTGGACCACAACACACTTTTTCTGCCACTCCCATTTTTCTATCTCCTATTGTTGTCATGAGGTTTCAAAGTACTGAGATCCCTGCAGCAGACTCTTCCTCCATTTGCGGTGGTGCTGAGCAATAGTCTCCTATGAGTTGACACCAATGTTGCATTTTTTAAAGTTGGCCTTAAGGACATCCCTGAAGCACTTTCTTTTCCCTTCTCTTGAGCATACGCCTTGGCTGAGCTGGTAAAATATGATTTGCTTCTGGAGTCTGGAGTTGGACATCCAGATGACAGGGCCAGCCCAACAAAGTTGATGTTGGATGATCATCACCTCAATACTCATGGTGTTTGATTGCAGAAGGATGATAATATTAGTGCATCTGTCTTCCCACTGGATTTGAATGATCATCTACAGACAGCATTGATGGTCCTTCTCCAACAACTTCAGATGTCTGCTGTAAGTTGTCCATGTCTCAGCTCCATACAGCAAGGTGGCGATCACAACTGCTTGATAAACCATGAGCTTGGTTTTGGATCAAATGTCACAATCTTCAAGCACCCATTTTGTAAGGCTTCCAAAGTCTGCACTTGCACAAAGAACTAATATAAATCTGGTCTGTGTACTTAAGAGATGCCTACTCTATCCCAGCAGTTAATAATTACGTAGCTTCCAGCAAAGAAAGGCTCTGAATCTCTCAGTAAATAGTAGAAGACAGGTCAAGGCTGCCAAAAAATGCTGCTGTCTGTGCTGCGTGGCACTTGTGAAGCAGCAATACAATCCCTTCTGGCAAGCTCAGAACTATTGGCTTATGAACAAAAAGCCAGTGAAAAAAAATCTGTTTGTCTTCCGTGCTATTTGGAAATTCACATCCAAGTTGTCAGTAGTTACCAAAATACATGCCATATAATAACAGGGTAAGTGGAAATGTTTTGTAGCAGGAATTTAAAAAGACACATCATGTGGTGTTTGGGTTTGAGAATTGTTTGAGCCACGTCTTAAAACAGAAAGGAAAGAAATTCTGTATTGTGTCAGAGTACGGCTGAAATGTCATATCCTGTAGTCTAATTCCTTACATCTTCCAAGTCACTCAATAGCCCTGACCCCGGACCCATTATCTCATTGGAAGTGACAGGTGCTCAGCATTTCCCATTGTTCTTGTTTTTCCATTTTATTTCTGGATCATTTTCCTCGGGGTAATTTTTTGTGATTTTTGTTTAATTAGAAATAAATGTCAGAATTCCAGAAATGCTTGCTTGTTTCTCAGCTCTCATAGTAGAATTCTCAGTAAGTATTTCTGCTTTCAATTTAAGAAGGTCTTTCTTCTCAGATAAATTTAGTAATAGTAATAATAATAAAGCTTGAGAGAGAGCCCGTGAAACCTTACATGATTTAAGCAAAATATTTAGCAGCTAATGCCTTTGGCACACTCCAGTATAAAGATGCTTATAGAGTATCTATAAATATTCCACCCTGAAAGATCATGTCATTTTGGGCATCAGTGCAGATACCAAAGGCAGAATGGGAAAATGGGATTAGCCTTTACATTAATCTCTACTGTGTACACACTGGGTGTATCTACATGTGCAATTAATGTGACTTAATATACTCTGGTTCAATTTGAGTCAGAGTAAACTAATCCTGATGTCACTGTCTACATGTGTGTTTAAATACATTAATTTACTGTGGTGTATATCTGTGTTTCATGGGACTACCCTATGCTAGAGTGAATTAATTTTCTGTGCCCTAATTGCAATGCATGTGTAGCCGGTGACACATTACTTCACATTAAATTAATCTAATGTGCAGTAAAGTGCATGTGTAGAAACACCCACTGAGAAGGATTCAAATACCTTCCCCATCTCCCCATAACCTCAGTTGCTTGTGTCTGGGATTTGTTACATGCCATTCAGAGCACTATAAATCCTTATTAGATACCACATAATTAGCCTTAGTATTCTACACGGGCATTTATTGATGACTATATCAATTCTTCACTCTTGAGGTTTGACACTGAGGCCTCTACTGAAACATATGTTAAACAGTTACATGAATTTTTAAAAACCCTTATTCAAGTGTCCAACTGGACTTGTAATACCTCTGATACTAAGTCATTCCCCAAACATAATACTGGATGAACTAATATAGCTGTAGATAAAAACAGCAGCAAAGGGAGAGAGAAATTCAGAGCTCCGAAGCATAATCAGAAAAATGTTTTCATGAAATGAAACTGAGTACTGATAAAGAAGAATAGTGGAAGAACTGCTGCTTATAATTGGTAGGAAAGAGCTGCAGGGAAGAAGGCTTTGCACTGCTAAATGAATGTAGTAGGTCAGATTTTTCATTGCCTATATGTATCCAATACATTCACTTGATTCTGGTGTAGATGGCTCCAAAATTTGAAGAAGAATGAAGAATTGGGCTTATTATTTACTTTAGTACTTATCCTAGAGCCTGGGCTTCAAGGTGCCTAAATGCTTTTACATCTCATGGAAGCCACAGAAACAAGCAAATTGGACCACTTTTGGAAGGGCGTTCACAGATCATACTTGATTACCAGGTAAAACTGAATGGGGAACTCTAGCACCCCACTTCTCTCACAGATAGAGTGCTGCTTAATCATCTTAAACTATTTTACTCACTTTATCCGAAGTTTCCCTCTTCCTCTTATGTGCCTCTTAAAGAGATGGCCTTATAAGAGTTAAATTGAGTTTTTTCCTTATCTTTGCCAGGTTGCTGGCACAGCCTCCTTGTTGATTGAAACAGTATACTATTCCATAGTAGTCCACGACAGGCTTTCAAATGAGCCTAGTCCAGGCTATCAGATGCAGTTTGGTTTCTTGTGTGGGACTGATTAAATAAACACTGCTGACAACTGTTTGCAGTCTTGACATGTGAAACAAGCATGCAAACTTCTGTCTGATGAGGAAGGCCCTTATGTTTTTATATTACCGATGTCTACAAGTGTGTGACTGCATCAGTGGAATGTTTCCCAACTGCACTGTCTTTCTGCGAGAAGAAGTTTATTATCCAGAGTCCCTACACTTTCAGCTAAGTATTATACAGTAGTTGAAGGAAATTATCAGCAGATGCAGATGCAGTGTGGTGTGATGTGGTGTTGTATGATCAGGGTTCTTCTTGAGACTGAAAGTACAACACTATAATTCCCAATGTGCTCCCAGTGAAAGCTAAAATTGTCTAAATTGTCTAAATGTTAAAGCTAAAATTGTCTAAATGTTCAGAGCTCAGTTTTGTTCTTATTGAAATCAGTGGAAACATCGTGTTTCATCCTAGTGGGGAAAAGGACTGGAGTGATGTTTAGAGAGTGCTGTCACCATAGGAGTTTTCTGGGACTTGCACGGTATTTCAATTAGGATCTCTTGATTTAATGTAGAATTTTTTGACATCCCAGTCTAGAAAACAGCTTGCTTGGAAGGGTCTTCTCCTCTCCTCCTTCCTCCCATTAGTTATAACAGAGTTTACAAATGTGTTCACTCCTAGAAAATTCAGTGAAAGAAGTAATCTAACTAGCACAAAATGAGGGGTGAGGTGATAATAAAAGGAGAAATGTTTTATTGGGTCAAGGAAAGGAAAGGATAGAGGTACAATTCTGGTAAGAAACATTTTAAAAACAATAGCTGTGCCAGACTGTAATTATTTAAGAAAAAAATTCTTACAGTCAAAGATAACCTAACCCACACAATTAGAATTTGAAAGCTGCCATAAAGATTCCTAGAGAGGAAAGAAAGAAAGCCACATGCCCTCCTTGTCTGTGACAAGGCAGAAACCTCCTCTTTTAATTTCGGAGGGCTTGTAAAGTGCAGAGAAGAGGTCTGGATAGACATTTAAATCAGTTCTGCAGCATATGGAAGTACATATTTTATTTCAGTCACCCTATGATCCTTAAGCATTTCATTTTGGGGGATGAACATCATATGTCAGGGGCTGGCAGGGTGCACTGAGGTGCCAGGAATGGCTGCCATGCAGGTTCCTTGTTATAAGTCCTCTCCTGGGTTTTTCCATGGCAGACGTGCTATTTGTATCATTGTGTCAAACTGTGCTGTGGTTTGTGTGTATCCACTGCAGCTAACATCCGGTGGAAATTATCACAGAAATATGGTTGATTGGAGTCAATGGGAGTTTTGCCACCGGAGTTTCACCCTAGATCATTGACCCTCCAACAGGGTTCTTTAGGATTCTTTTAAGGGTATAGCACAAGATTATCTCTGTTCAATGTGTGAAAACCTGCACGTGATTAATCAAATAAACCCAGAGATTTCAAATAGGAATTCATAGTGTCAAAAACATTGTGACCTATTGTGGTGTTTCTGAGCTCCTTGCACCAGAAGAATTGAGTGCTGCTTGGGAGAAGGAATCCACAGCACACATACAGGCTGGGGAGCTCCTCTCTTGAGAGCACAGAGGCAGAACAGGATCTTGGAGTCATTATTGACTTCAAGATGAACATGAGCCGCCAATGCCAGACTGCAGCCAGCAAGGCCACCCATACCTTGTCATGCATCCAAAGATACATCTCAAGCCAGTCCAGAGAGGTGATACTCCCCCTCTATGCAACTTTGGTCAGGCCCCCGTTGGAGTACTGTGTCCAGTACTGGGCGCCACACTTCAAAAGGGATGTGGCCAGCCTGGAGAGGGTTCAGAGGAGGGCCACCCGCTTGGTGGGAGGGCAGCAGGAGAGGCCCTATGAGGAGAGACTGAGGGACCTGAACCTGTTCAGCCTCAGCAAGAGGAGGCTGAGTGGGGACCTGGTGGCTGCCTACAAACTCATCAGGGGAGATCAACAGCAAATAGGTAAAGCCCTTTTCT
>NW_017728992.1:48062009-48078317 GCF_001723915.1 Gavialis gangeticus | reverse complement strand
GGTTGGATGATCACCTGTCTGGGGTCTTGTGAACCCAGCATTCATTCCTGCCTGTGCCAGGGGGTCAGACTAAATGATCTGTTCAGGTCCCTCCCGACCCTAGCTACTATGAAACTGTGAATTGTGTTATTACTTTTCAATAGTCAAGAAATGAATGCAAGTTACTGGCTGGCATTTCCGAGGGGGCCTAGAGTCTATTGAGGAGGTACCTTGAGTTTAGAAAAGTTGACTACCACAGTCCTGGATTAACATTTGGCTTAAATTCACCCAGGTTTGCAAAGAGGAAAAGTACTTTAAATCATTATCCCCAAAGCTACTGGACTAAGGATCCATGTGTTGACCACAGTGGGGTTTTTATCCACAGAGGGAACCAGAGCAAGCCACATTGTACAACATTGTATCATACCTGCATTTGGCATTTGCACTGGTGCAGATATATCGGTGCATCAAGATGAGTGGTTACAGTGTAGATAAGCCCTGACACTGCCCTGCACCCTGTGCAGTCACTCACCCAAAGGGAAAATGGATATAAAATTCTACCATAGCCAAATGGTAGCTCTGCAGTGATGCGAAGAAGGACTACACCTCTGGTTCTCAACCTCTTTGTACCAGGACCCATTTGTAAACATTGATGGCCAGTCCCGACCCAGTAAATAGTTTAAGTAAAAAACAGTCCCCAGGCCCTGTCAGTGCCCCTCACTCCCAGCCCCAACTTCTCAGGGGGTGTGGGGAGCATGGGGGGTCCCAAGCAGAGGGGCTGTACAAAGCTTCAGGTGCAGATTTGATTCAGAGGAGATTCAGCCCGATTCGGTGGCCAAATCTCCAAATCCAGATTGAATCAGGAGAGCAATAAAAAGGTCTGAATTGATTCAAAGCCTCCAAATTGATTTGGAAAAGATTTAGAGAAAGATTTGGAGATTCGGTGATTTGGGTAGTTCCTGCTTTCTGCCACAGAGAGCTAGACCCAGGCTCTGTGCCAGTAAGTAGGGAGCGTGGGGGGGGGCCTGGAGGAGGGGGGAGGGAACCATGGGGGGACCCCTGCCAGACCCCATCCCTTGACTGCTCTCCCAGCCCCACCATGACTGCCCCACCTGGCCCCAGTGTCCCAGGGCTTTAAAAAAAATAAAAAGCCCCACACTCACCGTCTGCTGCAGCGGTCTTGCAGCTTCTGGGGGCTCGTGGCAGAGCTCCCCATGCAGTGCAGGGCAGTGGGGGGCAGCAGGGATCACCCTTCACCCCTCCTGGCAGCAGCAAGTGAATGCAGGGCTTTTTTTTTTTTTTTTTTTTTAAGAGCGGGGAGCTGGGCCAAGCAGGGCAGCCATTGATGTGGCTGAGAGAGTGGGAGGGGGATGGGGCCTCTTCAATTCAGGGATTCAGCTGATTCAAAGCCTGCATAAACAACTTGCATTTCTCAGGTCCCTGGGAAGCTTAACAGCATTATCCTTCAAAATACCTATTCTCGTCACTCCAAAGCAATTTTTTGTTCCTTCATTGCTTTTTGCAGATTAGTAATTAAAAAGGCCAACTTTAGTTTCTAACCATAAGGAGAGATTCTTATCCTGGTTAAAATAGATTTATCCTGCTCCTGTAGTGCAAAGTATCTTTCCAGCCAGCTTTATGACTATGCAGGGATTTTCCCATTTCAAGAAGATATCTGAACTGCCTCTAGACTAGCTTCCCCTCGCCTCATCCCAGGATAAGGGAGTAGGTTGAGGTAAGAGGGCACTATCAGGGAGCCCTTGGACAGCAGTTACAGCAGATCCAGCTCCCAGCCAGCTTTAGGATCAGGGATGTGGGGTGAGGTAAAGCCACATTTTTTTTAGTGCTTGCAGCTGCTCTGATTGTTTTTCTCTGTAGGCCAAAAAATGTAATCCAAATACTTTCTGCTTCTACTTCAGTCGTATTTATTTTTGTCTGTGCGCTCCACCTCTGCTGCTGGGGGAAGGACAGAACTCCAGCATTACGGTTTAAGTCAAACAACAATGTAGAAACACATGCTTTCCCTGCCACTTGCTTAGTTCTTCTTGTTACCAGGTATTCAGTTGGGATACATAAGCTGAATCAAGATGTCTTTATTAGGAGGGCAGAAAAACAGGTAGCTCTGAGTGTGTCCGCACAGCAAAGTGAAGGTGTGATTTGAAGCAGGTGCCAGTGTATGTTTGTTAGTTTCCTCTCACTAGTGTGGGTAACAGCAGTACTGACAATGAGATGTCACAGATATTAGGAACCACAGCACGTATACAGGAGATTGGAAGAGTTTGTGCTTTGATTGCTAGCACAGTCTATGCTGCTATTAAGGATATGACTGCAGCACAAACAGGCATGTCGGAGCTAACGGAACTGATAATGAAAGATCATTGTGGGTTGTACAAGCCTACCCAAGATCCTGGATACTTACTGAGACTGCTAGACTGTGCTGAAACCTGTGCTCCTGGGGTTTTACTGCTCTAGTTTTCCTGATATGGCTAGATCAGTGGTGCTCAATCTTAGGCCTGCAGAGCCATGTCATCTGGCCCATGGAACAGCTCTGGAAATTTAGCAGCATTAGTTGCTGCTCCCCTGTTGCTAATTTTCTGGACCCATGGCAAAGATGACTTGGGTCTGTACTCTGGGTCACCAGTCTGCATCTGGATCTGATGTGTGGTGTCAGGCCTGAATATAGAGTTGGGCTATCATGTGGATCCAGACTGCGGACTGGATCCAGCTGTGTACTAGATGAACCCCATGCACCAGATTTAGTCCTGCCACCAATCTGGCCTGAGGAGCCAAGAGGTAGAGCACCACTGATCTAGGCAAATGGCACCCCAGGCATGCATGCAATAACACCTTGAATGCAGCAAGAACAGCTTGACTGTCACAGCTCAAGTCCTGCTCAGTGTTTTTAGGCAATTGCACTAAACTTTTACCAGCATGCCTGCAAAAACAGCAGTTCCAAAACAAACAGCTAGCTCCTACCAAATGTTGAGCCACAGGAACAAAATATTTTCTGTGAATATTTTGGTCAGCCTCTTAAACACATTCCTCTTGGCTGTGTTCATGTCCTTGTTTGTTCTGTGAATATTCCAGTGAATGTGCTGGTTTGTAGAAATATTTATTTTCATTTTATGTCAGGGGAAACTGAGGCATGAAGAGCAAGAGCTTCATTTTCTGAAGTGCTGAGCATGTTGGAAGGAAAAGGAGTGTCCTGCACCTTTTTTAATTGCCTAGCAGAGTTAGGTATGGACAAACACACACATGATTTAAGAGGGGAGCAGGGACTTCCCACCCATTAACTGCTCTGCTGTAACTATCCATGTACCAACACTTACCTGTGGTAAATGAATGTTAAACCAGAGTAACTTGGTCTGTTTTACTGAGGGCTAAAGTTATAGTTCATTTGTCTATACCCCAAGTCTAAGGCTGCCTGATAGGTTAGTGGCAGAACTAAGACATAAACCCATTACCCAAATCCCATGCTCTTTGGCCAGGTACAGACATTACACTTTTACCAGTATAAGTGATTGGATACCCATGGGTCTATACCGATAACACCACAGAAGTCTGGTGCACAAAACTGGTCTATACTAGTAACAGAACAGAAGTTCAGTACACATTGGGTGCATCTACAGATATCACTATGGCAGTGTTGTTACTGCGACATCATTTAGTATTTCCATTTGGAAGTATTAAAAGGCAGCGAAGTAACAGCTTGTACTGCACCATGCATGATTATTTTTAGGCATTACATCACTGCAATAACATGCTATAATGCAGTAGTGTGTTGCTATGGCAATGTAGCTGCAGCGTCACAGTTCTTGCCTGCGGATGCTACGTCACCACAGAGCATTGCTACAGTGACATAACATCACATGTAGACATGCCCTGGTTTAAAATGGTAGAACCCAGTCTAAGATTTGCTCCCCCAAAGGACAAATGCGTGTTCTGTTTGCTACTGATCTAAATTACATCACTTACAGAAAACTGCATAACTTAGATTGATTCTACCTCAGGCTTTTTGAATGTCTGTACCTAGCCTGAGACCATTGCTGTTTCTCCAGTAGGAGGCATCCTAATATTTCACATCAATATTTCATAGGAGCATCTTAGTCTTTATATATCTGACCTTTCGGTGTTGGGGTGAAAATGAATTCTAGTTTGGCCAAATTAAAAGGGTTTAAAAAGTGTAATTCAGATACATATATTGTGTTTTGTTATACAGTAAAATGCAGTTCTCTCTGTTTCATTAGCACTGCTCATGCATGCATATAAATGGAGCAGCAATTTCCACTGAATAGAAAATTTCACTGTTCCATTGTTTTTGTACATGCATGCAGAAGCATACCAAGTTTTAATATATAACAGCTCTTTAATATATAACTGGCACAAGGCTTCCAAGAGCCCTGGCCCATCCTACAGGCGACCTTGCCTTGTTGTGCCCTCAGGCTGTACAGAAAAGTGTTCTGCCTAGGAAACAGTAATGCACACATTTCACATGATAAAATTCCTTGATAAAAATAAATAAATAAACAACTCCCTGCCAAACTCTGTGGAAATTCTGTGCAAAAGATTATATTGAAAGAACTTTAGCATTGCAAAGTTATCAAAAGGCTGGAAACACCAAAAGGTGTGTTACCTGCACAAACTTACCTCTGCTCTGCTTGTGTGGATACTTCATAATTCCATCTTTAATGATGTGACCATGTATTAATTCTTTCTGCAGACTGGTACCTCATTCGTTGTGCAGGTTGAATAGAGTGAAGCGGGGTGAGGCGGTATATGAGACTGATGTTTCTAAGGGTGTAGTGCAGTGGTTTTCAACCTTTTTAGAGTTGAGGCACCACTCAGAAAGTCAGGTGTTATTATTTTTTTCATATTCAAAAATAGAGTGAAAACTAAGTGCAGGTTTTTTGCTGCAAAGAACTTAGAAAGACCACATCAGGCCTAAATGTATGCAACACCATGGGGTACGTCCAGATGAGTGCACACATGCCTCTTGCAGCATCTCAAGCCCCTTTGAGATGCTGCAAGAGGCATGTGCAGGAACAAAAAAAAACATTCCCCATGCTGCAAATTTGCAGTGCGGGGGCAAAATTAGATACCTGGATACCCAGGAGTCAAAAAAACAAAACAAAACTCTGGGTGAAAAAGAGGCACAGGGCAACCAGAGGCTTGGTCCTCCACAGAGATGCTCTGGTTGCCAGCCGAAGCATCTCTGGCCCTTGCCCCAGAGCTGAAGCACACTGCCTGCCCATGGGAGGCAAGTGGAGATGCAGGCTGCAGGGACCTGGACCAAGCTTCATGCCAGGTAAGTAGGGGCTTGGTGGGGGCTGGAGGAAGGGACCATGGGGGGCCTCCTCCCAGCCCTAGCCACCTGCTCATTTCTCCAGCTCCTCCCTTATTTCCTCAGCTCCCCAATCATGTCCCCAGCTCTCCCTGTGTTTCCCCTGGTCTCCAATCATTACCCCTTGTTTCCCCTGCTCTCCCCAATCACTCCCCCCCCCAGCCCCACTCCCACCCAGCCCAAGCTTACCAGCAAAATTTGCAGCTCGGGGAAAATTTTTTTGTTCCCGCATGTACCTCTTGCAGTGTTTCAAACCCCTTTGAGATGCTGTATGTGGATGTGCCTTTGGGTTTATCTTATCAATCGTGTTTGAACAAGTAAGGGTACTAACATTGTATAACACCCCAGGACACCCTTGAAAAGATTAAGGCACTCCCAGGTTCTGTAGCACCCTGACTGAGCATTACTGGTGTAGTGTATCAGGCTGCCTTTCTTACAGACCACCATCTATCCTGTATGCTGAATTGTTAACAAATTCTTAATAGGGGTAGATGGGTGAAAAATTCAAAGAGACAGGTCATTCCAACCAATGTGAAAAGTTTATTGATTAATTGACAAAGTAAGATTAAAAGCTGAGGAAAAGCATAATCTTATGGGATGGGTTTTGATTGCCACAAAGCAAAGCTGGCCAGGCTTATGCTTTCTACAGCAGGGGATCCTCTGAACAGTCCCTCAAGCAAACAATCCAGCAGATAATCACATAGAAGTCCCCAAATTTCCCCCCAGCTTATACTTACTATTTATAGAAAGCTGGTAGACATTCTTAAAACTAGTCAAGAATCATTTATTATATTATTTAAATATTTTTGTTTCACTGAAACTTTCAAAACTGGATTAAATCAGATCGCTTGTGGACCAGAAGTATGTCTAGTCATTAAAATTCATATCCTTGAGAAAGCATGAAGAACCAAAAGGGAGACTTCCTTATTTCCATTTTCTTTTCATTTATACTCATTTATTCACTCTGTACTTTAATTTGTGATCTGATAAGTTATAAGAACAAAACTGCCTTATCGAAGCATTCTAACAAAACGAATTTATTATAGCAAAGTAATATTCTATACATTTGGTGTCATGGGGCGGGGCACAGGAACAGCCGTGATCCCCCTGGCACCCCTACCGTGCCAAGTCTGGGCCCTAAACGCACCCTCCGTCTTGCCCACCACATCTTTGATCTTACAAGTATCAAATGGGAGGCTGCCTTCTGACCCCCTTGTGCATGGTGCTATCTTTGTACTGGCCCTGTTCACCAGTGAGTAATATGGTGTACCCCAGCTTTATGGGCCATGCGTGCCTCCTGCCTCCCCTTTAGCACACCCCAAGCCTCGCAGCTGTCCCAGACATTCTTATGTCAGTGTGGTGGCTCCCTCCTGGGCCCTTCAATACATGCACCCCCTCTGGGCTCTGTCCTGCGTGCCCTTTCTTGGGGCTTCTGCTGGTGTAATCACCCTCTTCAGGCTCTGAACCACGCACCCTGCCCTCCTCAGGCCTCTACCAGCACACTCGCCCTACTTTAGGCTCTTCCACTGGCCTTCCCCCTTTTATAGGGCTTCCCCCTCGGCTCGCCCCACTAAGCCTTGCTCCCGCGCCCATCGGCCTCTCTGGGCTCAGGTGGCCCATAGCTGTGCCTGACCCCTTGACCCTTCTCAGGGTCATTCAGCCTACTGGGCAGAATACCGCCCTCACAGGCTGGGGTCTCCACCCCCACGCACCATGCCTCTCTGGCGCTCTCCCGCCAGACCAGCAGTGGCACCGATTGCTGTGCCCTCCCTGGCACCACTTGTTTTGCCCTTACTGGGCACCAGGAACCCCCAAGCTACTGGGGAACTCCCATGAGGCCTCCTCACACCCCCACAGCCTCACCCAGTCCAACAGCGTAACATCAAACCCATCAATAAACATAAAGCCCTGAGCCCACCGGCTACAACACAAAATCAGCCTACCAGCTATAACACAGAATCTAGGCCCACCTGGCTCTCTTGTAAAGTCTCTCAGTCAGGGTTCTCTCTACCCTTGCCATATTGCAGCCCTTAGAGTGGTCAGGCTGCTCCACTCAGCTCAGTAGCAAAGCTCTTATCCCTCAGGCTGCTAGATAGTGAGTGCTAGCTAGGCTTTGGCCTGGCTGTTTATATAGGCCAGGCCCTGCCCCTGGCGGTCAGCTGACCCAATCAGCTGCCATGGCAACTCTCACCTGCTGCCCCGGTGATTAGCAGCTTGGCCCCTATTACTAATGCCAGTAGCAGGCACCCTAGTGCCCTGCTACACTTGGCTACATCAATCACTACTTATGATCCTTCCTTATAGTGTTCACAGCTTTCACAGATATTAATAACAAGTGTCTGCTGCTTACTTTAACCAGAAATCCAGACAAGGTTCTTTGAGTAGATGTGATATCTCTTATTAGACCGAGTAGCTGGGGGGGCGGGATTTCTTAGCAAGCTTCCAGGTGCAGTCACCCTTCTTCAGGCATAGGGAGTCTCTGTTGTTCTGATACTGGGGGCAAACCCTGTTGCTCTTGTGCATACTGTGACAGAAAGCAAGAGACTCCCTATGCCTGAAGAAAGGTGACTGCACCCAAAAGCTTGCTAAGATCTTTTCCAGCTATTCAGTTGATCTAATAAAAGATATCACAGCTACTCCAGAGAACCTTGCCTGTTGATAGGTCTTGGCTTCATTCATAGGGCTAAGTTGTAGTATATAGCTATCCCTATTGGAAAACTTTACCTGCTTCGAAACTTTTTTAAATTCCCCCACCCTATGACCACTTGGTATATTACTTTTTTCTAATGACTGGTTGCAAAAGAAAGGTAGTAGAACTTGGAGTCCTCTCTACTTCCAGGAAAGAGTGATTCAACCTACCCCAATCTGGATCTGCTGTCTTCTTCTAAAGGCAGTATTTCTAGAGGGAAGAATGTAGTTCTTTTTTTTTTTCAGGCCTGATGAATCTTGGCTTTCTCTATCAAATGTAATACCGACTCTTAATGCCAGTTGTGTATAAATAGGCCAACAATAACAGTCAGTCATCAGTCTGGGTTAGAACTGAACTGACAGCCTAGAAGTAGAAGCACCTACATCTCACTATCAACCAAATTCGTGTGTGCGCTCCAAAACATAAATACAAAAAACAGTGAAGGAAGAAGCGTTAAAAATAGTTATTCTATCTGCCTTGGAAAAAAATAAACTGTCAGGACTTGTGTTTGAATGGTCTTGCTTTTATTTGTGTTGGGTATTATTCAGGGAACAGAGTTGCTGACACTTACC
Organism: Gavialis gangeticus; assembly: GCF_001723915.1. Lineage (NCBI taxonomy): Eukaryota > Metazoa > Chordata > Crocodylia > Gavialidae > Gavialis > Gavialis gangeticus. Next base: position 48,069,736 of record NW_017728992.1, on the reverse strand, counting down.
ACTGTTGACTTAATTCTGTGCAAATATTGAAACCTCTTCCTCTTCACTACTCTATTTGAGGCCTTTTTTATGGAAACAATGTGTAATTAGCAACTAAGCAATGATGACAGGGTAAATAAGCCTTGGTTTCATCAGAGAAATCTGTTCTGTTCTTTCAGCAACAGTATATTTCCTTTGGATAGGAATTTACCTGAGCCTGTTATTAATCAGATTCATTATCACGTTTTTATGTTGCAGTAAAAAGGGTCTTACACCCATCTTTGCAGGTTAATTCAACCTCTCAATTTCCAGATATCACCAGCTTCCCCTTATAAACTCCGAACTATGGGTTTTTAAGTATAGTAGAGCATGAGGACCAAGTTCTCTCAAGAATATCCTGGCAAATCTGGAATACTGATACTGAAATCTATATGTAACTACTTTAGAGACGCATCTCAATTTGTTGTGAGGGTGAGGTGAGCCCTTGGGGAAATGCTAAGTACCTCTACCTCTCCACAAGGGTGCAGAATAAGGCCTTTGTACTCAAGTACATAAAAGCAAAACATAGCTGTGGGTGGGATGTCAAGTGATACTTAAAGGGATTGACTTCATACCATTTAGTTCAAGAAAGTAAGTCTATTCCTAGTTTAAGCATGTGTTTCACTCAGTTTCCTCCTGATTCTGGGACTTATTAGCATTGCATAAAACATCTTTATTTAAATGTTCCTGGGTTGCAACCTCATAGACTGAAAGAATGATTATAACAGTTGCTGCCTTTCTAACTTTCATAAATGTTTTAAACAGTGGAGTATGGCTCCCCACACTTTTTTTTCCTTCAATCCCAGGTGAAATTCATCCTCCCAGCACAGAGCTCCAACAAGCTTTGTGTGGAACTCTGCACAGGAATTGTTGAGGGGAGGCAACCAGTATCTCTACTCTGTCTGCAGTGCTCTTAGGGAGGGACACTCCTGGGTGTGCCCTATGCATTTGCTTCTGGTTCTACAGGTTGAACCTGGAAACAACAGTGATCTGCTTTGGGAGTGTCCCCTCATGACTGCTCCTGAGACCTCAGTGTATAATATGCACAAGAGCAATAGGGTTGCCTTCAGTGTGTCCTGGTTTGAGGCATGCAAGCAGGAGCAGGTCTTCAGGGGATGCAATTAATGTGTATGAATAAACTCCGGAGTTTATTGCTCCCGGGCATGCTGTTTGAACATGTGCCTGCCAGCAATAAACTGTGGAGTAATAACAAGGTTATATATATCTCCGATCACTTCCAGTCCCCCCTCAATAAAATGTTTTTTGTTTTTCAATGACCAAACAAACATTTCTCAGTTTGTCTGAAAAGTACTTATTTATTACTTATGTATATACATATATTTGTGTGTATATAAGAAAAAATGCACAAATATGTTTTGACCAGTTCAAGTAATAAACTTTTAGGTATGCTGTTGTATTCCTGCGACTGAAATCTTTGTGAATTAAATCTTCCCCCACAATATTATTTCTATACTTAAATTGCATACAGTGTAATTCCAATTAGTAGTTTTGGGAGTCAGTTTAGCTGTACTGAGGGCAAATTTCCATGGACTTGCATCAGGTTTAAGTTAGCTGAGGAGTCTGACTAGTATTTCAGAGAAACAGACCCACATTCTAACTTCATTTGTGGAGTGGATCAGGTGCGAAACTGTTGCCATTCTAAATAACCTCATTCACCTTGTTAAAAAGTGTGCGCTGTGTTGGATGGGTAGGGGAGGGAGGATTATGTTAGTTTTTTCTGTTCAGCAGTATTTCCAGTATATTGTGAAGGGCATCCAAAATGCCTCATTTGTGTTTTTGCTTCGGGGAAACAAGAACTCTTCAGAAGCAGCACAATTGTTGTTATTACCACTTGCCCTTCTGCCTTCAAAGAGTTACCATCGTATAGTAAATTACAGTGTTTATATATGGGTTTGGGGCTTAGAACAGAAATAGTTCCTTTTCTTAATCTAGTTTGTCATAGGCTAACATTAAGAGTACAAGATGATACAGTACAAGAAAAATTGGAAGGGGATCTGGACTGGATCCTAGCCTGGTAGAAATGGTAAATTGAGGATGGAGCTATATACTATTAAAGCTGAGCCAGCAATTTTTCTGGAAACCATTACAGCTAATGATAAATTCTGTAGAAACCTTTAATGCAGGAAAATACAGTATATACAACATTCATACAGACATAAGTGAAGCCAAACAGAATTCCCAGATGCTTTTGGCACAGTGGTCTGAGGAGTGTTTGTGGGGTGTGGAGGGGGAGTTTAACCACTGCTGGTTCAATTTGAAAAGAGCATAAGATACCTTTACAAACCTGACTAAAGAGGGAGATAGATGAACTGTAAAACTCCATGCATTGATGCATCCAGGAATTCTGACCTGTTACTGCCCCTGTGAATTCTAGGGGTAAAAGTAGATGTTAGGGTTAATAATAACTTTGGTCTTATCCAGGGTTTGATTGTCCCTGGCTTTGACTCCATGAAACAGATAGGGGACAATAATTTACACATGTAGTTTGAATGGCAATTACCTTAAATTAGCCCTGCTTGTCTTGGGAAAAGGTGTAATCTCATATACTTCACAGGTACTTAAAGTAGGACAATTTATTCTGCAAGATCCCAGAATAAAAGGCCTTGTCTCAGTAGAAATCTTTAGTCTATTTTTAGGACTCCCAGAGGACCTATTCTGTAATGTCTAGCACATTTGCTGGCAACACTGTCTTCTGGGTCATTCCCAGATGCAAACTGCTATATTGTGGAGTGGGGATAGCTAGTATAGCTGTGATATTTATAGGAAGAAACTGTTGCAGAGTGGAGCTGAAATAAAAGCCTGCTCCATAACAGTCGTTTATTATAAAAAGTCTGGGGTGACTGCTGTGTGCATATGAAATGATCATTATTTTGAAAGCTTAGAGAGTTCAAAGAAAGGGCTGTGATGTGAAGGTAGGGAACCTTTGGCTTAGGACCTTTCAAGGGCCCTGAATGTAGCCTGTGGAAAGAGAGCAGAAGAACAGTTCTTAGGACAAGAGTGGGGGCGGGGGGGCGGTGGTGAGACAGATGCAGAAAGATTTTGTCTTCAGTTCAAAATTCTGTGTTACACTGAGATTGCAAGCTCCATGTAAAACACTGGTGGGACAGTAAGGCTTTTACCTTTTCTATGTGGCAAGAACTAGAGTGTATTAGGATCCCACATGTAGTTATTCTGACATGGAAACCCTGTTTTTTGTTTGGGGGGGGTCTCCTTTTCATGGAGGCCCTTGAGAATGGAAAAGCCTCAGGTGCTCTGAGGAAAAAGGCTGCCACTGCATACTATCTACCTAAGCCTGAGAAATTTTAAACTTGGTTCTGTTTTGGGGTCACTTATACCTGGAGCACAGTGGTGTCCCCCTGGGGCAGCTGTTCACTTGTGTATGGTTGCCTTGAGGCAGCTACTACCAAGATTTCCCCTGAAAATTCTTGGGGCAACTCTCTCAGTATTTCACCCTACCTTTAAAACCTCAGAAAGAGAACGCAATTTGCCTACAGTACTGATATACAAAAGTAAGTCCTTGACTATAGTGGAGTAAACTATCTGTAAAAGCTGGTCTGGGCTTAAAATTTGCTGTAGATTAATGTGTTACTGGGCACATCTACATGTGGATATTAATGCCCATCACTAGGATTTGAGAATTTGACTAATACTGAAAGCTAGGATCCCATCAACTCAGTGATGCCAAAAGCAAACAATCCCAGAAACAAAGGATTCACCTAAATCATAGGCACCTCAGCAGCTGCCAACTAATATTGTACAACCTGTTTTAATACAACTGCATAGGATTTAAACAGCTTGTTTTTAGGGTTGTAAGGTTTGTGTTGCCCAAATCTCTATCATGTTTTTGCTTCTATTGTGCATGAATCAAGCGGCTGCTTTTTGGCATAGGAATGGGCCATTGGCAAACATGACCATACAAATAGCAACATAACAAGCAGTTTCTGTGCTCTGAGTGGTTCTAGTGGCCAAGCCAGCAGCAGTGGTGGTACCTGTGCACAGCACCTTTGGTGTCTGTCACTTTAAGGCGGAGAGCAGGCAGCCAGTAGGTGCAGGCCAGCCCTGATGAGGTGGCCATTTTAGATCTAGGCACTTACTCCTGGGGCAGCAGTCTGCTGCTGCAGGCAAAGTAACAACACTCAGCTAAGCTGCTGCTTACAACACCTTGGAGGTCAGGGAGGAACTATGAAGACAGCAGGAGGTTCCTAGGGGAGTCCCAAGCACTAGGGAAAAGGTAGTGGGCCTAAACAGAACAAGTCACAGACTAAAAAGGGGGCTCAGAGTTGTGGGCCTACACAGGGGCTAGGCAATCCCCTGATTAGAGCTGGCAGGGGTGAGGCCTAGGGCTCGGGTGAGCCCAGTTGAGAGAAGAGATGCTCCATTAGGGTCTTTAGGGATATAAACAAACCCAAGAGGAGATGGTCATTTAGTGGGGCCTAGAAGAGGACCCCTGTTGTCCATGGAGGGCAGCAGCTGCTTGGCTAACTTTCTGATCCTCAACTGGTCAATGTAAGGGCCAGAGCTACAAGGCTGAAGGGCAATTGAGCCCACCACAAGGGGCAGGCCAGGGCTGAAGAGAGCCATCTGGTACCCCGAAAGGTCTGGAGGTGGGGCCAGGACCTCAAGCAGGTCAAAGGTCCTCTCAAGGGGGAGGACATCACAGCCAAAAGAGGCTAGAGGTTAGCCAGTGTGCACGCTGCTATGAAGGTGGCAGCCAGCAGAAAGAGTCTCCAATAGAGGTCCCAGGAGAGAGAGCAGCCCAGGAACAACACGTACTCCAACAGGGATTGGACCTGGGCAGGTAGGTTTGCTTGTTTCTGGTCAGGCCCAGAACCTGCACCCAGACAGGGAAGGGTGGTCTGGTGGGGCTGTCCATGGTGGGACAGTCCCCCATAAATGCCAAGCTAGTTACCTCCCTAGTGAAAGGCAGGCATGGGTACCTGAAAACCTCAGCTCCCCCCATTCAGTGGGTAATTAAGAGCAGGGGGCCAGGCATGCCTGCAATGAGACACCTGACCCCAAGGGGGTGTAAGACTCCGGTGGCCCCAGGGAAGGGAAGTGGTAGTGTAGACCAGGTACACCTATGATGAAGCACCTGAAACCAGTGTGAGTAGTGGGGGCCAGGTACATTTGGCAAGAAGCACCTGAGTCCCATGTGAGGGCCTAGTTGAAAGGGGCTGTAGTAGGGGGGCCCTAGAGAAGGGGTAGTGAGTGGTAGGCCCTAGAGTGAGGGCACAAGTGGAAGCCCCAGGAGGGGGCAGGGAGGGCTAGGTTGATCTTCAGATGCCTGAGGCCATAGTTAGGCCTAAGGCCAAGTGATGCAGCTCAGTGGGAGTCATGGGTGGAAGGCATGAGTAGTTGGCCCTAACGAGGGGGCGATAGTGATGAGTTACTGGGAGAGGGGCTTGAGTCAGAGCTCCACCCAGGGTGAGGTGAATTGGCTGGTCACTGTTCAGATGAGGGTCATGAGAAGGCCTGAGAGGCTGTGCACCGGCCAGCCAAGGAGCATGAGTAGGCATGACTGATAGCCTACATGGTTGCTTAAGGGAGCAGGGCAGGTTGGGTGTGGCCCAATAAGGGGCAGCATGTAAGAGGCCCAGTGAGAGAGGAGGTAGTGTGAGAGGCCCTGGGGGGGGGGGAGGTGGCATGAATGAGGCCCAGTAGGGCGGGGTGAAAGGACAAATGTATGAGGCCTAGCAAATGGCTGAGTTTGGCCCAGTCATGTGCCGGAGCAAAAAGCAACTCAGGGATGCCATCTGTGAGGCATGGGACATAAAGGAAGGTTGGAGTCATATGTACAATGCCCCTGGCATCATAGCATTAAAATGGGCAGCTTCCTGCACTACCAGCAAGTCATGGTAGGTGAGACTGGGTGGACTGTGGGCTGATGTGAGACCTGGCCCTGAGGGTGCCCCCTGTCAGTACTATTCTTGTGTACTCTCAAAATCAGCACTTCAGACTGGTGCTCTGGTCACCAACCCCTAGTGGCGCTACTGTATACGAAGGACACAGATTCAGAAAACTGCAGGGGACAAGTCTCATTTCCCTTCATAGAAAAACCTAGTATTCCTTCCTATCTAATCTGTCTCCATTTCTATAAACGCTGTAATACCTACTCTTTAGAATGGCTACAAAGGATGTAGCTCACCTTTTGGTGCTCCTGAAAGGGAAGGTATTTGCTTGCAGAATGTTATAAAGTAAAAGGATTCTGTTTTACCTTAAATGACCATTCAATGCTGGAAATTTTATTACTAAATGAGCCAAATAAGCCATGTTAAAAGATAAGTTTTAGGCTACAAATCAAAGTTTAGGGTTAGCGCAAGAATAAGATTTGAATTTAGAGTTGATAGCGCTGAACTACCATGAGCATTTTTTGGTCCAAAATGAAAGAAGACTCATGAAATGAGGTGGAGGGATTTCTATCTGTTTCCTCAGTCAAGATCAGAGCTAGAAAACAGACCATTTTTATTTTCAGATCAAAGCCATGATTGAAAGAATGGGGAAATATTTATATCTGAGGATCTGAATATATATGTTTGTATATATATTTTAAATTTGAGATTTTTAGCTCGGGTCCAGATCAGCTACCGATTTTGTATATAAATACATTTTCTGCTGAAAGACTTTAAGGGATGCAATATAAAGATAAATGAATGAATCCTTTAAGAGCCTACAGCTTAGCTTTACATATTTATGACTTATATGTGCATAGGAAAATGTGACAGGCTTACAGCTGAAATTTGTGAAAGAAAGACTTGTCAGAGAATGCCAAAATGCATCTTCACTTATTTTTATTAGAAGTGATCACTGTGGAAAAATATATAGCCTTACTTTCATGAGAAGAGGGAAATGCTTGCTGTGCTTTGGAACATCTAAGCTGATTCAAATACAAGTTGTTGTCTATCTATCACTAGACAGTAATCAGAGTTTGGCTACAGTATGCATATAAAAAGATCCAGATGAAATTTTCTCTAATGCTGTAAAATTATCTTTCTTTCCAGCCACACTGCAGGAGTGAAAAAACTGAGAAACAATCTGTATGCTCTAGTCTTGCCAAAATGTTTAACTCATGCTAGCCTGAGAACAGACGAAGCAGAGCAAAAGGAAAGCTAAATTTCCCTCAAGTGTATCAACCGGCAGGTTTGGGTGTTTTTGATTGCTTTTACAGCATATTCCACTATTTCCTTGTATTTCTTCAATGATGTTACTGTTTCTTTGTCTGATATTTGGGGGCTGGGAACCCCTAAGGTTTTAGAAGTAGAGATGCTAAGCAAACTATAATGGCAAGATTCAGCATTTGATCCAGTAGAAACCAATTTAAGAAGCTTGCAGGTAAGGTGGGCCCCTATTAAATTTAAGCTAAAGGCATTAACTATTTGCAAATCCCACTAGTTTCAATAATCAAGGAACAGTTTATGCCAATTTAAGCTTCCCTGCTAATTTTTGTTGGAACAGCCTCTTCTCATCTTTTTTGCACTTAATTTATGCTTATTACAGTATTCTGTTGTTCAGAACCTCTGCTCCACAATTCACGGCACATTTAATAGCAGTAGATATGATGGCTTGGGGAAAATGCAAGAAGCAAAATTGGTTTGGTAGTATCTTTTTATTGGCTCCTTATATTATTACCAAATGTCTTGGCCTTAAATAGTCTACCTGAACTACCTGAAGAGGGGTTTGAAAGAGGATGG
>NW_017728992.1:48023933-48057009 GCF_001723915.1 Gavialis gangeticus | reverse complement strand
AGCAGCCCTGAAACTGAAAGAACCTAGTTGTTGTGAAGACTACTAATAGCACAGTACTCAAACTGACAGAGGTTGACAGGCACTGGAAGGAATAAGTATCCATTCCTCGTATCAAGTAGGTTTCTGATTGCCAAGTAACTCCCCTGTTTGAGGCTTAAACTGTATGTACAACTTTTGGAAAGGCCTTTCTACCATAAGAGTGATGTAACATTGATAGCATCTTCTGTCTAAAATAGAGCAACTGCACCAATCTACTGCAAAAAAAAAAAATGCTTTGTGCGTGGAGGGGTTTATAGTATATGCACACACATGCATGTATTGGTATCTTAATATGCAAGTTAATTCTAATTTGGTTGGACCATCTCTAAGGTTCAGAAAGTAGTTCACTCTTCATGACCCTTCTGGGCAATGCGCGCATTGCACGATACTGCAGGTTGTTCTACTGAAGAAAAAAAAGGCTAAATACCTTTATGCATGTATATGCCAAGTATAAACAAGAACCCAATGTGAGTCTCTGCTTTCTTGTTACCTAGATGATCAAAGTGCATGTTCCTGTTTGCTTCTGTGTAAAACTTAATTAGCTCACAGATAGAGTTGGTCAAGAAAGAGTTGCTCCTGAGCATTGTTATTTATTGTCCTTAGTAATAATTCAGAGCAGTTTGTTAGGTGTACATAGTGCTTTACGGCTGGTCAGCTCTGCTAGACAAAGAACCTGATCTCTGTAACCAGGGTTCCGTAAGCTTGAAATCAGCAGGAGCAACACTTGTATAAAAGAACAAATTTGGCCCTGTGGTTTGTTGCTGTTTGCGACAAAGAAGCTATTATGGTGGTAAGATGGGAGGGAGGAAAAATATGTAACGGGAACTGGAATGTTTCCTGGTGTCCTTTGCTATCCTTGTTACTTCACCATTCAGTACAACTGCAGTGTTCTCATGGGTTTTTTGAAAAGTCACTGTAAAAATACCGTGGGCACTGGCATAAACACTTCTCCCAGCCAGTGAGTGCTGTGTGGGTGAATTTCACAATTTGCCACAACAACAGCTGAAATGAAACATGCCAATGAGATGGAATGTGACCTACTGTGTCCTGTGAGTAGACAACAAATGTCTGTGTAGGATAATAGTGTAGGCTGGGGAAAAGAGCAATACCAGTAGTCACCACTTGCAAGAAATAACTGATCCCTTGGATACATCCATCACTTGGATGCAAATATATTCGCTATGCCTCCAAAACCCTTTTTGTCTGCTTCTGTTAAAATGGAGAAGGGTCAAAATTAAAATCTCATGTGTGAGTATTTCCACTCTAGTCTTATATAAGTCAAAATCTGTGCTGGGCTGCTCTGTATGGAACATGTATCCAGCTGTGAACTCCTGCATTTTTGGGTCCATCTCTGCATGTTGTATTTTAGCAACTATTTGAATCTGCTAAGGATTCATTTTAAAGACGACAAAGGTTACTCTACCCACATAGTTTAAATTCCTGAGAGGCCTCACAGGTGACTCTTGTGTTGGGTGGTAAGGCAGGGCAGTGTTTGTGCCTGCCACTTTAAGGGCCTGAAGACAGCAGCTGGTAGGTGCCTGATGAGGGCAGCCATTTTGGATTCAGGGCTTCCCATATAAACAGGGCATTTTGTTGCTGGAAGGCAAGGCAACAACATTGCCTGGCTGCAGGTATCATCTGGAGGTAAGGGAGGAGCTGTAGGGGATGGTCTGGAGGCTCCTGGTCCTGGGCATGACCTAAAATTGCACCCTGCCGGAGTGTGGGTGACCTGGTGGGGTTCCCAGTGGTGCAGGAGCCCCCAGGAAGTGCCAGGCCAGTTATGACCCTGGTGAAAGGTGGGTTGGGGCATCTTAACCCCAGCCCCCACAACTGGGTGGGTTACCCCCTTTGTAGGGTCTAGAAGGTGGACCCCAGAGAGAGAGAGAGAGAGAGAGAGAGTCAGGCTGTACACTGTTAACCTGTCTTGACATCCCCCAACTGGTCCAAACTGGGGCCAGGACCAGAAGGGTCGAAGGGCTAAGGGCCCACGGTGAGGAATGCCCAAGAGCTGCATGCCTGGGGTTCCAACTGGCCTGGAGGTGGGCCAGGGCTAGTGACCTAAAGGTCCTGGAGTGACCACACCTGTAAGGGGGAAGCAGCTCAGGGAGCTGTGCAGCCAGGGATGAAGGCAGAATAGGCTGCCTGAATGGAGGGATCTAAGTGGGGTTCAACTAGTAGGATTCAGGGCCCAGTGTGGGGCTGGTAATATTGATAACATCTGGATGCCATCTGCGAGGCTTGGGCTGCAGCATAACTCCCCCTGGCATCCGGGCAAGTAATGGGCAGCCTCCTGCTTAATTAACATCAATTAATTAATTAACAACAAGGCATGGTGGGTGAGAAGGCAGGTGGTTAGCTCAGAAACAGGTAGGCGGGCCACAGGAAAATTGGCCCCAAGAAGGCCCCCTGTTACAGGTGGTGACTGAGATATGTGAATCTATTGAACCTGTATGTGTGAATCTTAAGATACTTCATGTAGAATCTGCTAATGCATGCATAGCTTTACTTTTGTTTATGATCTATTCTGTACTTGGCAGTCTGGCAGCATTCTTCCCTGCACTTGTGGCTGGAGTCATTTTGTGAATGCCTTGGACAAACCTAACACTGACACCTGCCTGCATCTTGCCAGGAGGCTTCTATCTGCTTCTATAAAGGAGCTTTCTGGCTTTGTACATTTATCTTAAATGAAGAGCGTGCACGCAGACATAGGTCCCTGGCAAATGTTACCTTAACCAGTTAATCATGTCTTAAGCAAGGGGTGGCCAATTGTTTGGGCTGGAGGGCCACTTAAGGAATTTGGGTGAGTTGTTGAAGGCTGAGGGAGAGGAGTAGTTGATCCTGTCTGGACCCAGGACCCCTGCAAGTAGGGCATGCTCAGCCAGGCAGATGGGATGGAGCCACAGGCAGGCAGGGAGTAATGTCTGGGACCAGGGCAGGTGGTGCTGAAGCCAGGATCACCAAGTGGCTGGGCCCCAGGGCAGAGCCGTGACCCATGCCCTACATGTCCCTGCCCATAAAACTGGTGCCTGTTGCAGGGACATGTGGGGAACAGATCATGGCCATGCCTTGGGCCCTGGCCTCATGCTGTCACCGCCCTGCGATTCTGGCACTGACCCCAGAACAGATCATCTGTTCCACCCCCAGTGCCTCTCCCTGCCTGTTCATAGCCTCATCCCATCTGATGGGCAGCATGTGCTCTGCCCACGGGGGATCCTAGGCCAGTCTCTAAGGAGACCCTGCCGGCCCATTCTGTCCGCTGCCTGTGGCAGTGGGTGCAGGGTGGATGGACTGGGGTGCATGGACAGCAGGGCCAGGTGTGGTGGTGGAGACATTGGTAGCAACAGCTAAGCAGGCCACCATGGCTGGCCGGGAAGCCAAGTCTAGCCACTGTACCACCCCCACCCCGCTGCGTGCCCAGGGGCAGTGGGATTGGCTGCACGTGCCATGGCCTAGTCTTCCTCCGAGGCTTGGGCTGGGTGGAGGTAAGGGTCCCATTGTGGACTGGATTTGGCCTTTGGACCATATTTTGCCCACCACTGTCTTAAGCAATAACCCAACTACACATTAATACAATTAATGGTCTCATAAAATGAGGAGTAAGTTGCAAAGTTACTACACACAATATGTGCAATAACTTTGACTGGTTCCCATCACACTTCAAACTTAACATGTAATCGAGCATCAGTTGATCCAGACTCTCAGACTCAGATGTTGGATTTCAAGTGTTTAGTACTTTAAACTGTAAAATAAATAACATGGCTAGTGTACATATGACGGATAAAGTTTTAACTGATTATATAATATTTATTATTGCATAATATGTAGCATGTTTATATCCTTCTATCACCTAAATTATGTCACATCTGAGAACCCGGATGAATGGCCAGGCCGCTCTGGCATGCCTATGCAGAGCTGGCCGATCGTGCACCACGTGCAGAGCACGTGGCAGCTCCTGAGCCGGCTAGTGCCCCTGGGGAGCCAGGAGTGAAAAGCAGGCATTCACAGGCATGCATGGAAGCAGAGAGAAGCGCGCACACAACCATATAAGGGGCGAACGCAGTGTCAAGATGTGATTGGCCAGAGCGTAGTATATAACACCAACGCAGGAAAAGCCACCTTGGAAAGAGAGAGAAACATGGAACTGAGCAACAAAGCGCAGCAACAGCAGCCGGCCTGATCACCCCAGCAGCTGCTCTCCCCTTCTCCTGTAGAAGACATCCTTAAGGCCTTCATGTAAAATCCATTGGAAATGTCGACTGCCTGTTTTGGGTTTTTTTTGTCTGGTAATGTATTAAGTTTGTAATTGCTTTAAGCTTTGTAATCTTTGTATTAATTATCATTGAGAGCTGTTATATATCTGTTGTATGTACCAATCCCAAAAATGAGCTGCTGACCAGGTCTGGGACTAGGGTTTAACTCAGCCGCCCCAAGACTACTACCAAGTAGTTTTGAAAGCAAGGGTGTTAACCTGAACCTCATGACCCAGCGGCCACCCTGTGTGTTGAAGCAATTGCAATACACTTTCTCTCTCTCTCTCTCTCTCTCTCTGTCCCTTTCTTCCCCTTTGCAAATTGTTATTGTGTGAACAAGTTTAGACATCTAGTTATTGTTGGCGAAGGCAAAACAACCTCAGAAATCATGACTGGTCCTTTCTCCCGGGCCGAGCATTATAAGAACCTGGGAGCCATTTTGTCAGCTCCTCCACAAATTACAGTGCTTGACATAGACACAGCTGTAGCTGTCTCATAGGAAATGGAGCAGTTTTGACCTGAGCCACCAATATTGCAAGTACAGGGGCAGGATGGGATAAAGTACCTCATGCGTATGATATCAAATATAGAAATGATTGCATAACATTAAAGAATAACTCCTCTTCCTCCTCTCTAGTCAAACATTTAGAACAGTACAGTTTTAAAGGAGAAGTGTCAAACTCATCTGGCCCTGTGGGTTGGATGAGGGGCACAGGGAGGGTCTGCGAGCCAGACTGGCCCCATGGGCTGAATGCCACCCTCAGGGCTGGTGCAGTATAGATGCAGTATGCTACCTGTGCTGTTTGCAGCTTTAGTCTTATGTGGCACATATAAAAATGCTGGCCCTGCCCCATGCACAACACAATGTGTGGGGCCAGTCTGGGGTGTGTGCATATTGCTTTCAGTGCACAGGGTTAGTTTGGGGCACTCACTGCATGGGGCACCCACCCTGGACAGGCTTTGCATGCTGGGTCGAGCGCACAAGGCCAGCCTGTGGTCCCAGTCTGGACAAGCCCCAGATCCGCTGTGCAGAGCTCCTTCAGCACAGGTGCTGTATGCACTACACATTTCAGATGGGCCCCAAATGCTGCGTACAATGCATGCTAGCTTGAGGATGGTGTGGCATATGGGGCTGGTCTGTGGAAGCCATGCCAGACCAACCCTGTGTTCTGCTGTGAATGGATGGCTTGTCTCTGCTTGCATCTTTATGGGATTGTGAAGCAACTTCCATGAGCAGCTACCAACATCTGTTCTTTCTTCTCTCTACCCAGGCCATCTGAAGTTCAGATTACTTGGCGATTAACTCTCCATTGCTTGCAAAAGCTGCTTATAATTGCTCAGAGGCTAGTAAGGGACTTCTTATTATATTTATGTATATATAGTATTTTCTCATGTATAACACAGGCCTTGTTTTTGGAAGGCAGAATGTAGAAAAGATTTTCCCAGAGTCATGGCCAGCTGTGACAGTGAAAGTCCTCCTGGAAACAGTGTGTCCAGGAAGTGTGACATCCCAAGAGACTGTCTGGTAAGGGCATGGGGCGTAAGGGAAAAGCTGGTCCCTTGTGCAGGGTCCTTAGACTGTTTAGGGCTGCATAAGTCAAAGCCAGCATCTTGAATTTCCCCTAGAAACCTATTGGGAGCCAGTGCAGACTCTCTGGAGCACAGGAGTTATGTGCTCCTGGCCTCTCACTGCTGTTGGAAGGCAGGTCACTGCATTCGGCACCAGCTGCAGTAACCAGATGATCTTCAAGGGCAGCCCCATGTAGAGTGCAGTGCAGTAGGAGGAAATGAAGGCCTTGAGGTAATGAAGACTTGGATGATTGTGGCCAAATCTGAAAGAAAGGGTTGTAGCCTTCTCCCCAGATAATTGGTGAAAGTTGTTCCTAGCCACTGTTGCCATCTGAATATCCAGGTGTAGATTGGTCAGACTGATATGGATTGTGGGAGCTTTTGCCTTCCTCTGTAGTCTGGGGAGCGGGGGAAGAGGTATGGACCTCTACCTTGCATGTCTTTAGCATATATTAATACCTTTTTATACAAGCAGGATTTTGGCTGCTGTGGCTCGTCTGCTTTTATCTGTGGCAGGTTCAGGTGTTATGTCTTATGTTGTGTCAGGGTTGATAGTAGTTTTACAAAGAATTAGATTACAGATGTGTATGGGATGGTTCAGATGGGATAGGGATGATCCTGCCTCATGCAAGTGTGTGGAGTAAATTACCTCTGGAGTTTCCTTCCAGCTCTACTTCTCTATGATTCTATGCAGAGATTCAAAGCAGTAAATTCAGGTGAACCTCAAGGTTGTTACCTTGAGTGACTAAGGGAAGCTGAAATCCATCAATGATGGGTGTACAATTCTCATAAGTGAAGCAGCCTGCTCACCACAATCACATCTGTCTTGTCTAGATTCAGCTTCAATTGGTTCACCTTCAATCCCTAACTGCAGCCAGGCAATGCAAAAAGTCTGAGTTGTAAGGCCCAAGTCAAATGAGAGAGAAGTAGATGAGCATACTGATAGTATCTCACTACCAATCTCTTTTTGGTTTTGCTCAATCGTATCATATACAAGTTGAACAAAAGGTAAGACAAAATAGAGCTGTGGGGAAACAGGAAGATGAGCACTTGCCCATCACTAATGCCTGGGACCTCCCTACTAGGAAAGGGCAGAACCACTTTAGAGTAGTCCTATGAGTATCCACCAGATCAGCAGTTCCCAAACTGTGGTATGCATACCACCAGTGGTACACAGCTGACCTGCAAGTGATGCATGGAAGGCTGTGGGGAGGGACCGCACATGCACAGAGCCCAGCCACAGCCTGCTGCACATGGCCAGGAACGCAGCACTGCATGTAGAGCAGCACTCAGGAGGTAAAGTGTTGGGGGCGGGGGGAAAGTGCAGATCAAGGCCCCCCACAGTGAAGGGGTGAATGGGGCCCTGGGGCAGGTGGTGGCATGGTCAGAGCCTGGGCAGCTCATTCAGGGACACGGGGGGGGGAGCTCCCTGCCATTGCGCACATCCCCAGGGAGGCATGGGGGGCACATGCCCCTCTGGATTATGCAAGGCAGAGGCAGAATGCTTGCTGCACACTGGGCTCTGCTCTGCTGCCTTGGGAGCCTGGTGGGATGCCATGTGCCTTCCGCATGTTTGCTGCACTGTCCCCTGCCTGCCTGGCGGTGGAAGGCATATGGCATCCCATGCAGATCAAGAGGTAGTGACAGTGGGGCACAGAGCCCAGCACACAGAGGGCAGCCCACCTCTGCCCCATGCACAAACCCAGAGGGGCACATGCCCCCCATGCCTGTCCTGGGGTCTGCACAGCAGCGGGAGCTGCACTGCGCCCAGCTGCCTTCCACCACCAGGTGGGCAGGGGCTTCAGTGCAGCCATCATGCAGAAGGCACATGGCATCCCGCGTGGCTCTGGGGGCAATGGCAACAGTGCAGTGGGTAGCTTGCTGCTCCGTGGGGGTTTTGTCCCCTTGGCCCGGTCTCCCCTGTCCCCAGAGCAGGGCTGGCACAAAAGGATGTGGCCCCTCCCAGGGTGGCCTTGGCCTTTCCAAGAGTATAGGAGGAGCTCCTGCCACTGTGTGCACCCCAGGGCAGGCGTGAGGGGCACGTGCCCCCTCAATTTGTGCGTGGGATGGAGGTGGGCTACACTCTGGGCTCTGCATCCCACTACCACTGCCTTGGGACCCACGCGGGACGCCATTTGCCTTCTGCATACTGGCTTCATTACATCCCCTGCCTGCCTGGTGGCAGAAAGCACATGGCATCCCATATAGGTCTGGAGGCACCGGCAGCAGGGTGCAGAGCCCAGCGGGCAGTCTGCCTCCACCACATGCACAGATCTGGGGGGCTCATGCCCCCCATGTGTCCCCTGGGGGTGCATGCAATGGTGGGGAGCTGTGCCTTTCCCTGCCCCCCACAGCACCACTGGATGAGCCTCCCATGACCTGCCCCTCCCCCTCCACAGACTTGCCTGCTGGGTGCCACATGTGTTTGTCTACTATTCCCAAGCTACAGCCCCCCAGCCCTGCTGCTGCCCTTCACTCCTGACCCACAGTACCCCAAATCCTGCCAGGGCTTGCAGGGACCTCCTCCACCGCCACCACCACCACCATATAAAGTACCTGCATAATTTTGAGTTGTGTGATTTTTTTTTTTTGATTTTTTTTTAAAATCGCAATTAGTTGTGACTAATTTTTTAATCATGCAACTAATCGCGATCAAACTTCTTAAAATTTAACTGTTTTATATGGCTAAGCTGATTTAAAAATGTGTTTATGATTACTAAAGGCTTTGATGCTTTAATACGTAGCCTGTATGTGCTGAAAAATTTACTCATGGTACTTAAAGCTGTATCATTTTAAATTGGTGGTACACAGTCTGTCAGTTTGGAAACTGCTGCACCAGATCATGTAAATGCTGTGTCAGCACCTCATGCTCAACTGTATCAAAGGCCACTGAAAGAGCTAGCAAGATCAGCAGGGCACAGTTTCCCCTGTTGATCTTTAAGCAAAGATTGTCTAAACTCACTCTATCTATACCTAATGACCAAGGTTAAATGACCTTCTCCAAATAGGACAGTTTGGAGACAGGATAACAATTGGCTTAGGAGTCAGCATTAAGCAATGGTTTCTTGAGTAGTGGCTGAACAATCTCAGACTTAAAACCATCCAGCACCCTGTCCTCCCAGAGAGAAGAATTAACAGCCCTGACTGTCACAGTAACAAGATCATTATTTCTTTCATTTTGAGGACAACTGTGTGATCTCTCCAGGAAAGGCAATATAGGTATGTGGTGTTCCACAAACTACGGTCTAAAGCTTTCTGCTGAAGATGGCACTATACCTCTTGTTTTCACTTACCCCCAGCAGTTCTCTCAGGGGTTGTGGAAAAACAAGTTGAAATTCTCTGTTCTCAGCACAGAGGTGAAACTTTTTTGAGGAAAGTAAAAACAACTAATAAGGGTCCTTACTTATTTTGGGTTTATTGATAAATATAAAATAGGTGCAATAGGAAAATATTAATAGAATAGAAAACTGAAGCCAGCCCTCCCTTGTAAAAACCCTATGGAGTATAGCATGGCAGGAGGAACATGGCAGAACTAAGTGGTAAAGAACAGTTGAGGAATTGAGGTATCTTACAGGAACCTCCTTCCTGAAAAATGCTCTCTTATGAGACAGATATTTAAATAGCAGCAGTCCAGGAATTAACATTCTGGACTAGCTTCTAATGCCATTCTTTCTTTAAAGTGAAGTAAAATCTTAGAGCTTTGTTTATGGTATGGTGTAGCCTCACACTGCATTAACTCTCATTGGCTTCTGGTACTGTGGACTCAATACTAAAAAAAAACAACCCCCCCCCCCAAAAACCAATTGTTTGGTATCAATGTTACTATAGGATTTTCTCCAGTCTGAAATGGCTATATTTTAAAAAAAAGAAAACAAACAAACAGGGAGCTATAGCTAAGTACCAGAATCCATACGTGAAGCACCCATCAGCTCTTATTGCTTAGCCAGGTAAATGTGGATTTAAGAATTTACCTTCAGGAATCTGTTTTGTTTTATTAAATATGGACAAATGAGGAGATGGGTAAAGAGTCTCACTAATTTATAAATCTATTGATAGCTGTCTCTAAAATACTGGGTTAGTAGTGGTGTCAGAGCATCTTCCTATCAATATTTATTAAGTATTTACCACATATAGTACCCAGTTTGGGTTTTACTGTGCTTTCCCTATGCAAATAAACTAAATGACAGTCCTTGCTAACTTACTTTTAGAGTCTTAAAACAAAACTGATGCAACTCCTATGCTATAATTGTCATCAGTGTTACAACACACAAAATTTCTTTTTATGTACATAAGGTTAGGTATTAACATCCAGAGTTTAACAGTTAATTAAGTATCCTAAATATCAAGGGTGGATCTTAATGACTCTAATGAGAACAGTGGGCATTTAGTGTTCCCACTAGTGGCATTTCTTTCCCTAGTATTGATAACTTCTTATACATCCAAGTTTGGATATCTTCACCTACATTTCTTTGTTAATCTTGTCTGGGGGTTAATATCCTTCACATGGCAGAGAAGAAGAGTAGAGTGTTGCATACACTTTATTTCATGAGCGCTTGAGACGCACAAAAACACTTCTCAAAGTTTTTTTGTTTTGTTTGTTTGTTTTTTTCATTTGTGGCAGTTTCTATTCCTGTTGCTGTAAATTGTTTCATTACTCCATTCTTGTGAATAAAGACGAGCAGGAAAGGGGTAATGATCTCTCTCCAAATTTCCCCATTTCTGAGTAGAAACTTAGATGACTTTCCAATGAGCCGGGGAGTTTGGAGATGGCCTTTTACCCCCCAGTTACTTTACAAACCCTTATCTTTGCAGGGGCCTAAGCACCCTAACCTTGTAAAGAATCTGGGCTCTGCTGTACATATTTATAGGCTGCCTTGTAAACAGAGCTGCAGCAAGCAGCTGTGCAGGATTGCTGAGGGCCCACAGGTGTTTGCTGTAGTATGTCAAAGGCTGTAGTTTCTCAGATCTACTTCTTGGTTAAGTACACATATTTTGGGGTGTGGGGGAAGTTAAGTCATTTTAAAATGGCTGCCTAATATCAGGTAAGTTAGGATAAGGGGAGCTAGTCTGGGGTCCAACAGGCTGGAGAGGATTGGGAGGATGGGGCCAGGCTCAGTTTGAGGGGAGAGGGGATGAAAAGATCCAGCCTGGGGCTGGGGCCAGTGGCTGGCTTTCCCAGTCCTGGGACCGTGCAGGGAAAGCATACAGAAGTTCCATGCGCTGGTTTGACTTAAATCGAATAAGTTTGATACTGCCTTGATGCAGGTTTATCTTGAACTGTGTTCTGCAATTTTTAGACAGGTTTATGTGCACAGAACTTCTGTACAGTTCCAGGTTTAGATGGACTGCCAATCTCTGAGACCCAGTGTGTAAGTGTAAGGTCAGCACTGGGACGAGTTAAGTGTGTGTTTTGTTTTAAACTGGGTGGCCACTTTGAAACTAATTTAACTTCCCCAAATGTCTCTACTTAGCCTCTGAGACCACTGATGAACTTCAGCTGAGTGGAGAAGTTGCACCTCTTTTAATTAAATGATTCAAACAATGTGTGGCTCATCTTTAATTCAGGACACCATTATGAACTAAAGTTGTGAAGCATCTGAATGCAAATGAACTGGGTTCTATTGTAGTAGGCATGGTCATACTTTCATAAGGAAGCAGTGTTCTCTATAGTCAATTATGTGAATCAGGAAGTCCACATTTTACTAACTAAAATCATTCAGCAAGCCAGCTGGAATTAAAGAAGCAAGCATTTCTTAGGGTGACTTTTTGGGCCAACTCTGTAGTTTGGGTTAAGTTAGACGAGCTGTGGAGTATAAGACATTTTCTCTCGTGTCTGGTGTATAGGAAGCTAGACTTACTGTGCCTGCTTTCTATAATCAGAGACCTGAGGAAGAATGTCTTGCATTACCTTCTCTAATTTTATTTCAACTATATAGTTGCCCCAAGAAAAGATATTAACCTAAGAAATCCTTGACTCACATAATTTCTGGACCATCATGTCTACTACATCATCTTAACACTGTAGTTAGTAAGACTTTTGTTGTGGTCCCACATGTCATTCTTATAAGCAAACTGGAGAAATATGAGCTAGATGGAACTACTGCTAGGTGGACACATAATTGGCTATATAACTACAAAGAGTAACTATAAATGGATCCATGTCAGGAGGCTTCAGAGGTCCAGTGATGTTTCACATTTTTATGAATGATTTGGATGCCACAATAGAGAACTTCCTGATTTAATTTTGCAGCCAACTTTAAAAGTATGAGGGGTTGCAGACCCTTAAGAAGATAGGGATAGAATTCAGAAGGATCTTGGTAAACTGGAGAACTAGGCTATAGACAACAAAATGCATTCCAGTAAAGACAAATATTAGGTGCTGAACTTAAGGGGGAAAAATAAATGCAGAAACACAGAATGGTAGATAATTGGCTAGATGGTAGTACTGCTGAAAACGATTTAGAAGCCACGATGGATCGTAGTAGATCTTGGACTCAACATGAGTCTGCAACATGATGTAGTTGTACAAGAGGCAAATGTGGTTGGGGGCTGCACTAACATGAATATGATATGAGAAACAAAAGGTGATGGTACCACTCTATTCTGCACTGGTCAGGCTGCAGATGGCATATTGTACTCGGTTCTGGGCCCTGCATTTTAAGAAGTATGTGGAGAAACTGCAGAGGATTCAGAGGCCAGAAAAAATGATAAAGGGGTTGGAAGGCAAGGAGCACAAAGAAAGATTTGGAGAACTTGATGTGTTTAGTTTGTAGAAAAGCAAATTAAGGGACCATGTAGCAGTTTTGAAATATGAGAGGCTGTAAGAAAAGAGGGAGGACAATTCTTCTCCCTTTCTGCAGAGAGCAGAACATGAAACAATGTGTTTAAACTTCAGCAAAGTGGATTTAGATTAAATCCCAGAGACAATTTCCTTACTGTCAGAACATTAGGACAGGAACAAGCTGCTTGCAAAAGATGTAGAGTCTCCTTCAGTGGAGCTGTTCAAGATGATGCTGGATAAACATTTGTCTGAGGTAATATAGGAGCAACACATCATGAATTTTGGGCAGACCATTGGACTATAGACAGCCCTTGAAGTCACTTTCAACCCCATGATTCTTTTACTCCATTACTGTTGAGAAGTCGCTTATTACCGCAACTTGGATGACCCGTCTAAATAACTCAAATAAGATTCTTCATTGCTTAAAAATGCTTTGTCACTTTATGATGAAAAGAATTAACATAAGCAACATAAAATATTGTAACCTCAGTATTATTATTGCCATACTGGATCACTAAACAGGACATCTGGCAGTCTCTCCTACCTACTGCTTCAGACAAGGACACTGTGTACTTTCTTCTTACCACCTGAAAAGCAACTAGCCAATTAAGCTATGCTTATACTTTGACGTTTCAAATTTGAGTGCTCTTATCATTATTTCCACATCCATAGTTGAATGGCCATAACATTATCCAGCCACATGCCAGTTCAATTACTTACTCCTTCTGTGCATCTTTTGGGAGAGTGTGTGAGATTCCCTTGATTAGTGTGCTGATCAAATAATTAGTGTAATATGTATGTAACCATCCTATTTATGTAGTAGCATATTTCTGTGTAGCCACCCTTTTTGCGTAGTGTGCAACTGGGGTTTTTTTCTCTAGTTTATTTTTCCCCTACATATTTTATGTCCTATGGATATAAAAAAGTTAATGTTTGAAAAATATTTGCACTAAGGCCCTGATCCAAAGCCAATGAAAACCATGCAAGTCTTGCAAATAACTCTTTGGGCTTTAGATTAGGAACTACTCGCAAAAGTTAAGCCGTGAAGGTGCACAATATCGTATATGTGCTCTGTCCTCTGAATTGGAGAGCTACTTGGGTTTGCTGTTAAGTCAGTAAACCTAACTTGAGTTTGGAATATACTTGACTGGGATAAAAGGCTAATGGCTAATCATTTTCTTCAGGGTCACCGCAAGCACGTCACTCTGGGAGAAGCCCTGCTGAAATCAAGCAAGTCATGCATGAGCTAGGTGTTACTCAAACAGACAACCATAGCAGAATCTAGGGCAATTTTTGAGCATATCTCTTCCAAAGTCCAAGTGACCCTGGATGTATTTGTAGGAGTGGGGGAAAGAAATCCATGTGAAGCTTACAGAGTTTAAAGAGTATCTGACACTCTCCAAATAAAATTTAGTGCTTACCTATGTTTGTCTTTTGCAAGCCAACTCAAACTGAAACCAGAAAAATGTTTGGATGAATGTCTGCAAACAAAATCCCCCAATTCTAATTAAAAATGACCAAAGATTTTGACTTTCAACTCCAGAAACAATTCCCTGAAATAATGGCACAGAACCTGCATCGCAACAGTTGAACGTCTCCTTTCCTTGAAGGATTCTTGGTATTCTCTTGAAATAAATGGCAAAATAATGACATCGTTGACCCTCTGAACTTGCTTTGGCTGGCAAACAGCCACCTGATTGTTGCATGTTATAAGCATTGCCTCCTCATACTGGGTACTGACCGGTTGTCCCAGAGCAGGTCATTGTTGGCAGCACAGATTTGCCTTGGCCTTAAGGTAAAGCCCATTCGGCAATTTGTGAAGCTGTAATCCATCTGGCAAGGGAAGAAGTTCTTTGGAACAGGTAACTGAAAGAGGGTAGAAAACCCTTTGTTTGAAGAGGATATTCTTTTGTGGTGAATTACCAAGGGAGGTTCTGAAGAAATATGGCATCTACTCCATTCACATGTGTATTGCAGTTTCAAAAGTACTGTCATTTAGGGCTGTGCAAAACAGTACTGTTCCATTTCACCTTGAGTTTTGAGGTTTGGACAGAACAGCGTTTCGTATCGAATTTCATTTTGATTTGAAACAGCTGTTCCGTTTTGCTGTTTGCTGTTTCACTAGATCAGCATGGCTGACTTTCCATCCCTGGCACTAGATCGGGCCAGGGCCGGGGAGTCGGCCCATAGTGCTGGGGTTGGAGAATCAGCCCAGCTGGGCTGACTTCCCATCCCCTCGCGCTAGATTCTGCTGGGGGCAGGAAAGCAGCCCAGCTGAGTTGACTCCCCATCTCCAGTGCTATGGTCAAAACGTTTCGACTTTTGAAACATTTTGACTAGCCTTATTTTGTTTCAAGGCTGTTTTGAAGCCCTTTGTTTCATTTTGATTTTGCTGTTTCAACCTATAAATGAGTCAAAACAGTGTTGAAACTAAACAGCCAGTGAAATTTCATGCAGCCCTACTGTAATTGTCTTCCTGAATATACACGCACGTGTACATTCCAGCAAGAACCAAGGTCTACTGTCAATTCAGTCTGCATTGCCCATTGCACTCTTTGCTGTTTATGTACCCAAGGTAGAGGAGCATATTTGCTCCCTTTTTTTTCACAGCTTGTTTAATGGTTTTATCATACAATCTGGAGAGCAATAGGGGTGAAGGCCTGTTTGGAAGGTTCCATGCCTCTGAGACTGCACTGAAGAGGTGGGTGTGAATGCCAAGGGTTTACAACTGATCCTTGACTGAAGAATAGGGCAGCCCAACATTTGACTGGGGGTTGAACTCTTGAGATTTACTTGCTGGCAAAAATCCCTGCATATAAGGGATAACACATGCCCCTCTCATTTCACTGCTGGAAAAGAAAAAGGCAATTCTGTGCAATGGCTACATTGGGAGGTAGGTGGGTATCTTTGGTTCAAGCAAGAAATGAAGTCTCCATAGAGAAGGATGTGATATAAGTCTCTCTTTACTTTTTCTAGAACCCTGTGAATCCACCATGGCACATCAAACCAATGTCAAACAGGTTTTTGATGTATTGGTATTTATTTTTCCAGGGCAACAACTATTATTAGTTTTGTTCTTTGTTTCCATCCCCCCACACACACATCTCTTTTAAAATCTTTATAGATTGCACAATCCTTAACTGTAACCCTGTTTCTTCAGTGATTTATTTTCTCTTCAAAAATACTGACTCCCACTCCCTTCTTTCAGGCAAAATTTCAGATCTGATCTATTAAGTTCAGTAGGAGCCTCTATATGAGATATTATGGTGCAGTAGTTCATTGCTACTGTGCTGTAGTGTTGACAGGCTCTAACCATGACAGTGATGCTACTGCACAGTCAAAAAAGAAGGGGTCAGGAGGGGGGCAGACACTGTACTTCACAATAACACCAGTTACTATGCAGTCATTTAGTACTTTGTTAAGCAAGTACTATATGACTGTGCAGTAACAACTGCTCAATCCACCACTCATGTAGATGTGGCCAGTGAGCACATATCCATTACAAGTACTTTTCTTCTTGAGGTGCCTTCAAGATATCTCTTCATTTGTGCTTCTGTAGATGCTGCCTGGCTGACTGGGGCATGAGGGTGCCTGGGGCATGGGGGCTACCTGCTAGCTATCCCCATACTGAATTTCCCAACCAGCCCCTCTGAAATACATTAGAGCCTGGCTGGAGCAGCCAGGGGCTGCTGCCATCTGGGGCTATTCCAACCAAGCTCAATGTGCTGTGTATAAACTTGGGAGCAAATTGCTTTGGAGTTATTAATTCAAACAACATGCCCGGGAGCAAAAAACTCCAGAGCAGTAAGCTCCAGAGTTTATTCATGCATATTAATTGCACCTGTAGACATGCCCCTGGAGAGCTAACTTGCTGCAGGTAACCTGAGACCCAGTGCCTTAGGGAAAGGCATACTTTTCTCTAAACAGACACGGGTGAGGGGACTATGACTAGAAACTGAAGGAACACAGGAGCTACATGCTTTGTCCCATGCAGTGACTCCAAATTTAGCACTTGTGAGTGTGTACAGAAAGGCTACAACTAGAGACAAGTTGACAGTTGGTGTCAACTTGGATTAAATTAGACCACTCTAACAAAAGCTCAGCCTTGAGATAGTACCTGACTCACACCTGAGCCTCTTTCAGACTTCTAGCTCTATTCCCATAACAATAAGATATTTGTATATTCATAAGTAAAAGTCCTCTCAGGCTTAATTCTATTGGATCAGTAAGAATCTTTGTATTAGGCTTTTTAATTAACTCCAGAGGTGAAAGTTAGACATGTGTAGTTGCTTTGCATTCTTTCTCTCTGGGTTTTAGACAATGTGGGATACCACACTATTTACTATATTTTTGAGGGAGAGTAGATGAAGGTTTGTTGAAGCTAGTGGGTGTGAGAACTGCTGTGGGTTCAGAATAATAAATGTAAGAAGTATGTGCATTCCTGCTTTATAGAAAAGTTACTGAAACAAAAATAGGAGTGATACCAAAAAATGCAGGGTGGAGACAGAAGTGCAGCTCCCTGGCCAAACTCCATGGTGCTTCGCAAAGTGCTATGAGTTAGACTGATCCTCCTGACCCAACGGAGGCTAGCTGTTGGGTCCAGAGAGTGGGGGTTGAGCTCCAATTTGTAGACAATCCAGGGGAGAGGGGCTGTGTTGCTGCAGCCCCATACTACATCTCTCAGCCCCTGGTGCTGTCTCGGGATGAGAGACGAAGAAGACAGGGGAGGGAGGCCCATTCTGAGGTTTCCCCAAACTGTGCTGGAGTGTGGGAGTAGGTGAACTAGTTCCCCACCTCGGGTACAACACTTCAATCCACCCACCCCACCATCAAGCACTGACTGGGCAACCCTCAGAATGAGTTCCCTTTGCTCCCTTCCCCCACCCTCCCATTCTGAAAATAATGCTGGGAGCAGAGCTGGGCTGCATCATTCCAGCCCTGCTCCCATTGCACACAGACACAAGTTAATGAAGGCACTCTGCTTCGGGGTGCCATCATCTGAACCCTCATTACATGTAATGAGAGTTCAGATTGAAAGGGCCCAATCCCATGACAGTGCTCCACAGCCATGCACTTGTTTGGTCATGGCTGTAGAGCACTTTCAGGGGCCAGATCAGGGGAAAAAATTGTCACTTGTGTCTGTGGCCTTAGATACTGACTTAAATAAGTGAAATGGTTTTGTTTTATTTAGTTTTGTTTGGTGAGGCTGAAATGATTTAGTAGCAGAATCAGCCAGAAACTGAAAAAGATCAGGTAAAGAAAAGCATTGGAAAAACCCAGCAGACAGCAAGAGAAGTGTTAGAAATGCATCCCTGAGCAAACGTAGAGAGGGAGCTTTCTGGACATGGTACTAGTTGGAAAGAGGCTTTGAACTTTTGAGAAAAGAAACTGTTTCCCACTGTTCAAGTGGTGCTGTGTTGATAGAAACAGAACTTGTAAATAAAAATTCCTTCAAAGAAATGCCTGACTCCATCACCAGTATTTCTTCCTACTGAAAATAGCTTTGAAAATATTAAATATTGGCTAATTGCTTGGATCAATAGGTGCCAGCAATATTATTATGTCATGTTTGTGCATGTAGACATGCCCACTAATGCAGAGCAATAAACTCTGGAGCTTATTTACTTCGTGCTCCTGGGTGCCCTGTTTGAATGTGCACCCAGGAGCAATAAACTCTGGAGCAACAAAATTGGTTTGTTGCTGTCTGAGCATGTACCCAGGAGCACAACACATTGAGCTGGGTCAGAACAGCCCCAGCTGGAGGGGGCCTGCTTGGGTTGGCCCGCCAGCCTAGGACTGCTCTGACCCAGCTCAACGTGCTGTGGAAGAGTTGACTGGAACATGGGGGTGCTTCAGTGTGGGGCTAGCCAAAGGCAGCCCCCAAACTAAAGCACCCTTGTGCCCCAGTCAGCCAGGCCAGCATCTACGTGTGCACTACTGTGTAGTTCTTTACTCCACAGAAGGATAGTACTTGTATTTACAGGTACTATAGCCTGCTGTGGAGTAAATTAGTTTACTCTAGCCTAATTGGAGTGCACATGTAGATGCTGAGACATTTACTGCACAGCTAATTAGTCTACTGCCCAGTAAACATCTCATGTAAATGTGCCCAAACTAGAATATTTTGCTCTAGTGAGACAGGCAAGATCATCTAAATCAGTGGTTCTCAACCTTGTTATGTATCAGGACCCATTTGTAAACATCAATGGTCAGTCCTGACCTAGTGCTCATCCTCCCAGTCCGCTGTCTCCTGGTCCCAGCCCCCCAGTGTGTGGGACAGGGAGGGCTGCAAGCAGCCCCTTTCAAGCTGGAACTCTGACCGCCTGCAAGGAAAAATGCTAGTTTCCAACATTTTTCTTTTTTAAAGGAGAATCCATTTTTTAAAGTTTGATACACTTTTAAAGTTTGTCCATGACCCTTCCATATATTCTTGCAACCTACTTTTTGGGTCATGACCCATCGGTTGAGAAACAATGATCTAAATGATCCCTTCTAATTTGATAGAAAAGTGTGGTATGTGCCATGCATATTGGAAAAAGGCTGGCTAAAAGAAGCATGGACAATAAAAAGGCTTCCAGATTCAGCCCAGTCATTATGAAGCTTTCACAAGTCTCATTCTTTTGTTGCATCTTTGCATCTGATGTCTCGGGCTTGAATTAGACTTTCACTTATTTGGCACCCTTGTTGTCATCAGAACACACACGGCACATGAGCACCACTGGCAGTGGTTCAGTAGTTTGGGGCCTGGAACTTATTCAGTGCCTATAAATCTGAGGGAAGAATGTCTCCTTTACAGCTACGGCAGATATCAGGCCTGGTCTGTCTGGGGACAGGATGCCACTGCAGTTCAGCTACAGGACTATAAAAGAAAGTGGACAAAGGAAGGACATATCTGTTGGGGGACAAAGAACATCTGTCCTCAGACCTGGGAATTTCTGGCACGATTTCACAAAGTGCAGAATCTCAAGCTGCCACTCCAGAAAAAAAGCAGGAGGGCTTCAGCTGTGCTGGCAATGGGTCTGGATTACAGAAGGAGTCCAAGACTTGCATTCTTTTCTCTAACAAGAAGGTGTGGAAGGGGATGGGTTGTGTCCTGTGTACAGCCTTTAGCAGTGCATCTGCTGCTTGCTTTATGAACTCTATGTGCACAGCAAACTAAACCACAGCCTTATTAAAGTCACCAGTAAAATGAACAAAATGAGAGATGACTGGAAGTGTGCAGAAACTCTGCTCCGAAATGTTCACTAGAATATACCCCTACCCTCCCCATTGTTAACTTTTAATTATGAAGGTAACACTTATTTACTGATATGAAAAAACATATGTCGTCCAAGTGATTTTATGTCCTAGAGTAGAAATCCTCCTTATTTTGCAAAGGAGAGCATTTGAAGGGTTTGTCATCTTATGCATCACCAGAATCAAATTGTATTAATCTCATATAAAGACTGAAGTGTCCTAGGAAGAGAGTGATTTTTTCAAAACATCCTAACTAATAACCAAGTTAGAATCAACATTCAAAAGCTAATTGAATTTCTTTTCCTCTGCTTTACTGATGCATTAGCAATCAGAGTAGCTGAAGCATGTGACCTTTGGCCTTTCCCAGCTGTTTAACCAGGTGGTTATCTGAATAAAGTTAGTTAAAACACCAGTTAGAAGATGCAGTCAGAAAATGTAAGTTTTGACCTAGTAAATATGAGTTAGTATTTTAGGATCAGGTACACAGAACTCTATTCGATGTTCCAGAGAGCTTAGCATCTGCTGATTCCAGTTTATCTGGCTGTAACGCCAACAGAGATGGCCCTCAGCTAAAAAATTCAGATCTGGTTTGAGATGTTGAGCACGGCAAAGCTCAGGATTGTGCAGGTATGGAGCTTGGAAACAGTGTGTTGTGAAAATAAGGGCCCCCTTGATGGAGTTTCAAATTTCCAGTGGTGAAGAGTATAAAATTTGAGATTAGTCCAAAAACCAATGATTTTGGGTAACTCCAGATCAGGGCAATATTCATAAGGGAGCTATTTTAAAATGTATATGAATAGCGGACTGCTGTTTACAACAGTTTGTTTTATGTTGCTTGGTGGCTTTTTAAAATTACTCCTTTGTGCCCATCTTTTACAGTAAGGCTACGTAGGAGGTGGTTAGATCAAGTTTAAAAATAGCCACTCTATCTAAGATAAATTGGGATGGGGAGGGACTAGTGAGAGGGTTGGATGGGATGGGGATGGGGAGGGGGGAAGCAGGCCCCCAAGGTGGTGATCTGGGAGGGTCTTCAGGGGAATCGGGGGCAGGTAGGATCTGCAGGAGGGATTGGGGGGCTAGTGGGATTCACAGAGAGGATTGGTGAGTTTGGGGGGCAAGTGAGGTCCATGAAGGGGATCTGGGGGCTTGTGGGGTCCATGGAGGGACGTGGGACTGGGGGCTCTCTCCCCCGCCCCCTGGGACCAGGGATTATTTTTAGCCCCCTGACCTCCCCTTGCCCCCAGGCAAACAACCCTTTCCACCAGTGAATCTAGCCCCTCATTGCTCCCCTCCTTCCCCCCCCGTGACTTACTTCCTTGATTACCAGTATTGATTAAATGCTGATAAAACTGGGGTGGGGAGCAAGGTGGGCTCAGTGCGGTGGGTGTGTGGCAGAAGCACTGGAAAGGGTGGTTATGGGAGGGCTACAGGGAATTTTGGAGTGGCTATAGCTCCTGAAGCTCACCCTAGTGCCACCCCTGCTCGGGGCACTCCGCTTTGCTGCCTTTCTCTCAGGAGCCCTGCACAGAGTGCCCTGAGTAGGGACAGCATCAGTGGGTCTTGAGGGGGCTACAGCCACCCCAAAATTTCCCATAACTGCCCCTTTCAGTGCTGCCACCACCAACACTGCCCACCCTGTGCAGTTGAATCAACCCCAAGCACCACCGCTGGTGCAGCCTCTGGACCCAAGCCTGCAGCAGGCAGCCCACCCTTGCTATGTGCACAAATCTGGGGGGGCACATGCCCCCCACATACTCCCTGCGGGTGTGCACAGTGGCAGGGAGCCACCTCCCAGACGAGCCACCCATGGTTCCATCCCACTCTCAGTCTTGGGGTTACATTCACCACCCTGGCTGGGCAGCCCTTACCCCAACCCCTGCCCTAATTCCTCCCTCACTGTGGGGGCCCTGATCTGCCCTTGCATGCTCCTTCCTCCCCACAAACTTACCTGCAGGACACTGGCTGTCCACCTGTGCTGCTGGCCATGTGTGTGGCAGCAGCTTTAATTTTGCAGGTCCCCATCACCCTCCCCATCCCCACAGCTGATTGGCAGAGGGGCCGTGCTTGCAGTTCCCTCCTCAGCCGGTAAGCGAAAGCCACGGTTTTAAACTTGGAGCTGCTTTTGTCTACCCGTTGCTGATTGGCTGAGGGGCCCTGGCAGCCCAGCTGCTTGCTGCCCACAAGTGGGGAGACAAAAATGGTGTCAGGTTTAAAACTATGGCTTTCACTTCCCTACCAATGAGGAGCAAGCTGCAAGTGGGGTGTCTGGCTAGCAGGGGCCCCTGGCGCCGGGTTCTGCTGGCTTGTGTATTAATCCACCTATGGGGTAACTGCACACCAGATGCTGCTGCCACCAAAGAAAAAGAAAAAATTTAAGTGGCTTCTGAAAAGGCTCTTTGCCCAGCAAGGAGAGGCCACAAGCAGTCACAAACCCTATACCTACCAACCTGATGCTTGGCCCCAGGCATCCTAAGCAAGCCTGCAGCATGGCTGCCTTTTCCTGTGGGAAGACCTCAATGGTTTTGGCTATCCCGAAATGCAAAAAAGAGAAAAAATGGAATTTTGGCCACATCGAGTCACCCATCCTCACAAACGCCCAGGACTCTGACTGAAGAATGGGCCAGAACATAGGGCTTGGCATGGCAAGCCCAGACTCTCTTTGGGGTTTTGGCATGTCATCACAAGCCTTGCATTGTTCAACCTAGAGCTGTGGCACTGCTCAGCTGGGCTCTCAGGCCCATCGGACTTGGCATGTATTGGGGGGGAAAAATAAGTCACAAGCCTGCCACAACAGTAATCCCGACTTGTCTTAAGTGCCCACTCGCAGCTTTCAGGTCACAACATTGTGGTTGGTAGCACTGGTTAAAGTCCCCTGTGGGGCAGAATCTGTGAATCCACCATGGGTGCATTCTCAACCTGATCTAGAAGTGCCCATTCATACAATCTTGAACTTGCAGTCTTCTGGTTATATGATCTGACCACAAACCACTGAGCCACAGGACACTTTTGGAACCACTTGGCCATACAGCTTAACTGGAAAAATTATTACCACACATTAGAAAGCCAGCAAGAAACTGCACCCCAGATGCCGTTGCTGCCAAAAAAAAGAAAAAAAGAAAAATGGAGTACCCTCCAAAAAAGCTATTTGCCAAAGAAGAGGCCACAAATTCCCTGCTTTAACCTGCCAACCTGATGTTCCACCCCAGGCATCTCTGCAAGCCTTCTTGGATTTTGGCTGGACCGCGTCTCCTGTTGTCAGAGACATGCCCAGAGCTTTGATTGAAAGATGGGCCAGAATCTAGGACTTGGTGTGGCATGCCAGAACCTCAAAGGGTTTTGAGATACTGTGACAAGCCATTTGTGTTTTAATCCTAGAGCTTTTGCACTGTTCAGGCAGGCTTTAGAACAAACCCATTTGGGTTTGGCATGCTTTGGGAAGATAATGATTAGTAAACTAACCAGGGCTGCTCTATGATGCTGATATTCATTGGTCCATACACAGCTTTGAACATCTTGCTTTTCTGGCACTAACTCTGCCCAACTTATGCAGAGCATTGGACTAGAAGGCCTCTGAAGTCCCTTCCAACCCCATGACTCTGTGCCTCTATTATCTTAGAAAAGTCACTTATTACTGCATCTTAAATGATGTACCTCAAACTGTGGGGAGAATAACATTCTCCATCACTATAAAATGCTTTGTCATTTTACAAGGAGAAAAACTAACATAAGCAACATAAAATATTGTAACAACAGTATTATTGCTATACTGGATCACCTAACAGGACATCTGGCAGTATTTCCTACTTGCTGCTTCAGACAAAAGTACTTTGCTTACCACCTGAAGAGGAGCAAGCCATTTAGGCTATGCTCATACTCTGAATCTTGAAATTTGATTACTCTTATCATTATTTCAGCATGCAGTTACAAATGTTATAAATGGCCATAAAATCATCTACCCTTTCAAAATTCCAACCATGTGCCAATTCAATTACTTACTCCATTTGTGAATCTTTTGGGACAATATATAATATTCCTTGATTAGTATATTGATCAACGAATTTGTGTAATTCTCAGCCTCTTGTGGACTCAGATCATGCATGTATGTAACCATCCTATTTGCATAGTAACATATTTCTATGTAACCACCCTATTTCTGTTTGGATGAATTCCTGCAAACAACATCCCCCAATTCTAATTAAAAATGACCAAAGATTTTGATTCTCAACTCCAGAAACAATTCCCTGAAATAATGGCACAGAACCTGCATCACAACAGTTGAACGTCTCCTTTCCTTGAAGGATTCTTGGTATTCTCTTGAAATAAATGGCAAAATAATGACATCATTGACCCTCTGAACTTGCTTTGGCTGGCAAACAGCCACCTGATTGTTGCATGTTATAAGCATCGCTTCCTCTTACTGGGTACTGACAGGTTGTCCCAGAGCAGGTCATTGTTGGCAGCACAGATTTGCCTTGGCCTTAAGGTAAAGCCCATTCAGCAATTTGTGAAGCTGTAATCCATCTGGCAAGGGAAGAAGTTCTTTGGAGCAGGTAACTGAAAGAGGGTAGAAAACCCTTTCTTTGAAGAGGATATTCTTTTGTGGTGAATGACCAAGGGAGGTTCTGAGGAAATATGGCATCTACTCCGTTCACATGTGTATTGCAGTTTCAAAAGTACTGTCGTTTAGGGCTGTGCAAAACAATACCGTTCCATTTCACCTTGAGTTTTGAGGTTTGGACAGAACAGCGTTTCGTATCGAATTTCATTTTGATTTGAAACAGCTGTTCGGTTTTGCTGTTTGCCGTTTCGCTAGATCGGCATGGCTGACTTCCCATCCCTGGCGCTAGATCAGGCTGGGGCTGGAGAGTCAGCCTGTAGTGCTGGGGATGGAGAATCAGCCCAGCTGGGCTGACTTCCCATTGCCTCCGCGCTAGATCGTGCCGGGGGCAGGAAAGCAGCCCAGCTGGGTTGACTCCCCATCTTCAGTGCTATGGTCAAAATGTTTCCACTTCAAAACATTTTGACTAGCCTCATTTTGTTTCGAGACTTTTGATGCCCTTTGATTTTGCTGTTTCGACCTCAAAATGAGTCATAACAGTGTCGAAACTAAACGGCCAGTGAAATTTCATGCAGCCCTACTGTAATTGTCTTCCTGAACATACACACATGTGCACATTCCAGCAAGAACCAAGGTCTACTGTCAATTCAGTCTGCATTGCCCATTGCACTCTTTGCTATTTATGGGCACATCCGGATGAAAGTGCAAGTGCCTCTTTCAGTGTCTCAAAGCCCTTTGAGACTCTGCGAGAGGCATGTGTGGGAACAACAAAACTTTCCCTCCACAGCAGATGTGCAGCACGGGGGCAAAATTAGATTCCTGGGTAGGCAGGGGTCAAAAAATACCCCAGGCAAAAAAAGCAAGGTGGGGCTTGGTCCAGGACCATGCCCTAAGGCAACCAAAGGCTCGGGTCCTCCACAAAGATGCTCTGGTAGCCAGCCAGAGTATCTTTAGGCGTGGTCCTCGCCCTGGTGCTGAAGCATACTGCCTGCCCATGTAGGGCAAGCAATGTGCCAGCCACAGGGAGCTTGACCTGGGCTTTGTGTGGGTAAGTAGGGGGGAGGAGACCATGGTGGGGACCCCCACCGGCCCCATCCCCTGGCTGATCCCTGAGCCCCCTGGGTTGCTGCCCTGCTTGATCCTGCAACCCACCCCCACATCACCCCCAATCACTGCCCCACCTGGCCCCAGCATCCTGGCAATTAAAAATAAATAAAAGAGCCCTGCACTCACCAGCAGTAGCATCTGGGGCCTCCTGGCAGAGCCCCCCTCCCCCCCCACATAGGACAGGGAAGTTGGGGGTGGCTGGGACCAGCCCCGACTGCCTGGTACCTGTACTGCCAATGCCCCATCACGGGGGTGGGTCCCGGGTCAACAGGATACCATGTAGCTCTTTTAGGCGCACGTTTAGGCAGCTGGAGCCACTCAGCCTGAGTGGTGCCAGGTCCTGGGTGGCAGCTGCAGTGGCCCCAACTGCCTGATAGTGTGTGGAGCCGCACCCATGCAATGGGGCAGGGGCAGTGTGGATGCCAGGCAGCCAAGGCCAGTCCCCACTGCCCCCGGCACCCCATGCTGTGCAAGGAGGCTCTGCCTAGAGGCCCCAGTGATCCTTATGGCCTCTG
This sequence comes from Gavialis gangeticus, assembly GCF_001723915.1. Classification (NCBI taxonomy): domain Eukaryota; kingdom Metazoa; phylum Chordata; order Crocodylia; family Gavialidae; genus Gavialis; species Gavialis gangeticus. The sequence goes on along the minus strand of NW_017728992.1, from coordinate 48,030,954 downwards.
CTACTGCCGGTGAGTGTGGGGCTTCTTTTTTTTTCCAAGTGGCAGGAGGCTGGGGCCAAGCAGGGCAGCCATCGGGGATTTGGGAGTGCAAGTGGGAGCGTGGGGCTGGGCAGGGCAGCCATTGCGGGGGTGCAGGAGCCGGTGGGGTCTGGGCAGGGCAGCCATTGGGAGGGTCTGTGGATACAAGCAAGGGATGTGGCTGGGTGGGGCAGCAATCCAGAGGGCTGGGGGAGCAAGTGGTGATGGGGGTATGAGGGCCCTCAGGGGGTGCTTGTAGCCCCTGTTGGGGCCATGTGGCCCCTGTTGAGGGTGCTGTCTGTGAGCTGTTTGGGGGGGCTGCATTCTATGCGGTGCAGGGGACCCACTCCTGAGTAGCTCCCCCCACGATCCACCCACACTTACCCCCACACCCCTGGGTCCCCAACCTCTTTGACCCCCCCTTCTTCAGACTCCACATCCCCCCCAGCATACACCCTGCATGCCCAGCTGCCAGACAGCATGAGACCTGCTGGCAGGAGCTGTGGCTGCAGGGGCAACTGTCCCCACATCCTGGTTAGTGAAGGGGTCAGGGGGAGCTCTAATTCCTCTATGGTAGAGAAAACCAAAGGCAAACAGCAAAACATATAAGTATTTAGAATGTATTTTATTATGATGATAGAGACACTGGTAGGCTTCCAAATTGCTTTAACACTGTAGATATATCAATAAAACATTGTTCAACAGATCTCTCTCTCTCTCTCTGTATATATAGTGGTCGTTTGTTTTAACTGTGGAGGACCATGGATTTCAGGGTATTTTAGAGTGACTTTGGGATTTCTTTTATCAGAGATTTTTCAGTTTTCAAATAGGAAACACCAGAGTTCCTGCTATGGAGGCCAATGGCTGGACCCTGGCTGCTCAGAGCTGGCACCTTTGACCCATCTGGAGGTGGCCGACCTCCTGGCCAGTTGGGCCCAGGAGGACATGCTTTGACAGTTCAAAGCAGGACACGACACTGGGAACATTTTCTGGTCGATAGCTGCCCAGATGGCTGGGCAGGGGCACTGCAGTAGGGAACTAAGGTACCTGCTCCTCTTAGAGCAGAGATAAGAACCCAGGTGCAGGTTGCCAGGACAACCAGTTAATGAGGGAATTGGCTGCACCTGCACCTGGTCAGAGGAGGCAGGTCCCTAGGCTCATATAAACCCCAGGGCTGGGACCAGGCAGTTAGTCCCTTACCCGCAGCCGAAGGGGAAGAAGCCTCCAGGAGAAAGAAGGGCCCAGAGATATGGTAGCCAGTAGATACGCTACCCTTAGAACAAAGGAGGCACTGGGAGCCCATAAGGTATCCTTGCCTACTAGGCACTGAGCCTCAGAGTTTTACTAGTTTAAAGGGGCAGAGCATAATGTGAGCTCTGCGTTAAATTACAGCCCAGGGACTCCTGGTGGTTGGTGGTTGAGTGTGCGCTGTCCGATAACAACTGGTGGTTTGGGTGAGGCTAGTAGGGGAAGGAGGAGGACCCCAGCGCCAGAGAGGGTGCAGCACTTAAGACAGGGTGCGGAGAGCCCGACGAGGACAAGGAGCCAAATTAATACAAGGCCTAGGCAAGACAACGCCTGTATCATCTGCGAGGCTTGGGGTGTGGTAAAGGGGTGCTTGGAACCACACATATGGCCCATAAGGCTGAGAGACTCAGGAACCATCCACAGTGAAGCGGGACATCAAAGGGGGGTAGAAACAACACGGTTAATAGGATCTAACCCAACCATGTCCAAAACTAAAGCTCATGAGCAGCCTCCCTATATTTATTATACCAACAAGACATAGCGGGCAAGAACAAGGGTGCTTGTAGGGCAAAAGACTGGCACAGTTAAGGACCTGGGGGTAACACGGCCATCCCTAGGTACCCCATCCTGTTACAGTACTCCATCCTGCTACAGGCACAAATGGCAGTAGTGCCACACAGAGGCCAACACTGCAGCCATAGCCCACTGGCAACTGGCCCAGAGGGGCAGGTGCCTCTACTGGCTGTGCAGACCCCATCCAAGTCTGGCAGGTGCACAGCAGATCACAGCTAGGCAGCAGCCCCCACTGCCAGACTGCTGCAGTGGGTAAAGGGTGCAGAGAACTCTCAGGGCTGCTTCAGCAGTCCAACTGGCATAAAGGGTAGTGTTCTCAGGTACCAACTGGCTGGGCCCCAGAAACTCCTGAGAGTGAGTAGCCCTGAGCTACTTCCCAGGGCAGCTTTTTGTACTGATAGGGCCAGGAGAGGGCAGCTTTTTACACTGCTAGGGCCAGGCTCTAGCTCTCCCTGGCTGCAGATCTGGGAGGAGCCAGGCAGGGTTATTTTGCCCCAAGTGGCACAACTTGCCTCATACCAAAGTGCATGTCTGGGCATGTGCGCTGAGGTAAAAAGCCCCGGCTCAAATTTGCACCGCTTCTATTTGAGCTGTGGTAAGCCCATTTGCCTCCATGTATGGACATGCTCTATGTAGCCAAGGTAAAGCTTTTTCACAGCTCGTTTAATTGTTCTATTGCACAGTCTAGCGAGTGATAGGGGTGAAAGCCTGCTTGGAAGATGCCATGACTCTGAGACTGCACTGAAGAGGTGGGTGTGAATGCCAAGGATTTACAATTGGTCCTTGACTGAAGATAAGAGACTAGCCCAACTTTTTACTGAGAGTTGAACTCTTGACATTTAATCTGCTAGCACAAATTCCTGGATATAGGGGATGACACATGTCCCTCTCTTATTCCACTGCTGGAAAAGAAAAAGGCAATTGTGTACAATGACTACACTGGGAGACATGCGGGTATCTTAAGTTCAAGCAAAAAATGAAATCTTCATAGAGAAGGGTGTGATACAAATCTTTTTTCCCTCCTGCTACTGGAACCCTGTGAATGTGCCTTGGCATGTGAGACCTGTATCAAACAGATGTTTCAATGAGTTGATATTTTTTCCAGGGCAACAACTATTATTAGACAGGGTTTTTTCCACCTTTTTTTAAATCACTGTAGACTGTGTAATCTTTAACTCCAACTCTGTTTCTTCAGTGATATAAGATATTTCTCGTTAAAAAAAATGCTGATTTCCCCCCCCGCCCCCGCTTCTTTCAGACAAAATTCAGATCCGTTTTATTCAGTTCAAAGAGCATATATCCATTACAAGCATTTTTCTTCCCAAGGTGTCTTAAGATATTTCTTCATTTGTGCTTCATGGGGACCTGTAGCACATCAGGGTCCCAGGGGCAGCTGTGACGCCCCCTGGTGGCTCTGTGACCATGCCCCACTCTACCCCTAGGGTGCCTTCCCTTCTCACCTGCCACACCTTGATGAAATTATGATAATAATAGGGAGGCTGCCCATGGGCTTTTTCATGGCCCCAGTCCTACTGGCGTTCCTCAGGATGCTACTTGTCTGTGCTATGCTATGCCCCAGCCCTAGGCTCCTCACTGGGCTACTAAAGCCTTAGGGGCTAAAAGCTTCGCTCCAGTCCTTCCCTACACCATGCCCCAAGCCTCACAGGTGTTCATGTAATCTTGTTCATGTAATCTTGTTCTGCTGCTGGGACTACAACCTCATCATCCACGGTGTCACCGTGGACATAGTCTTTCTAGACTTCAGCAAAGCCTTTGACACCATCTCCCACCCCATCCTCATTAAAAAACTAGGCGACTGTGGCACTGATGCCTACACAGTCAGATGGATTGCAGATTGGCTCAAGGGTCGTACTCAGAGGGTGGTGGTGGACGGGTCATATTCTACCTGGGGGGAAGTGGGCAGTGGAGTCCCCCAGGGCTCGGTCCTTGGGCCTGCGCTGTTCAATTTCTTCATCAGCGATTTGGACGACGGGGTGAAATGCAACCTGTTTAAATTTGCAGGGGGGTCGGACTTGAAGATCTGCAAGGTCCCTTCCGACCCTAATTCTATGATTCTATGATCCTCTGCCCCTTTACTCTGGCTAGGCCTTTTAGCCCAGGCCCACTGTGTTGGACCTGGCTTTGAGGCATTAGCACTGATTTGACCCTTTTGGGCACTGGGCCCCTGGCCTCTGTCTGGTCACACCCCTCTTGGGCGCCAGGCCCTTGTTCCTTGTCTGGTCTTGCCTAGGGTTACCATACATCTGGGCTTTCCTGGACACTTCCTTTTTTATAATCCTCTGATCTCCATCTGAGCAGTTTTTTTATAAATATAACCAAATGTCCAGAATTTTGGTCTGCTCCACTGGCGGGAGCAGGGAGAGGATGACTGAAGGCAGGGAGCACCACATGCGTATATGCATGCACACACATGTAGCCAGCATGCAGTCAGGCAGGTTGGTGGGAGCAGCCTCAGCAGCTAGGTGCAGGTAAGTATATGGGGAGTGGGGTTGGAGGGCCAGGGCTTGAGGACTCTCTGGGGGTTGGTTGGTGGTGTGTGTGCATATAGAGGGGATTGTGTGTGTGTGTGTGTGTGTGTGTGTGTGTGTGTGGGCGGAGAGGGGGTGGTACAGTACTGGGAGAAACTATCTGGGTGACAGGGCTGCAGAGCAAGGGGGAGGCACCTGCACCTTCAGTGGGAGAATGGGGTGGGGGGACACTTTGAGGGCAGTGGGGAGCTGTGTGGCTGGGCCAGTGGCACTAGGGCAAGTGCTTGTGCTCAGAGGGGCTGGGCAGCCCCAGGAGATGCTGCCCGGAGCGGGGACATGGCTGTGGCCAGGCTGCCTGGTAGTGTTGGAGCCACAGCCCAGGGTGATGGGTGCCACAGGCATCCCCTCCTCTTCCCTTCCACTTGTGCCAGGGCTGGACTTGCTCCACTACCCCCACATGAATTGGAGCCACAACACTCTGGCTTGGTCAGGATGGGAACAGCTTGGGGGCCCCCTCTGGCAGGGCTGGAGGGAACAGGGGGCTGTGGGTCAGAAGTGAGGGGCACCAGCAGGGATGCATAGTCCCAGTTACTGTTCAGTCATTTAGTACCTGTATAAACAAGTACTAAATGATTTTGCAGTAACAACTATGCAGTCAGTGTCTCGTGTAGATGTGGCTAGTCAAGATTCAGAGGCAACTCAAGGAGTTATTTTTCCTTGGATGCATGTACATGAAATACTTACTGTGGAGCTGCCTAATTATCTGTGCAGTAAACATCCACATCTACACAGGCATGCCTATTACGGCACATGAAGCTAGTAAACTCTGGAGCAGGCACTACTTGTTCAGTCTGCTCTGGAGTTTTTGCATGCATAGCAACACATGTAGATGCAGCCTGGTTGGCTGGGGCATGAGGGTGCTTCAGTTTACCAGTTGCCTGATGGCTAGCCCTGCACTGATGTACCTTTGTGCCCCAGCCAGCCCCTCTACAGCACATTGAGCCCAGCTAGAGCAGGCCCAGGCTATTGCCAGCCAGGTCTACTCTGACCAAGCTCAAGGTGCTGCGCATGAATAAACTTGGGAGCTAATTGTTCCTGAGTTATCTGCTCCAGGGCACAAGTTCAAATGGCGCACTCACCAGCAAAAAAAACTTCAGAGCAGTAAGCAGCAGGCAGCTGTCTCCTGGCTCCATGCACATTTGGGAGGGTCCTGATGTTCACAGGGTGGGAGAGCTGCTGCTTGAGCTCTTTCACCCTGTGCACATGGGGACAAACCCTGTGCCCAGTGGGGTTCCCCACATAACCTGGGGCTGGCCATGATTTGCCCTGTTCTGGGGTAGGTCCCAGCCAGACGCAGGCTGGGCAAGGAATAGTCCTGCTTCCTAGTCGGCTGTGTACACAACGGCTATTGCTCAGTCACTACAGCATGGTAAATTAAGCCTGCAGTTGACTAATTGACTGTACAGCAAGTGTCTGCATGTGTGGATAGTGTTGTTTTACTGCTCAGTCAATTAGTCAACTACTCCATAAAGCAGGGGTGGGCAATTATTTTGAGCGGAGGGCCACTTACCCAGTTTTGGCAGGCTGCCGAGGGCCGCATGGGTAGCCCTGCCCCTTGACAGGTGCCCTGCCCCCTGGTCACCATCTTGAGACCAAAGTCCCTATGTCTTGGGACCAGTGTCCCAGGGCCAGCACCAGTGGGGCCCAAAGTGGGGCACAGGCTGGCAGGGGTCTGTGGAGCCAGGTTGGGCTGTACCAGCAGGGAGAGGGGGCAGCTGGCCTGGCTCCATAGAACCCCTGCTGGCTGGGACCCTGTGTTTCTGCTGCCCTGCTCTGAGCCCCACCAGCACTGGCCCCAGGACACTGATGCAGGCCCCATGCTCCTGCTGGCTCCCCGCTCACTCACTCCCAGTGACTCCCAGCCCCATGGTACAGGCAGGGGGCAGCACAGCCCAGACCCTTTGCTCGCCAGTAGGAAAAAGCTGGTGCTGAGCGCAGGGAAAAGCAGCCCCTCGCCTGCCCCATGGCTGGTGCTCCCTGCTGCAGCTGCTCACACCTCATGCAGAGCTGTCTAGAGCAGGCACAGGCAGCCCCACACAGGCTGCAAGTGGCTGCAGTGCGGGGCGCTGGCCATGGTGCAAGTGAGGAGCTGCCTTTCCCTGCTCTCAGTACCAGCTTGTAACCTGCCCCCGCTGCCAGCCTGGGCTCCACACTGGCTCCAGCCTCGCCCATCGGTGGTGACAGCAGCTGTGGTTCGGCACTCTTGCTTGCTGCAGCAGGTAGTGTTGGCTGCTGCTGCCTGCCTGGAGCTCACGTGCTGAGCAGCCCACAGATGACAGTGGCAAACACCGCCAGTGTGACAAGTGCAGGGGGCCGCAGCTGCTCTTGCCACACACAGCCCCAGTGGGTGAGCCTGGAGCCGCATGGGACCCAGGCTGGCAGTGGGGCCAGGTTACAAGGTGATGCTGAGCGGAGGGGGGAAAATCATCCCCTCACCCGCCCCATGTCTGGTGCCCCATGCTGCAGCTGCTCGCAGCCCATGTGGGGCTGCCTGTGCCTGCTCCGGACAGTTCCGCATGGGCTGCGAGCAGCTGCAGCAGGGAGCGTTGGCCATGGGGCAGGGGAGGGGCCACTTTTCTCTGCACTGGGAAGCAGCTCGGGGAAAAGATGGGGGCGGGGAGTGGCCCCTCCCC
>NW_017728992.1:48001570-48023820 GCF_001723915.1 Gavialis gangeticus | reverse complement strand
CTCCCTGCTGCAGCTGCTCGCAGCCCACACAGGGCTGTCTGGAGCATGCACAGGCAGCCCCAGGTGGGCTGTGAATGGCTTCAGCATGGGGCGCTGGGCACGGGGTGGGGGAGGGGCTGTTTTTTTTTTTAGGGGCTCCATGGGCCAGATAGAATAGGATTTTTCCCACCTCTGCCATAAAGAGTCTCATGTAGACACACCCTGTGTTGACTAGAAACTAGAGGAACCCAGGAGCTACATGCTTTGGCTTATGCAGTGAGTACAAATTTAGCATTTGTGAGTAAATGCAGAACGGCTACAGCTAGACAGAAGTTGACAGTTGGTGTCAACTTGGATTAAATTAGACCAACTCTAACAAAAGCCCAGACTTGAGACAGTACTTGTAGTTACACCTGTGCCTCTCTCAGACTTCTCCTAGCTCTGCTTTCATGACAATGGGATATTTGCATATTCATAAGTAATGGTCCTCTCAGGGTTAATTCCATTGGACCAGTAAGAAACTTTGTGTGATCAAGTGTTCCTAAACCAGTTATGAAGAGAAAAATTTAGACTCTGAGTTTCCCGCCCGTGGTTTTTTTTTCTTTCCTGCCACAACTTGATAGGAGTTATTAAAAAACAAACAAACAGGCAACTCAACTCTATGTTCTAGTTACAGTCAAGAAAGGTATTCTTGCTTTAATTCTCTTAATGCCTCTATCCAGAGGTTTGCTCACTGCACAGAAAGGAACATGGTCCTGGGCATTAATCACTCTCGCAGCTCCGCACAAAAATCAGCTCTGTCGTTCTCTCACCGTGGCTCTCAGTTCCCCTTCCAGGGGTTTGCTATCCATTCATCATTTCTTTCTATCCACTTCATTTCTGGTACTCAATTAACAATGTTTCTCTATCTCCCAGATGTGGTGAATGCTCCCAATGCCAGCTGATGATGTCAGCATTTTGTGTTGCCTTACTGCCAACAGGGTAAGTTTCTCTCTTCAGTTTTTCTCAAGTAATGGGGACCAACAATTCTCTGTCACACTTTGTATTGGGTTTTTAAATTAATTCCAAGGGTAAAAGTTAGACTTGCATGGTTGCTTTGCATCTACCACTAAAGGGCGCATCCCCACAACTGGGAGCATACATTTCCCCAGGGACAAATAGCAGCGGCACATATTTGTGCTGCCGCTATTTGTACCTGAGAAGCACCTCTGCACATGCACTCTGGCACATGGCAGGTTGCCTCAGGTGGACCCTGGGCTGGCCCCAACAGCCTCACCTAGGGTCCTGGGCATCTTCTGGTGCTGCAGTAGTGGCAATCTGAGCGCATGGAGCGTGACTGGCAACTGGAGTGTGGCTCTGGCTGGCCAGGCTCCAGTTTTTGGCAACCCATGCTGCAGCCATGTGCACCATCCTGCTTTTTTTTTTCTGGCTTTTTTTTTTTTTGACATTGGGAAATCCTGGTGTAAAAAACAAACAAACCACTGTACTGCAAATTAGCAGTATAGTGGATACATGCATGTGCAGTGCTTGCAGTTTGCAGCACAACGGATGGCTTTGTAGTGCCACAAACTGCATGCTCATGCTGGTCTGGACACACCCAAAGAGAATAAGCAAGCAGCCATTATTTATCTCTGGGTGTTAATAATGTGGGGGATGCCACACTGTTTACTATATTTTTATGAGAGAGAGACGATGAAGGCTTGTTGAAGCTGGTGGGTGTGCGAACTTCTGTGTATTCATAATAAATGTAAGAAGTATTTACATTCTCTTTTTAAAGGTCACTGAAACAAAAAAGGAGCAATCTGACAAAACCCAGGCTACATATAAGTCTGCTTAGCTACTGAGTTACAGAAATGAAAGGGTTTTGCTCAGTTTAGTTTGGTGAGGCTGAAACAACTTAGAAGCTGAACCAGCCAGAAGCTGAAAAAGATCAGGTAAAGAGAAGCAGTGAAAAAACCCAGCAGACAGCAAGAGAAGTGTTAGAAATGCATCTCTGAGAGAAAATAGAAAGGAAGCTTTCTGGACACAGTACTAGTTGGAAAAAGGCTTTGACCTTTGAGAAAAGAAACTGCTTCCCACTGTTCAAGTGCTCACAGAAACAACTTGTAAATAAAGATTCCTTCAGTGAAATGCCTGACTTGCATCACCAATATTTCTTCCTACTGAATATAGCCTGCAAGATATTAAACACTGGCTAACTGCTTGGTTCATTAGGGATTAACAATATTATTACATCATAGTGTGTGCACACATGCACTCTAGACCAAAGTATATTGCCAATCAGAATCTAGTCTAGAGCTAGATCCTAAACCCATGAAGGATCTTCTAAAACTCAGGAAACATGCTGCATTCTGGTCAGATGTGAATTTATTAGGGCAGGGGTGGAGAGTGTGGAACAAGGAGAAATTATCTTAGGATCTCAATTTGTTGAATATTTTCTCCTCTTAGGCGGCGTCTACGTGAGACACTGACTATGCAGTAGGCTGAGACTACTGCGCAGTAGTGTCATGTCATGGTTCCTGCTACGTGACACTACTGCACAGTTGTTTTGGGTTACTGCACAGTCAGCATCATGAAAAAGCTGTTCATTGGTGCTACTGTGTAGTAACTTGGGTTACTGTGCAGTAACAACTGTGCAGTCAGAGTCTCTTGTACATGTGGCCTTATTGTTCCAAAGCATGACATCTGAATAACCAAAGAAGTCATGTTTTGGACCAGTGATTATGTATTCATGGTTACATTATTCTAAAAGATCCTGTATGTGTTTTGGAGTCTAGATGCTGGTTTAAATGAGAATACAGTTTTGTACCCAAGTTCATAAAGAATGCAGTGGGCTTGGTTTTCATGTGCACTAAAGCCCATTTATACTTCTGTGGCAGTAACTAGCATTTTCAACCACTCTAACTAAGATCCTTTCACACAATCAGAGGGGTAGAACCTTGGCATAAATTATAATCAACCCCAGAGTTACCTAAGATGCATTCTCATCCAACTGTTCCTTAACGCAAGACAAAAATTTAACAAACATAATAAAGCTCACCTGCCTGTATTTTCTTATGGTTGAACCACAATAGACAAAGCTGTTTTTAACTTCTATCGTTGGAATTACTTTCACGTGTATAAACATACTCAAATACATAGAGCTGAATTAACCGGAGTTGTACTGGTACCAGGGTTGATTGTGATCAGTAGTTTTTGCATATGATGGTATGAAACTGGCACCACCAAATCAATATACACCAGATCTCAGAAACCACATAATTTTACTAAATCTCACACTTCCTTCCTCCAAGATTTAACTGCTATAACTCATTCTCTTTTTCCTAAAATTAAAGATTTAATCTTATTCATTCCACTAATGGTAAGTACACCAATATGAGCCACTAGTCATTTAGGGTACTTGTTCATGTGACTAGGGTTTAATCCTTAGGGTTGCATTCTATGCCTCCTAAATTGAAACACGTTTTTAATTGACATGGTAGGGTTTTACTTTTCCATCACTGTTACGGTGAGGGGTTTGATCCTTTGTGCTTTCTGGTGAGGGGACTAATGCTTTTTTTTTTTTTGGCAAAGCTGCCCATGGCCAAGTGGCCTCTGAGCTGCAGGAGGCCCTGGTCCTTCCTTCTACAGCAGTGGTGGCTCTTGGAGCTGCTTGGGCAAGCTGCTAGTGGGCCAGGTACTGCCCCAGCTTGGAGGCAGCACTCGGCCTGATCCAACTCTTCCCCAACTCTGAGCTGGGGCAGCACCTGGCATGAGCAGCCTACTTAGGTGGACCTGGGGGGTGCTGCTGTCATGGAGGGAAGGACTGGGACACTCTGCAGCTCAGGGGCCACTTGGTCTGCAAGCAGCTCACCTCACACCCACAGGAGAGGCCGGCAGGCTCTGCCAAAAAACTAAATAAATAAAGGATCAGACCCCTTGCCACTTGCCTTCAGCAGGCAGCTGCTGAAGGAAGAAGCAGTGAGGGTCTGATCCTCTTTTTTCTGCGGAGTCTGTCTGCCTCTCGCACAGCTGGGGCCAACCTGACTAATAGCTGCAATGCATCATTGCAAAATAAACTACATCCAGATGTAGTTTAGTTTGTAACAATGCAAACTCATTTAAACCCCCACAAAACTCTTGCACACGTACAGTGTGACACCATTAAGCCACACAATGTGACATTTTTGTCATGAGTACATGGTAATGGCATTACATGTACAAGTGCTGTTACAGAGTTAGGTTTTCAGGCTCTACACTCTTAGTGGGAAGGTTCAACTTCTATGTTAAAACCCTATTTTAAGAATAGTGGTCTGCTAAAGGAATGTGACTCCAACTCAATGCAATAATTCTGTAGAGATGTTAGCTACTTTGCAGATTTAAAAAATATCTTTCAGAGCTCAAGGTAAAAAATTAATTGAGCTTTATTTGACAGTAGAGTTAGAAAACATAATCTTTGCTTCTCTTCATGAGTTTTTAAAATGACTGGAACAACCACTGCAGAGTGAAATGCAGTTGTAATCAGAGGAATTTCTATCTGATTGTGAACTAGGAAGGGGCAAAAGGGATTTGGGACCTAAAAGGCACGTATACATGTGAATATTAATGTGACACAATAAACTGGTGCAGTTCGCACTGGAGTTTATTGCTCCCAGGCACAGCATTTACACATGTGCCCAAGACTCCAGCATATTGAGCTAGGGTGGCTGGCAGAGGATCCAGGGGGGTCAGCCTGCCAGCCCAGGGCTAGTCCTGCCCAGCTCAGCATGCTGCAAAGAGGATGGCTGGGGCATAAGGATGCTCCAGGGCATGGCTGACTGGCAGGTAGACCCGCACTGTAGCACTCTCATGCCCCAGGCAGCCCCAGGCACCATCTATGCATGTGTTGTGTAGGAGTAAATAACTCTGCTGTAGAATAGTACTTGTGTTGGGCAGTACTAGGAGTTAATTAGCTTACTTCAGCCTAATACCACCACTCGTGTAGACCGGTAACACTTCACTGGGTACCTAGTTAGGCAATTCAGCAGTAAGCATCTTGTGTAGATACATCTAGACTGGACTATTTTGCTGTAGTTCAACAGGCAAGATAATCTGAATGATCCCTTCTGATTTGCCAGGAAAGGGTAGTACAGGAAACCCTCGCTATTCGCAGATTTGCAATTCACAGTTTCAAATATTTGCAGTGTGCCGCAACAATGCACGCTCTCTCCCCGTGCAGCGTGATGACACTTTGTTACTGTGTTCTGGTGATACTTTTCCATTTAGTACATTGCAGTATCAGCTAAGGGTTTTATTAGAGCAGGGAATAAAACGCTAGTTAGCATTTTATTGGATTTACTTCTCAGCCTGTTTATCCTAGCCTATTATCGGTACAGTACAGTTTTCGTGGATTTCCCCATTTGCAGGGATCTCTAAACATATCCCCTGTGAATGGCAAGGGTATTCTGTATAATGAAGCATGGTATGTGACGTGCACAGTGGAAAAAGGCTTACCAAAATAAGCATGAATAATAAGGCTTCCTGATTCAGCCCAGTCATTATGAAGTTTCCCTAAGTCTCATTGTTACATTCCTTGCATCTCGTACCTCTGGTTCAAATTATTGACTTTCACTTATTTGGCACCCTTGCTGTCATCAGAACACACAGACACACAAACACACACGCCAGTGCATGAAAGCTGGCAATGGTTCAGTAATTTGGGAACCTGTAACTTATTCAGTGTCTATAAATCTGAGGGAAGAATGTCTCCTTTACAGCTACAGCAGATGTCAGACATGGTGTGTCTGGGGACAGGATGCCACTGCAGTTCAGCCACAGGGCCATAAGAAAGTGGACAAAGCAAGGACGCATCTGTTATGGAACAAAGAACATCTGTCCTCAGACCTAGGAGTTATTGGCATGGTTTCACGAAGTGCAGAATCTCAAGCTGCCACTCCATAAAACAAGCAGGAGGGCTGCAGCTGCTCAAAGCTGTGCTGGCAATGGGTCTGGATTGCAGAAGGTGTAAGATTTGTATTCTTCTCTCTAACAAGAAGGTGTGGAAGGAGATAGGTTGCAACCTGTGTACAGTCTTTAGCAGTGCATCTGCTGCTTGCTTTATGACCCCTTTGTACACAACAAAAACTAAGCCAAAGCTTTATTAAACTCACCACTAGCAAGAACAAAATGAGAGGAAGCTGGAAGAGCACAGAAACTCTGCTCCAAGATGTTTACAAGTGACATTCCCATACTATAGTCCATTTTACCATGGTTCTCTCCTTCTCTCTTCAGATTCATAATTTTAAATTATGAATGTAACATTTATTTACTGATATACAGAAACATATCTGCCGCCTAAGTCATTTTATGTCCTAGAGTAGAAGTCCTCTTTATTTTGCAGAGGAGAGCATTTGAAGGGTTTGTCATCTTATGAGTATCACTAGAATCAAATTGCATTAATCCCATATAAAGACTGAAGTGTCCTAGGAGGAGAACGATTTGCAAAAAAAAAAAAAAAATCCTAATTAATAACTGACTTAGAATCAACATTCAAAAACTGGTTGCATTTATTTCTCTCCCCTACTGGTGCATCAGCAGCCAGAGTAGCTAAAGCATTTGACTTTTGGCCCTTCTCAGCTGTTTAACAAGGTGGTTTTCTGACTGTATCTTCTTACTGATGTTTTAACTAATTTAATTCAGATAATGTGAGTTCTGACCTAGTAAAAATGAGTTAATATTTTAGGATCTGGTACACAGAATTCTGCTAGATCTTCCAAGGAGCTCAGTATCTGTAGAATCCAGTTTATATGGCTGTAATGCTAATAGAGATGGCCCTAAGCTAAAAAATTCAGATTCGGATCAAGATGTTGAGCACAGCAAAGCTCAGGATTGTGCAGATACAGAGTTTTGAATCAGCTTATTGTGAAAATAAAGGCTCCCCCTTGATGGAGTTTCAAATTTCCAGCAAAGAGTATAAATTCTTTGGTTTTCAGATTGATCTCAAATTTTTAAGGACTCCAGATAAGGGCAATATTCATAAGCTAGTTTTTTAAATATGAATAAAGGACTACTGTTTACAACAATTTGTTTTATGCTGCTTGGTGGATTTTCCAAACTATCCCTTTGGGCCTATCTTTTACTGTAGGTGGTTGATCTGCTATCCTCTGTGGCTAGGGATAGACATTCAAAAGGCCTGAGCCTGAATTGATTCAATCTTTGCAGGTTACTGTAACCTGACTAAGCTAAATCACTTTGTAACTGTGCAGACATCCCCTCTGGACCGAAAAAATGCTGGCACATGCCTGCAGTAGCTCAGGCTAGAAGCTGGGGAGTGCTAGAGCAGCCCTCCCTTCCCTTGCATGTGGCTGAACTTAGGGGGGATGTAGCCAGGCCCCAGCATGACGCTGTGATTAGGGAGAGCCTCCCCCTTGATAACAGAGCATTTGTCAGCTCTGTTATCAGCATTTAGCACCCCATCAGAAAACAAAGCCTCGCTTATTAGTTCAAGCTCTTCTTAAACAGCTTTTTCCAAAGGAAGGAATGCAGGGACATTACTAGCTGAGTTGTTGATTAGCTCTAAAAAGCCCTAAGCGGACACTGTCCTATCTGCCTTATGCAGCATTAGCTAGCATACCACATGCTGGCTATGATCCGTGCTGTGGGAGAGAGGAGGAAGGGATCTCTGCTTAAGCAGTGAGTTGGGGTGGGGTGGAATGCAGGCAGGGGGAAGCTGGCAGACCCTTCTGTGCCTGAAAGTCTCTGCTGAGCTCCAGCCAGGGGGAGGTGGGTAGTGGAATCCCCCAGGGCTCGGTCCTGGGGCCTGCGCTGTTCAATTTCTTCATCAGCGATCTGGATGATGGGGTGGAAAGTAACCTGTTTAAATTCACTGATGACACCAAAATTTGGGGGGAGGTGAGCACGCTAGCAGGGAGTGAGAGATTGCAGAGGGATCTGGATAGGTTACAGGGGTGGGCTAACAGGAACAGGATGCGTTTCAATACGGACAAGTGCAGGGTGCTGCACTTGGGCAGTAGGAACCAGCAGCACACTTACACAATGGGGAACTCCCTACTTGAGAGCACGGAGGCAGAAAGAGATCTTGGAGTCATTATTGACTCCAAGATGAACATGGGCCGACAATGCGAGGTCATGGTTGGCAGGGCTAACCGGACCTTGTCGTGCATCCACAGGTGCATCTCGAGTAGAGCCAAGGAGGTGATCCTCCCCCTCTACGCGACGCTGGTCAGGCCACAGCTGGAGTATTGTGTCCAGTTCTGTGCGCCCCATTTCAAGAGGGATGTGGACAACATGGAGAGGGTCCAGAGGAGGGCCACCCGCATGATCCGGGGACAACAGGGCAGACCCTACAGTGAGAGACTGCGGGACCTGAACCTATTCAGCCTCCACAAGAGAAGGCTGAGGGGGGACCTGGTGACAGTCTATAGACTCACTAGGGGGGACCAGAAGGGTTTGGGGGAGACGCTGTTTCCCCTAGCGCCCGCTGGCATAACAAGGAGTAATGGGCACAAGTTGATGGAGAGGAGGTATAGATTGGACATCCGCAAAAACTACTTCACAGTTAGGGCGGCTAGGAGCTGGAACCAACTTCCAAGGGAGGTGGTGCTGGCCCCTACCCTGGGGGTCTTTAAGAAGAGGCTGGATGCCTACCTGGCTGGACTCATTTGAGTCCCGTTTCTCTTTTGGGGTTTTTTGTTGTTCTCCCGCCCTGGTGGGGGGTCGGGCTAGAAGATCTACTAGGTCCCTTCCGACCCTTAATCTATGAATCTATGAATCTATGAGCAGAAGGGAAGGACCAGCTCTGCTGTGGAGCAGAGAGCCCCACCCAGCCCAAAGAGCATGCCAGGATGCTCGGGGAATCTGAGTTAACTTAAGCTAGGAAGGGGTCTGGGACAGACATTGTATAAACCAGTTTGACCTAAATCAGTTAAGTCTGATATTACATTCAGTGAGGTTTATCTAAACTTGGTTTCATTTTCAAACTGGTTTATGTGTACTGAATGTCTATTCTGTTATAGGTTTAAACCAGTTTCTGATCACTTAAAGCAGTTTATGTGTAATGTCTGTCCCTAGCCTTTACATATAGTGTCTCTCTCTCTCTCTCTCTCTCTCTCCTTCTCCCCCTTCTATTTAGTGCTCAGAAGCAGGAAAAAATGTGCAAATAAAGAAAGCATTTAATGAAGTGAACCTAGATTCACAAAAGCTTGTGCTCTCTCTCGATGGATGTGTCTACACATGATGCTACATCACTGTAGCAGTGCACACCCCCATTATAGCACACCACTACGGCAAAGTAGCTGCTAAAAATAACTGTGCACCACATGGACGGGCAGTTATTGTACCATGCTTTAGTACTTTCAAACAGAAATACTGAAGTATGGTGCAGTAACAACATCACCATAGGAAAACATATAGACACGCCCTCTATATATCATATTTAGTTGATCTATAACAATGAAAATCTACCTTCCTTTCTGACTGACTTCAGACTAATATAGCTAACTACTTCTCTTCAAACAAAGAAAGGCTTATAGAGCACTTGGAGAAGGTTATGAAAGTGGTGGTATGATGAGATAGGGAGTTCTTAGTTTGACAAGCTGCTTATGTGGTATGTGGATTCATGTACTTGCAATCCCCATATTGGGGTATAGAGGTAACTGTCTTTAAAAAGTTGTGGCTGTCTAGTTATCCCAAGCTACAGGGCCTTTTCTGTTTGCCTATGGAAGCCAAAGAGGATTTTTTTCACCTTTCACAAGGTGGAATTATTGTGAATACTTCTGAGATTCTTTTTCTTCCTGCTTTTGAAATACTGGGACGTTGGCCTCTGCCAAGATTTTTTCCTTTTATTGGGTGTCCTGAGCATCTTTTTGACACTTAAAAGTGCTCAGATGGTCCTAGCTACAGGATCTTGCTCTTCCACTGAGGGGGCGCATCTACACGGGCATATTGATACACAGCAATACACTCTGGTGCATATCATGCTGGAATTTATTGCTCCTGGGTACTGTGTTCAAATGTGTGCCTGAAACTGCAGCACATTGAGGAAGGTTGGAGCAGCCCCAGCTGGCAGGAGGCCTGGGGGGTCAGCCCATCAGGGGTTGTACTGTGGAGGGGATGGCTGAGTCACAAGGGTGCTCCAGTGCAGGGCACCCTTATGACCCTGCCACCCAGGTCAGCATCTACGTGTGTTCTGCTGTTCATGAAAAAACTTGTATTTACAAGTACTAACCTGCTGCGGAGTTTATTAGTTTCCTGCAGCCTAATAGGACCGTACATGTAGATGCTGAGACATTTACTGTGGAGCTAATTAGGCAGCTTTGCAGTAAACATCTGATAAAGATATGCCCAGGGTCACACTGGACGCACCTACATGTTCATTAATGTGCTGGAATTATGGCATATTAAGTTTAGTACTTGTAATGACAGGTACTAACTTAATGTGCCATAATCAGCGCTACTTTATTTTAGGAGAAACCAACAGACTTTTTGTGACTCAGCGCACAGTAGACTAACTCTACTGCGCATAAGTACATTAGCACAGGTTTTGCCCGCCATGTTAGTACACAGTACAATTAGTCTGCTGTGCTCAAAGCATCTCACATATATGTGCCCACTGGTAACCAAATTCATGGTCAGAAAGAAATTGGCAATCACTGTGCAGATTTTTGCCTTCATTTGTAGCATGGGACGTGGTCCTCTTCCTAGCATATATTAACCAATTACTTTCCCTGTAATTTCAGTGACAGGACACTGGCAGTACCCTTGTCCCCTGCAGCATGATGTTTCTGGTTTTGTGCCTTGTCATTGTTTCTGAGGGTTTGAAGTGATTGTTTTGGGCAATCCTAGGGTAAAGGGCTGCCTCTATACCTATGGGCATTGGTGAACCAGGAGGACCCTCCAGTCCAATATTTCTACATTGCTGATGTTGGGGAACCCTGTGGACATCAGGCCATCCCTCCACATTATGTTAACTGTTTCATGAATGCATGTACCAGAGGACCATTCCCCCTGTTGGCTAAATAAGGAGGAAGAGTGCCATCTTAATTGTCATTTGGACTCAAGTCAGATTCTTTATGGATACCAAGCTGTCCCCCAACCCCGTGTCCCACCTATGCCCCCCCTCCCGTGTCCCACCTATGCATCGCCTATGCCTGAATTTTCTGTGCAGAAAATTCAAGCACATTAACTGCATGCCTGCATGCATCTGAATGAGTATCCATTGAGAGTTTAATCTATGGCTGTTCCTGCCCTGCCCTGCCCCTCTGCAGAAGCCAGCTGGGTGCCAGCCTTGGGCTGGCAGGGGGCATGGGGGCTGGTCCCAACCTCCATGTGGCTGGGAGGCATCTGCCCAGCAGCTGGGACAGCTCTCCCAGCCATGTGGAGATCGGGATGAGTCCCAGTCTCCATGGGGCAGGGATGCAGCATCCTACCACATCAATTTTGCACCATGCAGAGCTGCTCCAGGGGGGCAGGTAGGCTGAGAACCCAAGCAGGGCAGCTGCTGGTGAGCCCTATTCCCCACCCTCCACCCAGCAGGAGGTTCACCAGCAGTTGCCACATACACAGGGCAGTTCCCAGCGAACCCCCTGCAGGGCAGGGAAGCCTCACCTAGCAGGGGGATCTCTGGCAGTTGTGTGTCCTGATGGGCATGGGGCCAGGAGAACTCTGCCTACTTCAGGGGCAGCTGCCTCCTGGCTCAGTGCACATCAGGTCCCCTCCCAATCTGCATGGGACCAAAAGACAGCTGCAGCTGGCAGAGCTCTCCTCATCCCATGTGCATTGAGACTGGCTCCCTGCCCCTTGCCAGCCCTCAGGCTAGTACCAAGGGGATCCTGGAGCTCCCCATGGATGCTGCAGGGAGGTGGAGCAGGGTAGGAGCAGCCCTATACCAGACTGCTCTTGTTTGGAGCAAATCTGCTTCCAACAGAGAGCATGTATAGATATGCTCCCAGGTAAGGCTTTCTGTGCAGTATTTTATTGCACAGTAAGCAGGGCTGGCCCACCATTTTTGGGGCCCCCTGCAAGAAATACCTTTGGGCAGCAGCAGCAGCGGGTGAGTTCAAGCGGCCAAATGTAAAGCCGGCGTCGAAGAATGGCTGGATGAACACATGCCCCCCGCATGGGAAAATCTGAGTGGGGAGGGGAAAGGGCCAAGGCGAGGAATGGCATTACCTGGTGCCACACTGCCCTGGCCCCAGCCTCGGCCCTGGCCACACTGACCGCAGCCCTGGCTGCCTCCCAGTTCTGGCCAGTCCCATCCCCAGCAGCTTCCCAGAGCTGGCTCCATTGTGGACTAGAGTGGCCCAGAGCCGAGACCCAGAGTGGAGGCAGCCTCAGCTGCAGTGCCAGGCTGGAGGGGATGGAGCCCCCGGAACTCCGCACCCTCCCTGCTCCACCCTGCATAGTCCCCAAGAAGAGCCTGGCGGTTCCTCCAGAGGAGTGGCGCTGGGCAGCCAAGGTGGGGGAGGGCACGAGGCCCCCTGATTTATGCATGCGCGAGGGTGGGCCACAGCTGCAAGCTGGGCTCAGCCTCTGCTCTGCGCCCTGCTGCTGCTTCAAAAGCGGCGGGTGCCACCATGTGCATCCTGCCACTGGGAGGGCCAGGCAGTGAGTCGCATGGTGGTGGGTACCACTTTTGAAGTGGTGGCGAGGCACAGTGGCATGGAGCAGAGGCTGAGCCCAGCTTGCAGCTATGGCTCTCCCTCACCCATGCAAAGATCAGGGGGGCCACATGCCCTCCCCTCTCTTGGCTACCCGGCCGGGCTGGGGCCCTAGTCCTGGTGAATGGGGGCTGGGCATGGTCTTGGGACAATCTCCACAGTGCAGGAGGGAGCAGGCCAGAGGTGGGGTGAATGATTCACTCTTCCTGTACCCCACTCTCCTGCACTGTGGGGGTCTCGATCTGCCCTCCCCCCAAGCCCATGGAAATAAAAAAAAAAACATTAAAAGAAACTTGCCTGCCTGCAGCTGGGCCAGCTGTGAGTGCACAGGGTAGCTCAGTGTGCCTACCTCACCCCCCTTGCTGTAGGACCCTGCAGCTGGGCTGCCCTAGGGCAATGCCTGCTGCTGCTCTGTGTTTGGGGGGGGGACTGAGCCCCATTAGCCCCCCACTTCTGCTGCCTATGTTCAGGGGGGCCCTTAGCTGCAGGGCCCCCTGCAGCAACAGGTTTCACAGTATAGGATGGGTCAGGCTTGGCAGTAAGCCTAATATGGATTAATAGTACATGTAGACATGCCCATTGTCAACTAGGTTACAGCTCCGTTCTCAATAATGGGCTGACTAAAAATGTATACAATTGCATCTCAAATGTTTGCAGAAGTTCAGGTCTAGAACTAAATTTTATAGCTTAGGCCTAGCTCTGATTTCTTGTTAGTTCTGGAGTCATGAATCATTCTGGTTTTCTGAGCTGGGTTTATTGAAAAGAAATACTTTATCATTCTAAATAATTAAAAATACATATCCAGTTTCTCTAGTTTGAGTGATGCATCTTTGAGGCCCAAACTGTGAATTTTTCCTGATACCCAATTTTGGATACACACTAGTCAAAATATGCTGTTGTTTTTTTCCCCACCTCATCTACTAGGTATTTTGCTATCATATTTTTCTGATGGATTTGGCAGGAATCTTGAAAATATATTTTGTTTTGGGGGTTTTTTGTTTTTGTTTTGTTTTTGCAGTTAAGCTCCAGAAAGGATCATCATCTGTTGTACACTGAGGAATCATTACCTGTGTAATTACACATGGTTTCAGAAGCTGTCAGCATAAATGCCCCTATGGTAAAAGGTAGAGAGAACTTACAGTGGTACCTGCCAGCACAACTTTCATTAAAGGCCTGTCAGTCTCCTTTAAAACCTCAGTAATTCAGGATTTCAGAGTGATCTATAAATATTTGCTGTTGAACAAAATTGCTCAGCTTCAGGACTCCTATTTTTAGCTGTATTGTTTTTCATCTCCTTTTAAAAAGAGGTCATGAAAGTTAATGGGATCTTAATTTGACCTCTCTTTTTAATACTGCACGTGCTTGCCATATCCACATAGCTCTTTAGGAGCAAGTGTTCCTCTACCAAAGGCATTACATTTGAGTTGTAGCCAAAGACTTTAAGTAAGAAAGTGTGCTGTTAATTTATACAGAACTTCACTTCATGGCTAGTCAGGGTATGGTAAAAACAATATTACCAGTCACTGGAACTTTATACATTAAAAAAACAAACCAAAACAGAAAGCCTCCTCTAACTCCTACACATCCTTTAATCTGTATACTGACTTTTAGGCTCCAGCTATGCAATGGGATTAGCATCCATAGACCTGAATGCTCACTGAAGCTTTCTACTGGGCGCATTTATACAAGATGTTTACTTCAGAGTTGACTACTTAGCTCCACAGTAAAGCATCACCATCTACATGTGCACCCATATTAGGCCAGAATAAACTAATTGACTCCACTGTAGTACTGCCCAACACAAGTACTATCCTATGGCAAAGTTATTTACTCTGCTGCAATGCACATGTAGATGGTGACCAGAGCTGGAGGGGGTGCAAGTGTGTTACAGTGCAAGGGCTTCCTGCCAGCTAGCCAGGCACTGGAGTGCCCTCGTGTCTTAGCCAGGCCCTCTGCAGCAGGTTGATCCAGGGGGAGCAGCTCCAGGCTAGCAGGCTGACCCCCCTGGACCTCCTGGCACCTGGAGCTGAGCCACTCCAGCTCAACATGCTGTGGTCCCAGGCACATGTATAAATCCTGCACCCTGGAATAATAAACTCTGGTATGAACTGTGCTAGAGTTTGTTGGGTCTCATAGATATCACATGTAGATGTGCCTGCTGTCTCCTGCTCTGATTCACTGAAGTATTACAGCAATTGATTGGTCTCAAAGAAGCATGTATTTAAATGACTTGCTGGATTGTTGCCTTCCAATATAAGTATTTCAGGAAAGGAAGCTGTCTTTCCTTTGACTGCCTGCAATCTAACTGTAGTGCTTATGGGTGCTATTCTAATTATAATGAGGAATAATGGATTAACATGCAATTGAGTGGTGTATATGCCTTACTGATCAAAAACAGAACAAGTTGTGTTCAAAGCTTTCCTGAAAAAGGACCCAAACACAGATTGGGCATGTCTACACTTGTGCTTTAATGAATAGTTGCCTATTTTACTGTGCATTAAAGTGTCATGCAAAAAAAACATTCGATTATGCTAATACACAGTAAATAGGCTACTGCACATTATGCGTCACTTAAAAACCATGCACATTCATTACTGAGCATTAAAGCAGCCTAATGCACATTTCTTTAGTAGCTCACATTAGAAGGCATTTATACACATGCTCCCAGAGTGGGGGGTGAGGGAGTGCTTTAATTAGAGTGGCTCTAAGACAGCCCTAAGTGGCTCCTCTAATTAAAGTGCCTAGAGCGTCTCATGTATCAGTGTCCCCGTGCTTAATATGGTGACAGTCATGCTTTAGATAAAGCACCCCTGCTGCCATTTTGAAGTGTGGGGATGCTGATACACGTGACACAGAAAGGTGCTGGAGTGCAATAATTGCCATGGTCCGATGCACTGGAATTACAGTACATCAGAGCAGCCTCCTTGCTCATATATAGGCACCCAGAGGTACTAAATTTAATGCACATTAGAAAAAGCATCTTAATGCACATATCGACGCGACCGTGGATGCTTATATTTCAGTTCACTGAATAGTAAGAATAAAATATTTAGATCTAGCTAGACAGGAAAAATTAGGTGGCTAGAAGGCAGCAATTTTACAACTTTATTGCCTGCACATTAGGGTTTTTTATGTGTTTTATTCTGAATTTCAGCATGAATTACAGACATGCACAGAACTGTTAGAAGAACATTATGAAGACTGCAAAGACAGTCACTCAAAACTGAAGAAATACTAGGATTAAGGTTGCCTGTGCAATCTTATCTCAGCCTCCTCTCATGTATGTTACCTATACAGCCTTTAGTTAAATGATCACATACCGGTACTACTTTTTCTGTAGGACTCCCACTTCATTTAATATAAAGGAGGAACCAGCTCTCTATTTAAAGGTAATGGAAAACAAAGTCTTGTTTTTTATGCTTCTGTATTTAAAAATCCTTTTTTCTTTATTCTACCGATTTTTACGGGGGCATTGAATCTTGTTGCCCTAGCCCAAAACATGTGATTAGGCTCAGGAAATGGGCTAAATCTTAACAACGCTCCATGGATCATGTCCTTACTACCAATTCTGCTCTGATGCAATTGTGCTACATGTCTGGCCATAGTACAGGACTCGGCTGTGGGATGTTACAATGACACAGCAGTGAATTATCATGAGATTGTCACGTGGAAAAAATTGAACTGATAGTAACTGGGGTCATGGCCAACCTGACTTCACGTGGCACATTCTGAGGTACTTCATTCCTGTTATAAAGGGCCTGATCTATTTTACACCACCATGACTCCACTGATCCCAGTGTTATATCCATTCATATCAGTGCTGGTCATGCAAAACCGTATTACCCTAATGGTGAATCAGGTCCATCTTATGGCAGGCATTTGCAAAGCAAACAGCGTACTGTTCAAACCACCTGAGTACTGGCTTTCTGGTGGGAATTTGACTTGACAGTTTTGGAAAGGGATTGAAATCTGACTTAATTAGGGTTGGGATAGATGAAGCTTCCCAGCACCTCTCAACACTGAGCCCTTTCTTATTTACTCTCTGATAAAATGTACTTCAAATAGAAGTAAATGGAAGCTATTAGCCTGATCCTCCTCTTAGGGATCGGTATGAGGCCATATAGGTTAGTTCTCATCCCCAGACCAGGAATCCTAATGTTTTTCTCTCTGGTCATTCCTAATAAGTTGAGCCTTATCTAAAATATATGTTAGAAAATATCCACACACAAAGAACGCATTTCATATATAAAATGTTTGTTTCCCACCAGCAGTGCTAGACTCATACAAACTCTCAAATGTACTGTGTTGTACTCAGCCTCCACTTACACTATGTCTTTGAGGAGATGTATGTATGTAAGCCAGGCCCTTCAGGAAAACAGCACTGAGTCATAGATTCATTGAATCATTGAATAGTAGGGCTGGAAGGGGCCTCAGGAGGGTATCTTGTCCATCCCCCTGTCTAAGACAGGATCACCCCTGACTAATCCATAAGTCAAACATCTCTCTAACTTTCTCTTAAAAACTTCCACAGAAGTTTCTAATCATTTTTGTTCCTCTCTGCTGGACTCTTTCCAATTTGTTCATATTTTTCTTAAAGCGAGGATCTCTAAACAGACACTATACTCCAAGTGAGGCTTCAACAGTGCTGAACAGAGCAGCAGGATCACTTCCCTTGATTTGCAAGTAACACTGCTATTAATACAGCCCAGTATACTATTCTGTTTTGCAAAAAGGGCATACTGTTTGTCGCAGGGCATTGAAGTGCCCTGCTCCTAGAAAGAAGGACAGGTGCCAGTTGCCGGGGCAACTGCAGTTGGTCAGCTGACCAGAAGGGAGCAGGGCCTGGCCTATATAAACAGCCCAGTCTGAAGCCAAGCAGACAGTTCCCTTCTGGCAGTTGAGGAAGTAAGAGCTCTGTTGAAGTGGGCAGAGTAGGGAAGCCCGATGGCCTGAGCAGCTTCCGTGGAAGGAGACCAGGTGGAGGAAGTCCTGGTAGGGATTTTGGGAGAAGAAACTACCCAATGGCTTAGAGTTTATGTTTTAGCCACGAGGCTTATCTTTGAGTTGGAGCCGGTTGGCTCACGTTATTGTATTCTGTTGTGTGTTGTTACACCAGAGGACCGGGTGAGGCTGTAGGGGTTGGAGGAGGCCTCAGAGGGGCTCCACGGTGGTGGGGACCCTGGTGCCAGAGAAGGCACAGTATTGAGGGGGGGCATTGACCCCAGCCCTGCGAAAGGGGCATGGGGGATTGAGGGCCAGGCAGAGCTGAGACCGCCTGAGCTGTAAATGCTTTAAGACCCGAGGAGGGGATTTAGGGGGCCAGGCATGGCTACGGCCACCTGAGCCCCAAGGGTGAGAAACCCCAGAGTGGGTACGGACAAGAAACCCCAGAGGGAGCTTGTATTAAGGCCCAAGAAGGGGATTTGGGGCCAGGCACGGCTACAGCCACCTGAGCCCAATTGAGAGGCTAAGCCCCAGGGAGGGCGAGCGCGAGAGGCTAAGCCCCAGGGAGGGCGAGCGCGAGAGAAGCCCCAGGGAGGGCGCATAGACAAGATAGGCCCCAGTGCGTGTGAGGGCACAGAGAAGGGCCCCAGTGGGGGCCACGAGTAGAAGACAAGCCCAGAGGGCATCCGCGAGGGCGCGAGCAACAGTAAGTGACTCGACAACATCCGGTACATCTGAGAGGCTTGGGGCATGGTATTAGGGGTGGTAGGAGCCACGCGTAGCCCTTGAGGCGGGAGTGCACAGAGTCATCGTAGATGGGGCACAGACGGGAGTACGTCAGGGGTACCGTGTCCAAGGGGGCAAAAAGGCAGCCTCCCTAAATAATCTTATCATCAAAGATGTGGCAGGCAAGAACGAGGGTGCATGGACCCTAACTTGGCACGGTAGGGGGCACCAGGAGAGATCACGGCCGCTCTTAGGACCCCTCCCCGTGACACTGTTCATTCACATTCAGCTCATGGTGCTCTGTAACCCCCAGGTCCTTTTCTATAGTACTGCAGCCTAGCCAGTCATGAGATCTAGCATACAGGTGGTCTGAGTCATTAAATCTTCCCATCTACATTGCTCTGTGACAGAAATGCCACCAAACCTAATGAGGTGGCAATTTAAATTAAACCCCTTTGCTGCATACATGGGAAATCTAGGCTTACAATTTCCTGCAGATTCAAGATGTTTTGTTGACTTTGTGGTACAGGTAGTTCTGTGGTATGAGCTAGTCCTGTTTGCTGTGTTGTTGAGGAATGCCAGTGGGTGAGGTAGTCAGGCTCAGAGAAATGAAAAAAAATGGGGATTCAGTACAATAGATGACAGACAAGGATTTTTGGGGGGAGGGCGGGAAGGAGTAGTGTTTTCGTTTATTGAACCAACTGTATGGGTGGGAAAGATCTCAGAAAAGCTTTTGGCTTACAACACACCAGCACTACCGATTCAGGACAACAGTAGCCATGCAAGGAAGATCAGTAGGCTCCAGTAGCTTCCACTCCAATTCAACTGAAGTTCCAAAGAGCTATGAGCAGAAGTTCTTACAGTCATAACTAGGGGTTAGACAGGCTGGTCCAAAGCTCATGGAAAAGAATAGAACAACTTTCTTAACTTTGGATCAAGACCAGAAACTGCTGGTGGAGCAGCTCAGCAGAAGAGTCTGCTTTCTTTGTTTAACTCAAAAGTAAGGCCCAGCTCATGACCAACCAATGACAAGGGATAAAGTAGGCCTGCATAAACAAGCTGAATTTTGGTCAATGTTTAGCATGTAAGTACAGCTTCAAATTTTGCATCTTCAAGTTGTCTCTATAAACATTTCAAGAAACAAAGGAAAAAGAATGCTTGCTGACTTTCAGTGTAAGAATAACCAGAGAGCTATAAATTCAGTATTAAGGATTTGACTGAGTTTTCAATTATTGTATTTTTTTTGCTTTCTCCCTTGGCTATCTTTATCCCAGTAACAGATTCCCAGTTTGACAGCAAGATTGGAACATGTCCAGGGACTCAGGATAATGGGAATGTGGCCTTCAATCATGGAAGAAATGAGACATAATTAGTCATGTTAATTTAAGTCAAGTAAAAGACAGGGTAGATTTGCACCTTATAGACTAACCAGAGTAGCTATATGTATAGCTTCAGCCCATGAACACTTGTGCTTTATGTGTATCTACATGGTTACTCTATAAGTGCAAATCTACCATGCCTTCTTCATGCTGTAATGACAACTGAGGTGAACTGGATGCATACAAAAAGAAACATGTACCTGATTCAGATACAGTGTATCACCCACGGCAATCACAGACAATCACCCATGTCAATATGCCATAAGGCCTCAAGTACCATAAGGCTCACAGTATGCTGTGGTTCCACACCAGTGCTGGCATTTGCTGTAATCCTTCATGCAGGGGTGGAGAAGAGACAAGTTAAATCTTTATAGGTGTGTCTACATGTGCCTATTAAATAACTGAATAAACTTCTCTCCAGAGCTTATTCAAGCAGGGCTCACGTCTGCCCATGAGCCCAGGATGACAGCATGTTGAGCCAGGGTGGAGCAGCCCCAGCTGGCAAGGGACTCTGGGGGTCAGTTTGCCATCCCCAGGCTGCTCCACCCTGGCTTGATGTACCGTGGAGAGGCTGACTGGGGCACAAGAGTGCTTCAGTGTGGGGCTAGCCAGCAGGAGCCCCTGCGCTGAAGCACCCTTGTGCCCCTGCCAGCTAAGGCAGCATCTGCTCATACACTGCTGCATAGTTTTTTTAACTCCACAACAGGATAATACTTCTATTTACAAGTAGTATCCTTCTGCAGAGTAAATTAGTTTACTGTTAGCTAATAGGGGTGCATGTGTAGATGCAAGACATATACTATGCAGCTAATAAGTCAACTGCACAGTAAATGTTTCATGTAGACATGCCCATTACGGCTTTACAGTTCTTCTATATTTATGCTGCTTTTGGAATACCCCCCACTGAATGGCTGATGAAAAATTTAACTCTCACTGATTACACCTCTTTTAAAAAAAAAAAAAAAAGACATCCCAGGTTCCCTCCTTTTTTTAGGTCACTCCACCATGCTGTGCTCCTTCTTGCTCCACCTGCTTACCTAGCTCGATTGTCTGTGTAATTTATGCCTATTCCATCAAAAAGCAGGTAACCTCTTTTTCCTACTGTGTATCACACACCTGATTAACTAATTCGGTCCTTTGGTTCCATTCATGCCTTTACTATGGGTTTTTTGTGTGACTTTTAAGTAAGTCATTGCCTCGGTCACTGGATACATTTGCCTATCCTTGCCTCAGTTCTCTGTAAAATGGGGGCCTACGAACATAGGCAAGAAAGGTTCTTTGAGTAGATTTGATAGCTTTTTTTAGAACAACTGAGTAGTTGGGGAACATTCTTAGCAAGCTTTCAGGCACAGTCATTCTTCAGGCATAGGTGAGACTTCCTATTCCTGAAGAAGGGTGACTGTGCCCGAAAGCTTACTAAGAACGTTTTTCCAGCTACTCAGCTGGTCTAATAAAAACAATCACATCTACTCAAAGAACCTTGCCTGCCAAAGGTTACTGACTAATTTCACAGAAGCTCCCAGCTTGTGATGTAATTAATATTTGCAAGGAGTTGGCTGGAAAGCCATACCAAAGTGCAAAGTACCATCCTTTTTATCTGGTAGTCATGGCCCATCCTATCTGCAGCAATACAAACAAAACTGCAAAGGCATTTTTCTCTTCAGATCAGGATCCAGCCAAATCAGTCATTTCAGCCTCAGTAAAGATATACATATAAGGAACAGAAGGATTTATTAATCTAGGCTGAAAAATATTTAGCAGCCAGCTGCCGCTGGTGACATCATCATCATGGCCAGTCCCAGGGAACAAGGTTGCATCATTGCATGAGACTTATTTTCCTTTTTTAAAGAGCAGATTTCAATATGGAAAAGCTGGGGGCGAGGGGGGAAGGGAATCCCTCTACACCCAGGTCACTGATTTAATTCCAGCGTTTTGTGTTTTTATTGCACTCAGTACCCACCTACTTCCAAATATTTATGGAACAACTTCTGAGTCACATGGCTGAGCTGGAGTGATTCATGAGTTTGTCTGAAGAAGAGAAACAAGCAAAAAGGGGCTGCCTATTCAAGGTAATGACATCATCACTTCAGCATCCTGTTCCAGGCCTAGAAGTATGCAGGCTTTTTTTGCAGTAAGTACTGGAGAGCAGCTAGTAGACAGACACAGTTTGATTGGAAAGCCGTACCAAAGTGCAAAGTGCCAAGAGGTAGTGAAGGCTAAGGATGTGGTAGTCATGGGGGACCTGAACTTCCTGGACATCTGCTGGGAAGAGCAGTCAGCCAGGTCTGACCGCTCACGTAGGTTCTTAGACAGAGTGCAGGACCTCCACCTAACCCAGGAGGTGCACAGCCCCACCAGGGGGGACGCCTTGTTGGACCTAGTGCTGGCCATGGGTGATGACCTGGTGAGGGGGCTGCGGGTGCTCAACCACCTGGGCGACAGCGATCATCGCCTGCTGGAATTCTCCATCCAGTGCAAGGTGGCAAAGGCCTGCAGTAAGGCAGTGGCCCTAGATTTTAGGAGGGCAAACTTCAATGATCTAAGAAGGGTAGTTGGAGAAGTGCTGAGGTCCCGGAGGGAAGGGGAG
>NW_017728992.1:47967981-48001026 GCF_001723915.1 Gavialis gangeticus | reverse complement strand
CACTTCAAGAGGGATGTGGACAGCATGGAGAGGGTCCAGAGGAGGGCCACTTGCATGATCAGGGGACAGCAGGGCAGGCCCTATGAGGAGAGGCTACGGGACCTGAACCTGTTCAGCCTCCAAAAGAGAAGGTTGAGGGGGGATCTTGTGGCCTGTTATAAACTAGTCAGGGGGGATCAGCAGGCATTGGGGGAGTCACTGTTCCCCCGAGCACCGCCAGGAGTGACCAGGAATAACGGTCACAAGCTGGCAGAGGGTAGGTTTAGGTTAGACATCAGGAGGCGCTATTTCACGGTCAGGGCAGCTAGGGTCTGGAACCAACTTCCAAGGGAGGTGGTGCAGGCTCCTACCCTGGGGGTTTTTAAGAGGAGGTTAGATGAACACCTTGCTGGGGTCATTTGATCCCAGTGCTCTTCCTGCCATGGCAGGGGGTCAGACTAGATGATCTGCTCAGGTCCCTTCCAACCCTAGAAACTATGAAACTTTGATTTGTTGGCAGGGTGTTAGAACAGCTCTAGACTTAGTCGTGTAAGGTTTATCTGTAATGATGAATCAAGGGGGAGATATGAGTATGTAAATAGCAGCCAAGAACGGATGAACATTTTGAAGAAAAGTCCCCGAGAGAGAACATAATGCATGTGCGAGCTCAGACACAATAAGAGCCTGCCTCCTTTAAATGTCCATTTGTTTGCAGCAGAGTAGTTTTTCCTCTTCTTTTTTTCCTTTTATAAAAATCAGGATAGCATCCAGTTTATAATCCTTGTAAACTCTGAAGAAGTAATGCTGGCAAGGAATGTATCCAAGATGATGAATGGAGAATTTCCAGTTGCTCAGCTCCACCAGAGATGTTTTTGACAGTAGAATTCATGAAGGGTATAAAAACATTAGAAGAAATATTTTAAGATGGGGAAAGAACCAGGGGATGTAGTGAATGCTATAGCTTAAGGGATAGCTGCATGCCACAGACAAATTGAGTTTGTGGAACTGAGTTCATTACTTTGATATCGATTGATGTGGGTATGTATAGTGCATAAAACAGTGCAGTCCTGATGGGGAAATCTGCCTGCTACTGTGTTATCATAATAACCCAGTTGTATTTGACTCAGAACTTGAAGTTGATGGAGGTAAGTTGGTGTGGCATGTGTTTTAAATTTTTAATTAGTGGAAATAAATCTGGCAACTGCACTGTTACTGTATCTTTATTCATTGATGGAGTGTCTGTTTTTTAGAAAAAGATGTACACTTTTTCAAGCTGAGAAAAAATGTCATTGGGAAGACTGATAGAATGGGTATCTGAAATACTCAGCTTCAGATAGCTTGGTGACCAGAAGTGTCCTGAAATAATAGGCTTTGGTGCATAAACAGTGAAAGCTTAAGTATTGCTGGAGTGATGTTGTAGCCATGATGGTTCAGGAAATATAACAGGGGCAAGGATTCTTGTGGGCAATGTCTCTTACTGGACCAACTGCATGGTTGGAAAGTTTAAATTGTTTCGACGTATTGGCCACATCCAGACAAACGTGAACATTTGGTTCCCCAGGGACAACTAGCAGCGGCACACCCTGTGCCACCACTAGTTGTTCCTGGGGAATGCCTATGCCATGCACACTCTGGTGCATGCCAGGTTGCCCCAGGTGGGATAGGGGAGGCTGGGGCCAGCACTGGGCTGGCCCGAGCTGCTTTATCGGAGTCCTGGGGGCCTCCTAGGGCTGCAGCAGCAGTGATCCTGACACTTGGAGCCAGCAGTGGTGGGAGAAAATATTATTTGATGGGGCTTGGGGTGTGGCAGGTTGTGCAGGGCTGCCCCTCTCTCCTGCAAGGTCGTTGCAGGGCCCGCGTGTGGCGGGGCGCTGGGTGTGGTGCTCTGGCAATGGGTCATGGTGGTGGCGCTGGAGCAGTGGAGCTGTGTTTGGGGGAGCTAAGCCCTGTTAGCCCTGGCCTTCCGTCGCCTATGCTTGGAGCCTGGCTGGCAGGTGCAGTGTGGCTCTGGCTGTCCAGGCTCTGGTTTTGAGCAGTGCAAGCTGCCCCCACATACACTGCTCTGCTTTTTTTTTTGCTCAGGTTTTTTTGATCCCTGGATATCCAGGGGTCAGCCACCCCCACCCCCTGCGCTGCTCGCTTGTAGTGCAGAGAACAGCTGACCATGTGATATATGGTGCTGAGGATGTGTCTTTGGCGCCACATACTGCTTGGCCACTCCCATCTGGACATGGCCTCTCTGTATTATATCCTTATTGTTGCATGGGGATGGAAAATCAAATTATGATAAGATAGGTATTCTGTACGTAAGCACAATTTTCCCCTTCATGAGGACCTACTTAAATATGTAAAATGCGTAGTTTCTAAAATGACAGTCAGCCTAAGCTGTAGATTTTGCACAGTTCCTTAAGATCTGAACCCCCCAACAGTTCAGGAGCATTTGCATTTGAAAACTGGTTCAAGCTAACTTCTAGTTGTAAATAATTCATTATTAATATAATAGCCAAGTTCATTGTACCAGAATCCAGAGTGGACAGACGTGCAAGTATCCCAGTTCAGCTGGAAATAATAATAATAATAAATGGCTATTAAAGTAGCCTACCATGGCAGAGGAGTAAGCAATAGTAGCTTTGCCTTGAGGAAACAGCTGTCTTGGGATAAGCTGCGTACAGACCATGTACACACCAGTATAACTTACACCAACACAGTTTTACCCCTGATTCTTTAGGGGTAATTCTAACCCTATTGGGCAAAAATACCCTGGTATAGGGTCAGCCCACTGCTATTTGACACCTATTTAAAGATATGTGTAAATGTGTCATATGTCCAGGCATCTATATTACACAAAAGCCCTATACTGTGATTATCATGGCTTTGAGGAACAGGGCTGTGTCACAACCTTTCTGCATTCTGAGACTGTGCAGCACAGCAGGGGAAGGTGTAGCCTTTAGAAAAAGAGGTATGGCTAGTTGAAAAATCTCCACAGCCCGTGATCCATCTCTAAATGTGCGCTGTTACCACTGACCCAAACAATGAACAAAGTAAAATTGTTTTAATTTCTACATATCTCAATATCACTGAAAAGAAGTGCAGCAGTAGAGAGACCACATAATGTCGGGGCAGATCCACAGGAAGAAGAAACAAGTTGTAGTCATGGAGAAGGGAAAAATAACTCTGCCAAGGCAAGAGCGGAAAAAAGGAATGAGCCAGACACAGCACTCATTCTCACGATGTCATGATGACTAACGTGCCACGTGTTTCAGCCGATGGGTGGCAGGATACGTGGCCGCGTCGATGGCTGCCAGCATCCTGAATGCAACTAGGTGATGCACAGCACAACTCCTTTCGCTGGCTATTGTTGCAAGAGAGGATTGCAATATGTGTGTTTACACGTACTCTGTAAATCAGGATTGTCCTCACCAAAGGCGCCCAGCTCTTCCCTCACATCAGATGTTGCATTTGCAATGCTTTGTTTCCTATGCTGACAGCCCCTGGACTGGGTCCTATGTGCTCTCCTTTGTTTATCACATTAATGCACTCTGTGCCTCACTGTTCATATGCCTCATCCACCCTTGGGCAGTTTAACTTGCTTGCTTTTATTATGTCCTTTTTTTTCTTAATGCTGCTCCTGAGGGGGATTATGGTGAGTAAGGAATCTGGCCTCAACCAGAGGTTAAATAAGACTTTGGCTTAAGGACCACTATTGTACCCCAATTGACTACAAGTAACTTCCAGAGGATGAACAGAGCCCCAGAAGCTTTGCATTAGTAGCAGTTCTATAATTAGACTGCATAAAGAGCTCTTTCTCTCTCTGCATTGTGTGTGTCCTTCTGTACTTTTCAACATTATTGATACAAGTCCCTTCCTTCTCAGTTCAGAACTGGTCCCTGGAATATATGTTCTGCTAAATAGTAATACAGTGCTTTGTTTAGTCTGTAAAATCTGGTGCAGTGAGGAAAGCATTTAGCATACAACACATTTTCTGTGTAATTTTTTATGGGACAGGTGACTGTTCATACAGGCTAATTCAGAGCTTGTAACTCTGGCTCCAGCAATACTGCTGCAAGCATTGCTTGGAGCTATGGTACTAAAATAAACTAATGATTCACGTAGAGGAAATCTCAGGAATGATGAGTGTTTAAAACCAGCTTAATTAAAGCTTTATTTCTTGTTGTTGTAGGCACATATTAAGATTAGGGCAATCCTGTTAGTGCACGTATAAGGCTAAGCAGTGAAATACTGCAGCAGTGGGCAGCTTCTGTTGTCAGATGGGAGTTTTTCCTTGATGCGTCAAATACGTTGCATTGAGAAGCCTGGCAATGGTAAATAATTGCTAGTCGCAGACCACTGCAGTTTACTCGTTGTGTCACAAGGCATGACTTTAACCACTGATACCAACAGAATGTTGCAAAGAGGTTATTTTTAACTATATCAAGCACATATGAAAGTAGAAGGTTTTGCTTTGATGTACAAGGAAGAGCTGGAGGAAGCTTGTCGTGGGAAAATCAGGAACTGGCCCTGCTTCTGTCAGTTTTACAAACAAAAAAAAAATTGCATTTTTTTCCCCTGTATTTCTAAACTCCTGAAGGCTTGGTCACCTGACATAAATGTCATCTCACTAGTTTCATGAGAAAAAGCATCACTTCAGGCCGGACCTCATGAGAACTGGTTTTGAAATAAACAGATGCTTATCCAGCCTGTTGTATTAGGCTAGGGACAGAAGTTACCCATACACTGGTTTAAGTGATCAGAAACTGGTTTAAACCTGTAACAGAACAGAAGTTCAGTATACATAAATCAGTTTCAAAATGGCTGAAACTGGTTTAAGATAAACCTGGTTGAATGCAGTATCAGCCTTAACTGATTTGGGTCAAACCAGTTTATGAAACTTCTGACCCCTTTCTGGTTTAAGTTAAATCAGAGTCCCCCAGCATGCTTTCTAGCCCTGGGCTGGGCTGTCTGCTCTAGCAGAGAGGGGTTATGGGGGGGGAGAGGGGCAGGGACTGCCCCCTGCCAGGCAAAACCCAGCTGGGGTCTGGGGGCAGGGATGGGAAGTTAAACCTCCCTTCCCCTGAGTACAGAACTGCCAACCTACTGAAACTTACTGCTGGCTGTGACTGTAGACTACAAATCCCAGAGGCAGCTGGAAGCAGGAAGAGGAAATGATGAGCAACCCTGCAGAGTCCTGCTTCTATGATTATGGACTGCAAATCCCAGAGACCTCAAGGGCAGCAGGAAGAGGAAGTGAACACAAAACCCGTGCTGGCTATGTGCCAGAGAGCCATGCTTTAGCACCCTCCGACTTCTGTCCTGAGCTACCACAGGCACATGGCTGCATTTC
Source organism: Gavialis gangeticus (assembly GCF_001723915.1). NCBI lineage: Eukaryota > Metazoa > Chordata > Crocodylia > Gavialidae > Gavialis > Gavialis gangeticus. The sequence continues at coordinate 47,995,706 of NW_017728992.1, read as the reverse complement.
CTGAATCAAAGGTAAATGTGTGTTGAGTTGTTTCTCAGTTTAATCTTTGCAGCTAAAACTAACCTGCAAAAACTGAATTGATTCAGCCTTAGGCTTTTTGACTGTCTGTACTTAGCCTTAGTGTTACAGTTTTGTAGTAGTTGTGACAGTCCAGGGTATATGCAAGACACACGGTTTGTGAAGTTATATCTTTTACTGGACCAACTGTATAGCAGGGAGAGATGGTAAATGAAGTTTCAGGTATAAAATGTTCTTCAGTTCTGGGCAAGAAGCAGATGCAGCCAAAGCTAAATACTAATTAGAACATTTTTGATTGTTTTCTGCCTTTTGAAAGTGGTGAAAATCCTGGCAGTTTAGATGTGTAGCCACCATATTGTTGGCAGCAACCAATCCATCCTAGGGTGAATGAGCTTTAGTTCAGGGATGCTGATACATGTGATGCTGGAATGAGGTAATTAGTATTGCCACGCTCCAGCAGACTTGATTAATCGAGTCTACTCTGATACGTTGTAATTACGGTGCTTCAGAGCAGCCTCAATGTGTGTGTATAGGAGCCCTATGATTCGACTTCTTTATGCACAAGAATTGAGGAGCGGATTGTAGTAAGCCCTGGAGAAGGACAAAAAAGAACATGAAGGAAAGAGAAAAGTGAAGGAAGGAAAAACCAAGGTGGAGATGAAGAAAAGAACAAATAAAATATGAGGTAGAAACAGAGCTGTGTGAATAACTGATTTTTTGGTATAATGACCAAACCAAGAAATTGAAAGAAAATTTCACTTTGGGTTGTCCAAAAATAAAACTTTCTAGGATTTTTTTTTTTGGCCATTTTTTTTAAAGTTAACTCTAGTTGAGTGTTTGACTCAAAATTGTATTTGGTCTCTGGTTTATCCTTTTTTAAAATTATATGTTGGCGGTTTCCAGAGTAAAAGACATTCTTCCCAAATGAAAAACTGAAACATTTCATATAACAATGTCAGAAAAAATGTTTTCAATGCCCTTAATTGTTTTCATTTGGTTACTGGAACTTTTTCAGATTTTACTTGAATCTGAAAATAGTTTTCCCCCACCTTCCAAAAGTTGCCTGCATTTTCCAGTGAATAAGTCATTTGCCCCCAACAAACATGCCTAACTCATGGTAGGAGTAAGCAATCTTTGCTTTTCTCCCGATCTCCAGTTACCAGACCTTCCCATGCATACTTCTCTGACCACCCTAAAAACTATTCCCTTTGAAGACCCCTAAGACAAGTTTCCTGATCCTTCATTTTGGGAAGCTGGTCATTCCAAGAGGGACTGAATGTCCGAAGTGTAGGTGATATTTTCTTATCTCCTTACGGGAAAAATCAGGCAAGTTATGAGTAGGTAAAACTTCTGTGATGTTCATGGGGTTGTACTGAGGTTGAATTGAACCTCTGTCCACAGAAGGTGTTTTAAGATAAGTTTGTTTAGAGTGGAAGTCTTCAAATTTGCCATTATGAAACAACATTTCTGTTACTGACTTGAAATTCGGCCCAACTTTGCTAAGGTTTGTCAGCTTGATGCTTTTGTGATGAAACTGAAACTGGGCATTTTCAACTGCATTTCTCTTGGCGTTTCAAGACTGGTTCAAACAACAGAGAGAGTAAAAACTATGTAAAGCAAACTCAGATCTGTATGAAGGCCTGAAGTCCAAAAGGGCTGCATTCATTACAGCTCTGGATTGAACTTGCACATTATTGCTGGAAATCTCTTTGGTATAGTGGAATAAAATGTGTGATAAGACTGGAGCACATGTAGGTAGTTCACAGTATACCAGAGTGTGAACGCGTGGGACGAATAGTGAATAGACCCTGTATTTCCAACCATGACCCTGACAGCTGAGAAAATAAATGGCTGATTTAGTGCAGCTGAAAACGGTTACAACAAGAGATCAGTTTTAATTGCAACTGGAATACAAAGCTTCTACACAAAGCCAATTACAGATGCCCCCACACTACCACCACTATTTTTAATTAACAATGTGGGAGAGACAAAAAAAATCTTCTAGTTAGACATGTTAGGTGGAAAGAAAACATCCCAGAAGCAGTTGGACCTATGATCTTATGTCTGGTGGGTGAACATTACCTCTCTTGCGTATGTACATGATGACAATGTGTTGTTTAAACATCTTTTTAAACACTACCATATTTACTGCTTTTTTGTTGGCTATTAATAGCCTCATTTCATTCCAGCAGCTCCTTGAGACATTCATGATTCCCTTAGAGAAGCTGCTTTTGCTTTCTGCAGATAATCACTGAGCCTCCAGCTTGATACTATGTGCTGAGTCCAGCATCCTAAACTATGAACTCTTCTCCATAAAGGATGTGTTTACTACAGAAATGGGACTATATGGTATGACCTTTCTGGAGGCATTTGAGCAAATTTATAAATGAATTTGTTTTGCTTTAGTTCATACTACTTTTGCATTAGTTTTAGTGTTACTTTTTTTTCCCTTGTAAACCTGCCAGTAAATTTGAAGTTCCCTTGTTTGAATATCAGCAGTGGAAGCAGCATTACTTATATGACCCACTTGTCTGCTGAATACAAATAAGAACCCCTGACAGACCCTGGCACAAAGACAATTTAAAGAGCTAAGATCTTTTTAGACCCTTTGCAGCTAGGACTGTAATAACAGAAATTATAATTTTGATATGCTTCCTAACCAAGGACACTGAGGAAGTTTGTAACTGGCACACAGACCCTCAGTTAAGTAGTCTGTTAGTTTGAAAGACCAAAGGACTGCGGAGATTTGTCTACTGCTCCACAATAAAACTTGTTGTTTAGTTCTTTTCATTCATGTAATCCTATGTTTGTTGAACCCTATGGGCATCTATATATGAGCAGCAAGGCACTTCTAGATCACATATATAAATGCCCTATGATTTCTATTAGGACCACACTGTGTCAGTACTACTTTACCACCAGTTGGACATTAATCCATTCAGAGTTACTGGGGAAGTATTTTGAGAGAGATCTGTTAAATGAAAGAAGTTTGGAGCCCTGTTATGGGACAGTGATATGGGATATCAGGTGCCATGTAGACAAATGCTAAATAATAGTACTTACCTGTAGATTTTTCTATCTTCAGAGTACTAGACAAACAGTAACTCTTTCTCACAACATTCCTGTGAAGTAGGGAAGCTTCATTTGAAGAAAGGAAAAGAAAAATTGGAAACTCAGTGGTTGGGAGGCTGTTTCAAGGCTACCCATGAACTTCTGCCTCACACTCCTTTCCTGGGAACACTACCCCACTTCCCTTTCCATCCTTACCTAAATGGGTTCAGAGCTCCAAATGAGTGATGTGCTGCAGGCCTTCTACACCATTTCCTGTGTCTCGAATGCTGTGATAATTGCTGTTACATTTTCTTGGATGCTTTAAAGCCGTTTTAACTTCTAAAGATATTTTGATGTTGTCACCAGACTGAACCTAGATACATTGACATGGAGGGAATGTGTTATTCTTGTGATTCCTTTTCACCCCTAACAGTAATAATTTAAATGATGGCTGCAGGGGCTCTTGTTAGCCTCAGCCCTTTTTTGTCTGAAGAGCAGTGACCAGAACAGTTCCAGCTCTTTACTGGTATTCCCTTTGATGTGCTGTTTTATGCTGTTGCCAATGTCCTTGAGCTTGTTGCTCCCTCCCCACCTACCTGGGCACAGGGACAGAACTGGGGTACATTTTTGGTTATCACGACATCTGCACTAGGCTTTTTTTGGTATTGGTCTTCATTAGTGGTTCCCATCTGGTGGGCTGTGGAGGTGCTTCAGGGGGCTGCAAGCATAGGTGATGTGTAGGGGAGGCACTGGGAGGGCATGTGCCCCCCCCAGACAGGGCCACTGTTGATGGTGCCTGCGGGTGCTCGCCAGCTCCGCCTCTGCCAGCAGTGTCCGTGGGTGCCCCTCCAGACTCAGGAGGCACCAGTCACCCATGGCTGAAAAGGCAGGTATCGTAGAGGGGTGACTCTCAGCTCCAGGCTGCTCCATGCACAATACCTAGGGCACAGGAAGCTGGTGAGCTGTCTCAGTGCTGCGCTTATGCACTGCAAATAGGGGTGGCTCCGCTGACTGGTGGAACTCAGCCTATGTACAGCACTGAGTGAACATAGCTCTGTTGCTTGCCCAGTCTGCATTAGTATGCATCAAGCAGCATTAGAAGGAATGGTTGGCAGAGGTGTCAGACCATGAGGGAAGTGGGCCCATGTGCTGCGGGCAAGGTGGATCTGAGGGGTAGAAGTGTGCAGGGGATGGAGGTGGGTGGTGACCATGTTGAGTCATCTAAGTGTTCATTGGAAACAGCTTTATCAGGAAAATCGATGGTTATTCTTATGGCTTCATTTTGCTTTGGCGTTGGGCACACTGCCTTTGTTAACAGTTTCCTGATAAAATGAATAATTTCTAAAGCCTTTGGAGCCTTTTTCTTCTTGTTACTTCATTAGGAGGCTCTGTTTTATTGTTCTATATGTGGCTTTGATTCAGGAAACCACTCAAGCACATGCTGAGACCTCAGGCACATGCTTGGGAAAAAAAAAACCCTTCCAGAATAGAAAGGGCCTCAGGCTTTTGAGAGGAACAGCAGCTGTACCATACTCTTCAGTTCTCATACTACACTGCAATCCATTGTTACATGGCCCCACAGTAGGGCCATCACTTCATCCTGGAGGCACTGAATGTTCTTGACTCTCAGGAGCCACGCAGCATGTTGCAGGATCCCATTCATCCTAAAATCATCAGGAAAGCTAATCTTAAACTGAAGTACAGCAAAGAATTCATTTAGGATTTGTAATGTAAAACTGTCTCTACAACTCCTGGGAAAATTAGGGAGTAATCTTTCATTTACTTCTCATTCCTCTTACATGATCACAAATACAGGTCTGACTTTCAGAATTAGGTGCCAAGTCAAGTCAATAGAAGCTCTGATGTAGGTACTTTTTTGGAAGGTGAGAACCATAAAGCATTGCAGAGCTACAAGCCTGCTGCATAGTTAAATGGAATCCTTTAATGAGAGAACTTTTCATACAAGTATTAAGAATTTTTTGCAAGAGGAAAAGTCCATATTTGAAGATTCAAAGGCACATTATTTTACTTGCATACATTTTTATCACGACTTCACATTTTATGTCTCAGAACTGGGCCATCTAACATTTTGGAATATTACATGTCGTATAGAATGGTCCATTTGCATAAACAAGCAAGCCAATCATATTTCAGAATTATTTCCTCCACACAGTCCATTTTCATGGGTTCTTTGGTAATATTAGAAATGTTTAAGAGCCATAGATAATCCTTGCTTCCAAAAATGTGAAACCTAAATGTGAAAGATAAATATTTTGTATTAGTAGCTGGCTCATGATTTTAAAAGAACACTTTGCCTCTCCATTTAAAAACATTTCATATAGATTAGACCATAAGATAAGTAGTATTAATGTCTTTATTATCAAAGCTTTATAGTAGGCTTATGATTTTTACCTTTAGTTTGCTTCAAATGCTGAAAACAGGAAAGAGATGCAAAATCCATAATAGAAATGGAAGCTATAATGTTTAAAGTAATATTATTGGAAATAAAAAAATGCTATTTAGGCTTCTGTAAGCATTGCAGGGCATATTGGTGACAGTGGAATCCAATGGAATTAAAGTCTCTTTTGAAATGGGACTTCCTGTAACTTACTTATAACCCTAAGCAGAGCAGTACCAACTCTTTTTTCAAATCTGGGGCTTGGTGTCTTTTTTTAAATGCCTGAGCCCACAATCCTTGATCATATAAGTAGCCCAACTGGAGATCAGTTAGGCTACAAGTTAATCTATAAGGTGCCATCCTTCCCTGCTTCTGCAAGAGTAGGGGTTGTGAAGTTTCTGAGTTGTTATTGTAGGCACACATAATACCAGTGCTTCATCCTTACTAGCTTCTCTCTCTGCTAGGATTTCTGGAAGATCTAATTACTGCCAATTGGGTAAGACAGCTGAAACACGCTAGGAACTAGTAGGTAAGGTCAATCAGGACAATTCTATCTGTCTGCCAGACTTGGCTTTTACATCTTTATCTGTACAGACTTCTGGCTTGAATGCTTGCTTTCATGCTGAGAGACGCTGATAACTGCAACATTATGAAATGGATGAAAAAATGTATTGGCTGAAGAACCTATATCCGAGGAGGAAATGCTAGTAAGATGAAAGATTTCCCAGACTGAAAGCTTCCCACACTGATGTGATGCTGCTGCAACTTAACCAGGGAGCAAAATGATACAATTATGCAGCTGAGGAGGGATACATGAATGTTGCGGAGCAACTCAGCTTCACAACAGACCTTTGACAGTGCAACTGGGGTCTGTGTGGTGTTAAAAAAAAAAAAAAAAAAGTGGGGATGGGGAGGGCTTGACCACTTTATTTTTCAGTAATATTTGGAAGAGAAACCCTGGGATTACTGTTCTCTTGGCCTGGTGAGGCCTGGAAGATCACATGATGTTAATAAGACCAGTTTCCTGGGAGAAAGTGTTTAGGTTGTGTCCCCCTGATATTGAATATTAGGGCTGTGCGCAGCTTCAGTTGTTGATTCAGTTTGGCAGAGATTCAGCCTGATTCTGTGGCCAAATCTCCAAATCCGAATTGAATTGAGAGACCTTTTAATCTCTCTGAATTGAATCAGAACCTCCAAGTCGTTTTGGAAAGATTTGGCAATTTGGACGTGGAGACAGCTTTAAATGTTTTTTCTACATATCTCAACATACCAGGTGGCTCATGAATGTGTGATGCTGGGGCAGATGGGGCTCCCCAGTGCATTCGGCAACAGACCCAGAAGTGGACCAGAAGCACTTCCAGTTCACTTCCAGGTCCACTGCGGAGCATGCTGGGGGCCCCCCGCACTACCCCAGTTTGGCAACTGGTGCCTCCTGGGTCTGGGGGAACACCCAGGGTTCCCCCGTGGCTGATTGCCAAGCCAGAGGGGCATGGGGGACCCCCCCCCCCACTCACCAGTGGGCCCAGAAGTGGACTGAAAGTATTTCCAGTCCACTTCCGGGTTCTCCAGTGAGCATGCAGGGGGGCCCTGCACTCCTGTGGGATACTCCATCCGCCCCAGCATTGCAACGTTCACAAGCTGTGCTGGTACCTTGAGGTATATAGAAAAAACACTTAAAGCTGTGTCTATGGCCAAATCAGCATCGAATCTTCAGATTCAACTGAATCAAATCGGGGACAGTGATCCAAATCAACAAATCAAATCGCTGTCCCCGATTTGGGCTGAATCCAAATCCAAATCAAATATGGCCCATTTTGCACACCCCTATTGAATATCAGTGCTACTACAGATGGCCCATTCTGATTTTGGTTGTTTTGTTTGTTTTCTTTTTCACCCACAGTATGAGGACTGTGTCCTGGTGAGTTTCTCAGACTAATCATTTAACACGGTGTCCCTGCTGCTGATTGAAAACAGCAGGGCAAAAAAACCATTCAAGAACAGACACAACTTTCTTCAGCAGCAACACATCATTGCCTCTAAAGTGCATCACTTAATCTGGGCTAAAGCACTCTACCTGCAAAAACTCAAGCAAGCTGCATCACCTTTTAAAATATGTGATAAGTCTCCCAAATTAACATAAAAGGTGGGGGGGATGGGAGGGGTAGTTTCTTCTGTGCATGGAAGTTGGGATTTTAAAAAGCAGAGATGTAATTGCCCAAGGGTAAAACCCTCACTGATTTCCCTTGGAGCAGAGTTAGGTCAATGCTGAGCACCTTTGAAAATCCCATGTTTTTTAAAACCTTTTTCCAGGTTGAAAATTTCTACCCCACACCTTTTCAAAATTCTGCTGCTGCTTTTGTTGTTGTTGTATTCCTCTTTTCAGGCCTCCATTTCAATACTGGAGGCTTGTGAGATTTTAAAAGGGCTTTGCAGAAAAGAATAGAGGGAGGCTAGCAAGATTTTTTTCTTCAAGGGATAATATTTATATAATGAGGAAGCAAATTCAGTAAAGACATAGAAATCAGCCCATTCAGGGATTCAGTCTAGAAAAGACCTGTGCAATTTTTGCCCAATCTGGCCGCCAATAGCTGTGTGTAGCTGTGAGCAAACACAAGTGCATGGCTGCAGACAGGTTCAAAATTGGCTGATGGGGTGAAAATGTGACCTCCCCCCCCCGCCCCAATTGCATGATGTAACATATAAAGACCTTTCAAATGTAACGTCTTGTGTAACTTGTGTTTGCAGAGCTCCCAGCCTGTCACTGTTTTCAGAATGGGAGGGGAAAATGGGAGCAGAAGGAATTCAGTCTGAGGGTTTTTCCAGCTCCCCCCGGCGGGTGGGTTTTTCAGCGCCCCCACCTTTCAGCACCAGCTGAGGAGCCCCAAAAACAAGATCCCTCCACTGCCTTTCCCCCCTCCCATTTTGAAAACAGTGAGTACTGGTAGAAAGCCCTGGCCATTGCTTTGGGAACCTGGCTGCAGGCTCCCAGCTGGCAGCTAGATTCCCCTCCCTCCGGGAACCAACAGTGAACTTGGGTACCATTGTAAGTCAGAACACTTTCCAAAACTCTTTCTGAGTTACAGTTGGGAGCTGCACTTTTGTTTGCAACCTAAATAAATGTAGGACTTCTTTCCAGGTGAAGCTCAAATGTCATTCTGTAGCCTTTCCTCTAAGAATCTATGTTATATGGGAAGGAAGCTACACTAAAGTTAACCTCTTGCTCACCAAATACCTTATACTTTGTCTCAAAAATAATTAGCTTCATAGGTGACTACTTTGGGGTTTGAATTGACCTATGTGTCTTATAAAGAAGGCAAATTTGAGAGAGATATGTAAGCCTCCTAAAACTATCCCAAGCAAGTAGGCAAGAGACTGCTTTACAGGCCTTTTTTGTGTGGTTAGTATATTTCTCTCATTGCCAAATGAAGAGGCTTCCTTTAGGTTCAGATTGCTGCCTGCAAGTGTTTTTGTATAGACATGCATGGGTGACTTAATCCAGATTCTTTTTTTAGCCTGTAAAAAAAAACATAGACACCAGGTTTATATGCAGGTTTATAGACTAACTAAATAAGATTAGAGAGAGAGAGAGCATGAGCTTTCATGAACCCAAGTTAACTTCATCAGATGCTATGAAATATATATTCAGAAAACACTGAAGACCTGAATTGTTGTTATACTCCCCAAGAAGAAACTGAAGTATTTCCTGTTAAAATCTAGAGATGCAGAGAGTCTTCCTGGAAGCTAAAAGTGATTGAACTGAAGAAGCAGTGATCAGCTTATATAAATGCCTGACCCTTTTCTCCAGCAGTTTGTTCATTAAGTAGAATAGCATTAACATTATTTTATGGCCACTGTTATAAATAGTTTGAACTGTCCATGACTGCTATTCATAACCCACCTGCTCTCCTTTATGCTGTATCACCACTGGGAACAAAACCCCCTGCCAACCACAGACAGGAAACACCTGTCTCCAAGAGGCCTATAGTGACTCAGCAAAGTACAAAGGACCATTAGGCTGGGAGTGGCAGGAAGGAGAAAAAAGAATAGTTTCTTGAAGTGAGAAAATGGTAATAAAAAAATCAAATCATGAAAAATGGGGACAGAAGACAAGGAGTGGAATGTGTGACTGACTCAGGAGGTAAAAAGAGAAACTTCTGAATAATCTAGAATCCTTTGTCAAAGAGCCTTGGGTGTTTAGTTCTTGGGTATCTGTTTTTTTGTCAATTTCTTTTTATCAATCCATCCTGTGTGGCAACTTTTATTCATGTTAAACTCAAATTATTCTTTATAAGTATAAAGTGACAACAGTGGTATTGGGTGTTCGTTGGCTTCTGATGCAGTATATAGGTGTAGCAGGGCACTGGGATGTGCCTGCTCCTCTGAAGAGTTAGCTTGTAGGGGCCCTAATGTGAGATTTGCTTGACCAGAACAGGGCTCAGGCTGGAGCTACATTAAGCCCAGAGCCTGAACTAGCCAGGCAGTCTCTCCTTCACAGCCACAAAGTGAAGAGCTTTGGACAGCAGGGCTCCTGAAGGGACTGGCATTGATATAAACAACCCTGCAGGCCTAGGAGCAGAGGTGAGTCCCCAGGTGGGGGAAGTCAGGGTTTTTCAGCAAGTGGACTTATTTTTATTTTGAACCCACAGAGGGCCCAGGAGCCCGGAGGAGGGGCAGAGCGCAGGACCAGGGGCCTTGGAGGAGAGGCAGCATGCAGGACCAGGGCCCCCAGAGGAGGGGTGATGTGTAGGACCAGGGGTCCCGGCGCCCAGAGGAGGGACAACATGCAGGACCAGGGGCCCCAGAAGAGAGGCAGCTTGCAGGACCAGGGGCCCCAGAACCCAGAGGAGAGGCGGCATGCAGGACCAGGGGCCCCAGAGGAGAGGCGGCGTGCAGGACCAGGGGCCCCGGAGCCTGGAGGAGGGGCGACGTGCAGGACCAAGGCCCCCAGAGGAGGGTTGGTGTGCAGGACCAGGGGCCCCAGAGCCTGGGGTTCTGGAGTTCAGGAAGGGTTTGTGTAAGGGACCAGGGTAGTCTGAAGGCCCAAGGGACTGAGTCCATAACTAGGCAACATCAGAGAGAGAGAGAACACCCACAAGGCTTGGGGCACGGTGTAGGGAAGGTACGGAGCCATGCAATGAGCCCTTAAGGTGACAGGTGCCCGGCAGAGGTGTGGACAGGCCAAGAGGGCCTGCTAGCTTGACAGCGCAGGGTAGTGACTGAAGGGACCTAGGAGGGGCCTACTGGTGATCAGCACAAGCTCAGTCTCACTTGGAGCCCATGGGCAACCTCCCTTATATAACCTTCAATAAGAGCAAGGCATGGAGGGCGACATATCAAGGGGAAGGACTGCAACTGAGCTGGAGCCAGGCAGGGGGCCACATGGCCAAGCATCATGGCTGCCCTGTGGCCACACCCCTGCTACAATAGGCCAGACAAAAGCACTGACCTGCCCACAACAAAAACATTCTGGGGGCTGTTGTGTGGATGGAGTGGTGGGGATTATAACTTGTTGGAGAAGTGACTGAAAGCTTGTAGGGTGTCATAAAATACAGGTGCCAAACTCACCTCCTGCCCCAAACTGCATCTGGACTGTGGGGTTCCTTGCAGGCTGCATCCAGCCTGGGTCATGGGGTATCTCCAGCGACAGCAGCAGCTCCAGGTCCTACCCAGTGCACACACCAGTGACAGTGACAACTCTGGTTCCTGCCTGATGCACACAGTGGTGACAGCTCTGACTCCTGCTGTGTGCTGCATATCCCATGCTGGAGCTGCCTTGGAGGTTTGTAAGGCCCCGCTTGACAAAACCTTGGCTGGAATGGTATAGTTGGGGATAGTCCTGCTTTGATTAGGGGGTTGGACTAAATGACTTTCTAAGCATGAACGCCACATGCCCCTGGAGACTGGGGGGCCATGGCGACCACCCACAGGTGGTGGCAGTTGGTGGTGGGGCCATGGCAGTGGTGAGTGGGGAGCTCCTGCAGGTGGCCACAGCAGTGTTGGGGGGCAGGGGGGATGGTGAGCTCTGACCAGCGGTTGGTGACCAGCCACAGATGCCGCTGACAGCATCAGCAGGGGCTAGTGGTGACTGAGGACCGGCCGCAGACGCTGCCAGCAGTGTTGGTGATGAGCTGGGGGAGTGGTGAGTGGCAACCACCTGCAGGTGCCGCCAGCAGTTTCGGTGGTGCTTTTCACAGGGGGTGCACTGCTAATCTTAGGGGGTGCACGTGCACCTGTGTGCACCTCCTACACGTTGCCAATGCTTCTAAGGTCCCTTCCATCCCTAATTTTCTATGATTTTCTGCTGCTGTCACCCCATGCCTGGTGCTGCAGATGCTATGTCCTGGGTTCATGGAAGTGATAGCTCTGGCTCCAGCTCTGGCATGGGGCATGCAATGCATGGCTACCACAGGGCCACTGGTTGAGGAGGTAGGGTCACTTGATGATGGGCAAAGTGGTCGGAGGGCAACCAGGGCTGTCAGCCATCACTTATCTTCCTGCTGCTGATTTGATCACTATGCCCATCAGGGTCTGAGGACCCTGGCTTCTGCAGAAGGCCACTCCCCCTGGCCATGACCCCCAACTTCTGGGGGTCCATCAGTAGCCTGGCAGGCTGAAGAAAGTGGCTTTATGTCCCATAGGATCGATACCCCTGATATAGTACAAATTATTTGGCTGGTTTGCAAGAGAACATGTGTGAGGGGAAGGCTGCATAAGAAGCATACCACTCAGAGGCGTGAGGACCAGATTCTGCACCCTGGAGGACAGCTGCTGCTCTTGTGCCCCCTCTAAGTGGGCACCTGTGACCAGTGCCTTAGTCATTCACCCCTAGTTACACTATTGATGCTACCAGGGAGAGGTTGTAGTGAAAACTTCCTGTGACAAAAGTCAAGAAATGGAGAAGGTATAGAAGGAGACGACAACCCTGGAGAGAGGTAAGATGGAGACAAAGGGAAAGAGAGGCATGTGTTCCTGTGTAGATACTGTATCTAATGTAAGTAGAATTGTCCTGTCATTCTGCTGTTAGGGGACGGAGCTACCAAAAAACTATTTCACTTTGGTGGACTGCTCTGGCTTAAGTCTGCATCAGCAAAGGATTAGTTTGCTGTGTCTGTGAATGAATGAGCAATTTATGTTGGGATATGATTGTTAGCCTTAGGAGGATCAAAAGACCATGAACCGAGGGACCATGGACTGTCTTGGTTTGTTTTGGGTTCTCTTTTGGTTGTGCTCCAAGGTGAAAGTGCTTACTCTTGTTTGGAGGGCCAAATATTGGGAAACCATAATAGCATGCCTTCCGCTGCTGGAAAGTTTTGTCTATAGATTACAGAGAAGAACTCTATTTTCTTAGATTATTATTATCTTTTCTTTAGTTTCATACTGTTGTTGAGGAAACTTTTTGGCAACCTCCAGATCAACCAAAAGTAAATTCATGAAAAAATAAAATCCTTCCTATTACATATTACAACCAAGCCTGTATTTTCAATCATCCTGCTGAAATACATCATTTTGTGCATTTATCCTAGATGACACTGCAGCATATTGAGTTTGAAGCCAAAGTTATCTTATTTCAGTCATGCAACTGAGGGCTCAGTTTTCTAGCCACTCACTTCAACTGCAATAGGAGAAGAACCGTATTGTGAGGTGGCTACAATTAGAGAGACGTCTTGTTAAGTTTCTTGGCCAAAGTTTAGCCTCACATCTCTAAAGCGCCATTGGAGTCGATTTAAAAGTTGCATAGAAGAAGCTCCATGTCTGTGAGAGGTCACTACCATATATTATCTAGTGCTTTAGGACTGGCCTGGTGTGCACACTAAGGTGCATGGTTGACAGCCCAGAGGTTGTAAGTTCACGATCACAGTAAAAGCACTCAAGGCCAGTCAGATTCCAATGAATCTATGAATTCTGTTAAATATCTTATCACAAGGACATGAAGGGAGAAAGGATCTAATGCTTTATCTTGTGTACTTTAAAGTGTCCCAGGAAACAGAATTACCGCTACTTCCCTTAGAGGACTTTTACAATATACTTTCATTAAAACTCTGAGAAACTACCTACCCTGTTGCATAGAATCTTGGTGTCAAGCTTGTGTTGAGTTCAGTTGGTCCTGGTGTCTTTTTTCCTCTTCACTGTGAACTTGTCTCTTTCTCTCTTAATTTCCCCAACCCTTACTTATGGCTGCGATGCTATAGTATCTTAATTAGCTCTAAACTGAGAGATGCTATACAATGGTTACTGAGGGCTGGTGGTGGTGGCAAGAGAGAAAAGCTGTACTATGACCAGTAAATTTTTGCAGTTTTCCACTCCCCAACTCATACAGAATCTTTTGTTTGTCTGGCCTCGTTCTACTCTTGTCTCTCCTTAAAATGATCCTAGAAGGAGGATGGACCCTTGCATTCCAGCCCCTCTAAAGTGTGACTGCATTTCAGATTTTCCACATATTCACCCATACAGCCTTCATTCTAGGTCAGATCTGGAACTGGAAAGGGCCTATCATCTACCAACACTTCAGATGTGGCCCAGCTTGGTGGAAGACCTGTGGTTCTCTTGCTAGAACAGTCATTGTGAAATCTCTAGAACAGCTTCTAAGAGTTGGCATAAAAAGTATATAGCACATGGCTAATATCCTGGAAATATGCTTCATATGAATGATTTCCTTTCCTTACCTAAAGAGTATAAAAGGTGCATTATAAGAAGACCCATTTGAAATTTACAGACTGTACATTTTAGTTCAAACATTTCAACCAGACATCAGGAAGAAATTTTTTGCAGTGAGGGTCGCCAAAATATGAGCTCTTTCCTACCCAAAACAGGGGGTTGGACTTGATGATCTAATAGGTCCCTTCCGACCCTAGAAATCTATGAACCATCCAAATGACATCAGTTAAACACTGAAAAACACTTCCTTTTCCTTCCCCTCACCCCTTTTTTTTTGTGGGGAGGCACTTTAATGGGAAGTTGCTAATATTTCTCATGTCTCTCTTACCAGGTCTCCTTTTTCCATCTCAAGCCTTGTTCTACTCTTGCATTTTTAATTCTGGCTAACACCTAGGGTTGCAGATGACAAGGAGGGAGTAGAAGTTGTTAGGTAAAGCAGAGTGATATGTAACCCAAGTGGTCTGACTTATCTTTCCTCATGCATTTTTCAAATGTATTCACCTGTGGGGACAAATGCCCAGTGTATCCTGAAGAAAACGTTCTAGGACGATGAGTGGAAGCGTTGCTTACAGTAAGCAGTAGCTGGGGATAGGCTACTACTATCGGCTTGTGCATCAGCCAGGATGGTCACGTGAAAAATTGAAAGGCAATACATTGCACTTGCAGGACCTCAAGCTCCACTGACATCAGTGACAGCAAGTTTGATTCTAAAATATGAAAGGTTAGGGGTTTTTTATTTTAAATGGTTTTGCTGTTATACTGAACAGCATGATGGCTGTGTTGGAATTATCCAAATCATTGGTGCAATTCTGTCACAAGGTATCGAGTCGTCTTTTTCAAGACAAGAAGGAAGTGACATAGGAGCTATCAGAAGACCTTCCCAGCTCAGTGTGTCCTTAAAAGAACCTTTTAATATGACATAAATAGTTTTTAATCTGTGCAAGGAACTCTTTTAAATTCTTTTTCTTCTTTTTTCCTCTTCAAGGCAGATAACTTCCTTACACCATAAATAAGTTAATTATATACCTTACTTCTACTTAATGTACCCAGGTACACTTATTTTCCTCTCACACCCTTAAAACGGGTGTAGTTCCACTGAAACAAATGGGCAAAGTCTACCCCTCTGGTACTGTACTGTGGTGTAACTAGTAAATAGGATTATTCTATTTACATCAGTGAAGTGAGGACAGAATTTGGCTGCTGATGTCAACAGAGTCATTCCCCACTCTCTTTTTGTAATGTCTTGAACATATGTTGTGCTGTCAGTACAGTTACTACAGTGTAGCTTATGGCAGAACTCAGTCCAGTATTGTGAGGGGTCAAATGGGAATCAACCCTAAGCCTGGTCTTGTATTTATAAACAAATTATGTTTAAATATATGTAAATGGAATGGAGAAAGTAAATGCAAAGGGAAGAACTTCTGATGAGTGTTGGGATGCAGTCGGGGGAATGCTGGCTCTGGAAGAACACAGGTAGCTGTTCCCGTTTATGCTACACTGACCCAAATCTTGCAACTGTAAAGTCAATGGCTGTTTTGTCACTGACTTCAAAGGCAACAGGACCAATCATTTTTATCTCTATTTTCTGCGCAAAAAATGAAGGGGAAGAAAATTGTTTCCATGAGTTAAAAACTTTCTCCCTTCCAGCAAAAGGATGGGAGGTAGGAATTATAGAACTGAGACTGTTTAGAAAAAACACTCTTTTCTTCATCTTTCAAAATGTGTTGCAGAGGGGCCCAGCAGGTCTTGGTATGAAAGGGTACATCTATATGTGCATTAATGCACTTTTCCTAATACACATTAAATGTAGTACCTCCAATATGAGGTACTAAATAAGTGCACATTAGCCAGTGCTAATGTGCAGTAGTGCAAGTGCACACTTTTTAGATGATCCTTAATGTGCAGTAGCCTTACTGTGCATTGGCATATTGGTACAGGTTTTTACATGCTAATTAAAGTGCGCATGCAGACACACCACCTGTCTCTCAACTTGACTTTTTTTTTTTAAGACGTCCTATTCTTGTCCTAAAAAAAAGTGTGTGTATAAATAAAGTAGAAAAGGGAGGATTTCCCCATGGGTTTAAAATAACTTGGGCTTAAATCCCAAATTTTATTAAATGACAGTGAAGCTTTTTCATGAAAGATCTTCAATAAAGTCCCATTATTGACAACTCTGAACCATTATCCTTGCATGTAGTGGAAGGACCCTCTACATCCTCCAAACTCTTCAGATCTTTCCAAGGGTGCTCTAAACTTCAGATTTTGAAAGCAAAGAAACTGATGTGCATTTATCATTCTGTTGTTAATTATTGCCCAGAATTAAGGTCAAATAAGACATCTGTTTTTAATATGATCTACAAATACAGTATCTAGTTAAACAGAATTTAAAATGCTTCAGGGGGAATTCCAAGCAAGAACTAATTATGAAAAACTGTGCTTTTAAGCACCAAATTAAACACAAATATAGGCTCAAGAATTGGCATAAGTTTTGCCACTGACTAAAACAAGATGAGAATATTACCATCTTTCAGCATGGAAGTTAGCTAATCAGATTATCATTCTTCTCAGCCAGCTATAGGTCTAAGGCGTTTAGCCTGAGTAACATACTTTACAAAAGCTACATGTACACTGCTTGCTGCTGCCATTTCTGATGCTTTAAACATGAAATAGTTTTGTTTAGGTCAGTGATTCTGGGGTGCCCTGAGATCTTTTCAAGAGTGCTTTAGGGTGCCACACAATGTTAGTACTATTAGGTGTGAAAACATGATTTACAAGATCAATCCAGAGATTTCAAATAGGCATCCATTTTGTCAAAAGCACTCTGACTTTTGGTCTTTCTCAGGTATTTGCACCAGAATTGCTCTATTATTTTCTGTAGTAAAAAAAAAAAAAAGAGTGCGGACTAAGACCTGATATTTTCTGACAGGTGCCTTGAATCTAACAAAGTAGTAAATCATTGGTTTATGGCATTTATGGCTCTCATTAGCTTAGTGTGAGCCCCTCACAAATAGTTATCCTCACAGGACCATTCCAGATAGGGAAACTCAAATGGAGAATGATTAGAATGATTAGGGGCTCATTACATGAAACACTATGGCACCATAGCAAGGAGGTCAGTGCAGCAGCAATGAGCTACTACTGTGCCATGCTTGCAACTGTGTCTGTCTTGGGGCATGGAAGGGGAGGGGGGACTACTGTAGGCCTGGCTGCTAAGCTACTATGTTCCCAGTTACCAATCAATCATGATTCACTCGGGGACCAGCTCAATACACAGTAGCTAGCTAATGTAGCTAGTTAATTAGCAATGATTAACACCTACAAAAACACAGACTAAGGAGAGGAAATAATACAGACAATCAACTGCCCCAAAGACAGACACAGTCAGTTGCACAAGCACCCATGTCATGAGTTTTGTCTGTCAGCAGCTAGGGGTGCAGGGCCCCAGAATCCCTGCACTGATCTCCTTGACAGCTGGCAGGCTTCATGGCCTCAGCAGGGGCCACCACTCCAGCAGTTTTCAGTGCACTGCACCTTAACAAACACAGGGCCATCTATGTCATGAGTTTTGCTTGTCAGCAGCTTGAGGTGCAGTTCCCCCCAAACCCCTGCACTGATCTTCTTGAAACTTGGCAGGCTTTGTGGCCTCACCAGGGGCCACCACCCCTGCAGTTTTCACCCCCCCACACCCCCTGGGGTGTAACACATAGACATGACATGAGTTTTGCTTTCAGGAATTTGGGTTGTAGTTCCCCCTGAACCCCTGCACTGATCTTCTTGAAACTTGGCAGGCTTCATGCTCTTAGCAGGTGCTACCGCCCCTGCAAGTTTCATCCAAATCAGACAAAAAACAACAAAGTTATAGATATTTCATTGACTCCCCATTATACCCTATGGCCGGATCTCTGAAACGACTCCGAAGCTTTTCTCCGGAGCTTCCAAACTGCTTTGGAAAGGCTAACAAAGCCAGCACTTTGATCTGGACATGCTGCTTTGGATGCCAAAGTGTCCGAAGCTTCTCCAGATCCAAAGCATGGTCTGAAGCCTCACACAGCCCTACTGTGCCGTATTAACAAGCTACTGCACAGTATCTCATTGTTACTGTGCAATAGCATCTAAAAATAACCACGTGGCAATGGGACTACACAGTAACACTAGCTACTGTGCAGTAAGTTAGTACTTGGTTAAGTAGGTACAAAATGACTGTGCAATAACAACTGCTCAATCCCCCACGTGTAGAAGTGCCCTAGGAGTAGAACTGTCAGGAATTTGACAAAAAATGTTTTTTGGAATATTCACTTATTTGTATATGAATTCTTTAAAAGGAACATCCCATTTTCAATGAAATTTGAATTCTCTTGTCAAAATGATGCAGTATATAGTAGTAGGTTTCAGTCCCCTGTGATAAGAGGATCACTCTGTTCTCCTGATTATTATAGTAGCTGTACACTGCGTTTGTTCCTGTTTATTTTTTATGAATATAGGTGACCAGTATTTTGGGTGAGAGGAGATTTATTTGGTTCAGAATGGAATTGTTGATCAAAACCAAAGATAGCTTGCTTGCTTCAGAATATCCAGTAGTCTGGTGCTGGGGCACTTGCTTAGGAAGTGGGAGACCCCTCTTCAGGCCAAAGACCTGAATGTGGTACAGCAGGACCTTCAAGCCTGGTCTCCCCCAGGCCTCCAATCCCAAATGAGTTCCCTGAGCACTGAGAATGCAACAGTTCTTTGATTTCCTGAAACCTTGTTCAGTGTCTTATTAGGAGTGTTGCTTACATTACTGTACTCAAACTATAATAAAATGAAAACTTACCCAAGCTCTAATGCATTATATTATAATTTACAGTCTGGAAATGTATTCCCTTCTATTGTTGTTAATCCCGGGGGGGGGGGGGTGCGTGTGTAATTGATTTCCTTGGATGAAGGGTGTTACCAGTGTGTAATATAACTGTATAATTGGTTATAGCTTAACTGTTATTTACTTTGCATTTCTACTTTCTTCTGTCTAAATTAACAATGTGATTTTGCTTTTGAAATCACAGTTAATTCCCATGGTAGTAAGTCAGAGGTCGTGTTCTACTCTAATGTTCATAAATGAATGAACTGGGGGGGGGGGGGGAAGGGGGCTAATTAGCCTTTTTTTTTTTTTTAATGGCTAGGATCAGTGGAACAACTTTTTTCCTGAAAAGCTCCTGTGCTCAAAAAATAGTGTTGATCACATTCTTGTCCTGAGGATAAACAGAACGTGGAATTGGTGGAGAAACTTTTTTAAGAAACCTGTAATGAAAAATAAATGTATAACTTTGTCTACTGTGTGAACCCTGCAATGTGACATGCCAAGTCAAAGAGTGATATCCCTACACTAGAGAGCTTGTAGTCTAAAATGGTTTGAGTACCTCAAATATAGAAATATTACTCTGTACAAAACTTGGATTATAGAGTTCTTGGGTGTATCTACATGTATATTTGCTCCAGAGTGGGTTTACTCTAGAGCAGGGGTGGGCAAAATGCAGCCTCCGATGGCTTGCCAAAACTCAGTAAGCATCCGTCCGCCCAAAATAATGGCCCACCTCTGCTCTAGAGTAACTGGGCAGACATCTACATGTGCGGGTAAGCAGGAGCAAATTTGCTGCTCTTGGCAGCAGTCTGCTCCTGCCCCTGTCTGCTCTGCACTGGTCCCCTGTAGCTGCTGGGAGGGAGCTCTAAACTGCCCCTGGGTGCTAGCCCAGAGGCTGGCAGGGAGCACGGGGCCAAGAGACAGCTGTCTCCTGGTGGGGGCTGAGACATTACTCCCTGACCCCAGGAGCTGCCTACTGCCAGGGCAGGCTCTGCCACTGGAGCCTGAGCAGGGGCAATGTCCCCCTGCCCTGGCAGCAGGTAGCTCCTAGGTCCTACTCTGTGAACACCCCTGCTCTTTCTCCCTATGGGCTGGGATATTAAAAAAAAAAAAATTCCCAGCCCCCACAGCTGCCATCGCAAAGTGGGGGCTGGGAGCTCCCTGCTGCCAAGGCAGGGTGGTGTTGTCCTTGCCTGGGCTTGGGTGGTGGAGCCTGCCACAGCAGCAGGCAGCTTTGGCAGGGAACAATCTTTCACCCCTGCACATTTGCTCCTGGTCGGCCATCTTTGTGTGCACTACTGTGCAGAAAGTAATCAGAAGTAAACTTGCTACTTGTATTCACAGGTAGCAAATTTACTCATGATTAAATTGCTCTGCAGTAAGTGTCTGCATGTGTAGATAATGATGCTTATGGCACAGTAATTTGCCCTAATCTTGAGTAAAACATCTCCTGTAGATGCACCTCTTAGGGCAGGAGCCATCTTATTCTTTTTATATAGTGGATATAAATAAATATAATTATGAATAACAAAAAAGACAGACAGATGCTGTTTTGTGTTTTCCTTTCTGATATCTTTGTTTTCATTTGTAACTTGCAAAATGAGGATCATACTTTGTGGTTTAAAATATCGTTTCTAGTCAGACAAGATGTAAAAGGACAGGCTTAACCCCCACTGTCACAGAACTCAGGCATGTGTTTGGGTGCTTTCTTGAATAAGGAACTTGAATTCTAAACTCTTAAGAGCAAAAACTGTCTTTTGTTATGTATCTGTACAGCACCTAACACAACAGGTCCCTGATTCAGGCTAGTTAACAGTAACTAAAGTAATAAAGGCCTTCCAACCCTGATGAAAGCCATGAAATGGACTTTGTTTGTGGAATTCTTTTTGGGCCTATGGGACATAAGCTGCAGTATGAGACCTCATCCTGTTTCTATATATGTCCTATAGCCAGAATAGATACTGTAATAGGTGTTGCCCTGAAATCTTAGTGTGAATGTCCAGTTATCCCAAACCACTCAGTAAGTCAATAATACCAACCTAAAGTAACTAAAGTTGCCTTGTACAGTGGGGTAGAGCTCTCCCTATTGGAGCTAATGGTAGAAATAGATCTTGTTTTCCTCACTGATCCAAACTCCTTCTCCTTTGATTTCCATGGAGTTTACACTGTGTTTTTAGTTAACAGCTTGATTAGTCACAAAAGTTGGTCATAGGTATTACACATCATGTAAGCCACAACAATGATTTAACAACATCCTTCTCAAGGCTGCCAGCTTCGCTGTAATAGGAGTGTTATGTTTGTGTATCAAAGGTCAGGCTATCGATAAAACTTCTGAGAAAGATAAGATTGTGTTGCATTAGGGTATCTGACATTTCTTAATTTCTGCATAGAACATACATGTTTTATAGAATTTGGGAGGTAGACAAAGGATACCTTGAGGGTGGATAGGAACTGGAAGAAGCATAGGAACAGAGAAAATTAGTGAAACATCTAAGAAAATAATAGACAAATTCTTTCATAATATTTGACTGAAACCAAAAGCACAGAGAAATAATATTTTCTACTGCTTCTGTGCAGTTTCACAACCAGATACCAAGATACATTACAGGACCACAGTTTATGGATATAATTATTAAACTGAAGAAAAAAAATAATGACCAACTTGAAATATTTCTTGATATTTTTGTTCCAAGCTGTACTGCTTCCTGGGCTGGTCTTCAAGGACAAAGGAAGTGAGTTAACCTAACCAGATTTAGAGGGATATTAATAGGATACAAAGCACTACTTCCGAGCAAGCTCTGAACAGGAAGGAATGTGACAACACAACATAGCAGGCATGTTACAATGTGCTTCCCTTTAGTTGTTAGATATGACAGGTGTGAATAAAAGTCTGACTTGGATTGCTATGACTTGAGAGTGAAGATGCTCCTTGGGCATGATGGTATAATTTTATGATGCTACACTTGTTAAAAGCCACACTCTTGTACCCTGTATTCAGTGTATTGAAGGTAAAATCTATACAAAGTAGAAAGCTCCAGTCAGGGCAAGCACATCAATTTCATATTAAGAGATTAATTACTGGTGCACACATCTTCTTGAAGACCCTCAATGAACTTTTATTCATCCCTGTCAGGAATATACATGCTAATGTTTCTTTCAGTTGCTTTTCCACATAGCACAGTAAAATAACCTTGTACATATTGTAAAAAAAATCCCCATTCCTCACTTATGCATGTTAGACTTGATTCTTTTCCCTTATGCTGGTGTAAATCCGTAATAACTTCAAATCCAAAGAAGAATGCATGCTGATGAAAAAAAGTGTGAATGGAGACTCAAACCCTCCTGACTAATGTACATCTTCCTTGTATTGCTTTAGGATGCTATACAATGGGATAAAGAATCTCTTAGAGCTCAGACACTTTGAGATAAATACCATCTGCAATGCTCATTGTTCCCTGTAGTTAATCTTTCTACCAGGGCAGATCCAGAGTGTCCCTTCACCCAAGGAAATGTGATGTTACTAGCATGAACTGTAAATAAAGCATCAACTGCTTCCTGACCAGAATGTGGTAGCTTTCCATATAGTGCAGTAAGAAAACTAAAGTTTTCCTTTGAGGTTTTAGTTTGATTCAGTTTTGGGATTGAAAGCCTTTTCCTATTAAAAACTGGAATTTATATCTATAATCTCTATAGTAGATACCTTATGACTTTTGTTTGGCTTAAATTGACAGATTTACTCTGAAGAAAAATGTGGGTTTTTTTATAGGAACTCTGAAGAATGTTATATTTACAAGTCACTACATATGAACTTGAATAATTTTATTTGTTTCAGTAGGTTTCTTGAGCTAAAAAACTGATTGTTCCTACTTCAGGTTTTCCAAATAGTTAAGCAAGCTTAAAAACACACGTGCTGGCTACAGTTGAAGGAGGTAGAAGAGGAAAGCTTGTAAGTCAAATGATCTTTTTGCTGAGTGTTTTGGGGCCAATCCTCTTCCTGTTGATTTCAGCAGCTAGGTTCCAGTGACTAATGCCAGAGAAGCCATTGGTGTTACATCAGAGAGATCATATTCCAGCTCTCCATTGACTTCATTAGAAGAAGACTTTCACCGTAGATCTCTATCACCTCCTTCGTGGTTATGACTATTATATCATTAAGATACCAGGAAGCACGTGCTTTCTACCACCCGTGTATTTCCAGTGCTAGAGTATAATTACAGTCCCTATGTTCCAAATATAATTTTCTTGCTCCACTGATGCTGTGACTTTAAAGCAGGGAAAATTCTTTGGCAGGGCTTTCCCACCACAGAATTTCAAGCAAGCTGAACAGATGATGATGTAATTTGAGGGAATATTTCAGCAAAGCTGAAAGCTGTGTTTCTTTTGTAAAGATATCACACAATTCACTAACTTTTCACAGACAGAAGAAAATGTTTATCTTATTCCACTCATAAAACAAATTCCCATATGCATGCTCATTATTTTTGAATCATTCAGAGATGCCCTTCAAATGGGGAAGATAAATGAAATAAAGATGTAAATGTGTATCACCCCAAGCAAAATAGGAATTCAATTTGGAAACTCACTATGGCTTCTTTTAATCCAGAGCATTACATGACTTGTATATCTTCAGCACAGTGTGCTCTTCAGCCTCTCAGACTGTCTGTCTAAATCAGAAATAGGCAATAAATGTTAAATGGAGATTAGGTGTTCTCTACAGGGGACCCAACCCTGCAAATTTCTCTCATGCTGCTTGTCTTTGATTTCTCAATATGTATTGTAAAAATAATCTTGTGTTTCAGACTGTGAAAGAGTTGAAACCTGCTGTGAGCATCTTGTTTCTTCTACTTTTGTATGGCCCTCAGCTGGGGGTGCAATAAGATGTAGAATCAAGCACTTCCCTTCACTCCATCCCAGCAAAAATGGCAATCTCAGGGCTTGTGGAAGCATAGGGACTCCTCTATCCTTATTTCCCTGGAGGTGAGAGGACTATAGAGAAGAGGCAGGATTGATGCTGAGGAGATGGCAGGCTGTATTTAGGCATGTGTCAGAGAGCTCTAAGAGGCCCTTCCGTGTCCAGCTGATGCAGAATTCCTCCTGGGGCGCTCTCAAAGGGCACTACAGCTTCCTACCACCCCACGCTCTGCTTCATGCCTAGCAGGAATGATCCAGCCTCATGTAATTGTTGGGGGATGGGCACAGCTAAAAAGACACCAGAACAGCTCCTAGAAAATATCTTCTGTACATTTGTGTATAATGAGGTCCTGGACAAAAAGGTTCAGTAGGAGAAAGTCTTCTCTGTTTAATCTAGAGCAAGGGTGTTAAACATGCAACCCATGGGCTGCACCCAACCCACAAAGCTGTTATCCTGCTCACCATGCTCCAAGAGGGGCTGGGAATTTGGGGTTGGGGGGCTGCCACTAAAATCTGGGATAGGGAGCCCCATGGGGACACATGCTGGGGGGAGGGGGGAGGCAGCAAGCAATGGCTGCATTAACCCCCATGGCTCCCTGATATTGCTTGTCCAATTGCTGCAACCACTCACATTGCTTCCACTTTCAGGTTCCAACCTGACCCTTCAGGAGATGTGGTCTGGATCCAACCCCAGGGGCCAGTGATTTTGACATCTCTGATGGAGCACTAATTACAGTATCTTCAAGGGAGTAATTGATTGATACGAATCTGGACTAAGATCCAATCTGGCCTGCTGACACTAGTGGAATTAGTCTTGAGTTATATTTATGTAACTGGGAGCAGGATGTGCCTTTGGGATATTCAGGTAAACAACCTCTTTTAAAAGCTGCAGACTCAGCAGCTTAGCTCTAACAGCATACTCCCTTCCTTAGTTTGCTGCAAACACCTGTGAGAGCAAAGAAAAGGAATTCTGTGCCCTAGATCTCAAATCCATTGATATCTATGAAATGAGTAGTCAGGATGAATCTTAAATGCCAGATTACTAAAAGTGATTGATACAGCTGTAATGTAGCAAGGAGCATGTAGTATATTTTTGCTTTTTCTCACTTGTTTCCTTTAAACTGTGTTTTTGGGTCCCATGCCCTGTGCCATACAGTCAAGAAAGAGGACTGCCTTGAGGAGGGTAGCCTATTTCTGAATTAATTGTCAATGGTTTCATATTTTCTTGTCACTGGTATAAATTAAGTCAGAATGTAGCCCATCTCTTCTTGGTGATCTCTGCTGTATAGAGTTAAGAATTCAGGGATACTTACTGAACAGGTGAAACCCATCCTGTTGTACTTGCTATTGATTCTTTACTATAATCATTCTTGTTCATTGATCTAGTTAGATGGTAAAAATGTTTCTGTTTAAAATGTGCACTCCAATAACTAACTGCACAAGAGATTAATATATACTGATGGCTTCTGCTGACCATTCCAATGTCTATTTTGATAGATAGATAGATATAGCACTTCATTTTGCATATCCATTAGCAAAATATAGTAACAATCAGTGTCGTCTGGCACATTGTGGTGGTATTACTAAAGCATAAACAACTGCACAAAGACTGAATTAATCACATAAAGCACATCCTGAATTCCCTATTCAGCTTTCACATCTTACTCTCATCTTAAGGTTTTCAGGGTAAGACCTAGCACAAAGCTAAAGCCTAGATTCTGACTTCAGTTAAAATAATTGTATGTCAAGGCAACTGGAATCAGAATCTGGCTCTTGGGAAGAGACTCAGGATTTAGCCCAATAACTCCAGACAAAAAGAATTGCTGTATTTACTTGCATGAAAGCTATGCTCTTGAATATTGCCTCAGCCTTTAGAGAACTAATTTTTTAGGTATCATGGCTGCACACAAATTTCTAAAGGAAGGGAGACAAAATGTCTTCCTCTTAAAAGATGTGAACTATTGAAGGTGGGTATATACCTACCCAGAGAGCCTGCGCCATGTGGTGTATATAGGTTCCACCAAGCATTTGGTCCAGTTTGCTAGACTGTAAAAGTTTGTATAGATGAACATATGAACATCATTTACAACTATTATTTCATTCTGGTACTTCCTGAATCTTACTTTAGTGTAAGTGTAAAGACTGCACCGTAGTTTTTGGCAAGAAAACTTTGTGGGGTGAGGGGAGCTATTACAAACAAAAGTGAATACTGTATTCCGATGTCTCATAAATAAAGTACTGTGTGGGTTCTCTTCCAATTTTCACAGCCTTACTGAGTGATTTTGGTCATGTTTGTAGAATGCAAAATGGCAGTTTCTCAACTTTTGCAGGCCTACAGTCAACAAAACTGAGCACCTAATGTGTTGCAGGGAACTTCAAGCTTTGCCCTGCCTGTCACTTCAGTTCTAACCATAAGGTTGCCTAGGCAGAGTTGCCTGTGAGATGGGTTGGAAACCACAAATCTAAAACTTTCAAGCTAAATTGCTCAAAGTTAGACATTTAAAATCTATATTAAAAATGCTTTAAAAAGCAAGCTGATTTTCAGGTTGGGCACTTGGAGCACCCATGATAGTCAGTGTGGGGAAGCTAAACAGAAGTTAGAACTCGCTGTTTTCAGTGAAGCAATCTCAAATGCATAAACAAATGGATATAAATTGGATGTCTCAGATGTTGCAAATCCAGAGAGGAAAACTGGATTGAATGTTAGAAAAATCAAGAGACTATTATTCCAGCTTCCCCTCAAAGAACTTAATCTTAAATCCACATCTTCTTTCCTGAAAAGAAATCAAAGCAGTGTTAGAAAGGGAGACCCTTAGGTATGTTTGAGCTATTTTGTTTTTTTGACCAAAGTAAACAGTGAACTAGAATAAATTATTTCCTTAAATAGTCATGAGCTGACAATGCTAGCAGTTAGGCTCAAAAAACTGCCTGCAAAGTCTTGCACTTGTGAGTATCCCCTACTCAAACAAGCTATGTGTAGTGTGAATTTTCCTTTGCTTTCAGTAGAACCACATAAATCCTAAGACCTTGCAAAAGTGGGGTTGAAATTTGTTTTTTCAGTGTGCTAATCTTGATTTTTGGGTTGTTTGGCTTTCTCCTATAAGCTCTTTAAAGCAAAGGGGTTTAACTTTAAAAAATGACTAGCAATCCTTTTCTTTTGCATGCCTCAGCTTTTGGGTACTCAACTTGAGATCATTTAAAAGGGTCTGATTTTGTTGTCATTGCTGATGATGAAGGAATTGAATAAAGCCAGCTCTGATAACAAAACCAATGGAATTACTGGTTGTATCGTTCATGAGTTTTCCAGTTTGGGTTCCTAATGTTGGGTTCCTTGAGGGGGGAAAAAAAAAGACTTAGCACAGGGATGGGCAATTATTTGACCCTGAGGGCCACATAGGAAGTTTTGACGAGTGGTCACGGGTCAGGTCAGCACCTACCTGCCACCCCCCTCCAATATGCAACACCTCACCAAAACTCCCTATGGGGCTTTGGGCAGGCACAGAGCAGTATTTGGCAATGGGATGGGTAGGGGAAGCTGATCTGTTTCCTGCATGCCTGCCCTGTTGGGAGGATGGGTGGGTGGGTGTGTGTGTGTGTGTGTGTGTGTGTGTGTTTGGGCAGGCACAGAGCAGTATTTGGCAATGGGATGGGTAGGGGAAGCTGATCTGTTTCCTGCATGCCTGCCCTGTTGGGAGGATGGGTGGGTGGGTGTGTGTGTGTGTGTGTGTGTGTGTGTGTTTGGGCAGGCACAGAGCAGTATTTGGCAATGGGATGGGTAGGGGAAGCTGATCTGTTTCCTGCATGCCTGCCCTGTTGGGAGGATGGGTGGGTGGGTGTGTGTGTGTGTGTGTGTGTGTG
>NW_017728992.1:47962653-47962981 GCF_001723915.1 Gavialis gangeticus | reverse complement strand
GTGTTGGGGGTGAGGGGCTGCCTGGGTGTTAAGTCCTAGGAGCCAGGTGGGGGTGAGAGGAAGAAGGACAAAGAGGAGGCGGGGGGGAGTGCATGCAGCAGAGTTCACCTGGATGGTGTTGTCTGTGACTGCCCCTGTGGCACTCCACATGGGGCCAAGCCCCATCCAGGGCAGCCTATGCCATGTTCCCACCTGTGCTTGCCAGCCTGGCCTTGGCCAGCGCGCAGCTTCTGGTGGGCCCATTCCTGGTGCAGTTGCAGCCAGTTGGGTGCTGCTATGCTCCCCTTGCCACCCATCAGAAGCTTCTCCCCACCCACCCACCCAGAGG
>NW_017728992.1:47945216-47962131 GCF_001723915.1 Gavialis gangeticus | reverse complement strand
CAACCCACCCACCCAGAGGAATATAACAGGGACAGGAACCACTGCTGGAGGCGAGGGTTGCAGAGTAGCACCCAGCTGGTTGCAGCCACACCAGAAACAGCCACGCTGGAAGCTGTGCGTACTGGCCCAGGCCTGGGCTGGTGGGGCTGTTCTGCTCCCCTCGCCTCCAGCGGCAGCTCCTCCTCTTGCTCCTGCCCCTGCTGCACTGCTCCAGGCAGGGGAGTCGAGGGGGAGATTCAGCCAGGCAGTTCCTGCTGGAGATGAGTGGAGCAGAGCAGCACCAGGAAAAGCTCCTCTGGAGCTCCACACGCTGGCTGGGGCCTGGGCCAGTGGGTGGGAGTGCAGCTTTGGCCTCTGCTCCATGCAAAGTGCCATGGGTTGGATCCTGTCAGGTGGCACATCGGATCCGGCCCATGGGATGTATTTTGCCCACTGACTTACCACCTCAAATAAGTGGCCTAATATATACTTTTTATATAAAATTACAACATTATTTTTTACTTGTATATTAAAAAGATCCTGAGCACCTGCTGCTCCCATTAATTCTTACTGGTTGATATTGCTAAAAAGAAATACTCCATTAATTAATTTAATTAATTCACTGCCTATAAAGGGATCTGGGAACCTAATTTTGACATGCATCTCAAACAAATTTTGGCAATGGACCCAAAAGGAAATGAGCATTTTATTAGATTGTTATGACTTAATATACCCAATTAACTAGAGAATTAGGACAAATCTCCCTGAGTCCTATCCCAAGTAGCTTTACCCCCACTTCACTTTTTGTAACTGGCATTTAGAATGAAAAACAGAGACTGGGGACCACTGGATCTTGAGTTCAGATTATGGCTGAGATGTTTATTTGCTGTATGGTGTTTGGTAAATCATTTAACATCTGCAATCCATTTTGTTCATCTTTTTTATGTGAAAGACAATTATTTAGAGAAGCCGGAAGGTAATTTGGTTGATGGCTTTTTCCAACACTTTGAATTACTAATATGTTACTGTGCTATCATTATCTATGTGCTACTACTATATACCGAAAGTTCTCAGCAACATGATGCAACTCAAACACGTACAATTTAATAGTTTTCATATGCAGATTTATTGACTCTGACCAAGTCTTGGGTTTTGTTCCAAACAAGGAGGAAAAAAGATGCATGGGATTTATACTTGGATCTTTTTGACAGGAAACTGTGGAATCATTAGGGTGGTTTTTGGTTTTTTTAATGGAAATTGCAGAACAAAGGAAGTTAAAGGATCTGTTGTTTTACCCAGATTGCTGCTTTACAAGGAGGCTGACTATAAAATGCTTACTTGTTTACTACTTGTAAAGCAATTTTTGCAACACAAAATGGCAATTCTGGCTGGGGTTTGGCTCTAGAGCATATTGCCGTGGTGAAGAGGATTGCTAAAAGAACAAAAACTGAACACCCTGCCTGCCACTGGGATAGGCAGGACGTGTTCCCTTCTATACCTTTGCTTTTAGAACACATCATGACCTGACACTGATCTCCCTGAGCAGGCAGGGGTGTGTATGCCACTGTCTCTGCTTTTCATGTTCCTTTTCAGAATAGAAGAGTGAAGTGCCCTAGACTTGACTTCCTGCATTAACAAAAAAATAAAACTTGCTTTATTTTTAAGCAGAAGTATAACTAGGTGCCCTGGGTGGGAGATGCCCTCTGCAGAGGGTCTCGCAGCTGCTGCTGCCACTGCTGCATGGATTCCTTAGGATCCACAATTCTGGTACCACTTCTGCATCAGTGTCTGGGGCCAGTGTCCTGCCTGGGTGCCCTGAATTACAGTGTTGTTCTGGAGCTTCAAATCATCATTCATTCAGTTCTTTATGTGCCCATTTCTGCTCTTTTTTTCTCTCCAATCTTTAGAAATGAAATCATGATAGTTGAAATCCTTGTGCCATTGAAACATATCACCACAAGGCTCTAATCTGGCAAAGCATTATACACATGCTTTGCCTGTACCCATTGATTTAATCCTCTTGAAATCTGGCTTTATGCTGGTGCAAGCATCTCTCCATAGGGATTTACTGTGGTAAAACCATGGTGATACAGCAGTGCTAGTTCCATGTGGACAGGCTAGTTGAAATGGACAATGTCTAGTTGGCAGCTAGTATCAAGTGGAGCACCCCAGGGGTTGGTCCTGGGGCTGGTTTTGCTCAATATCTTCATCAAGGACTTGGAATATGTGATGGATTGCACCCTCAGCAAGCCTGTACATGATTCCAAGTTGGGGAGAGTAGTAAGTACACTGAAAGGTAGGGCTAGGGTTTTGAGAAACCTAGACGAATTGGACCAAAATAAATTTCATGAGGTTCGATAAGGACAAGTGCAAAGTCCTGCACTCAGGACTGAACAGTCCCATGCACCTGTACAGGCTGGGGACCAAATGGCTAAGCAGCATCTCTGCACAAAAGGACCTGCGTGCTATCATGGACAATAAGCTGAATATGAGCCAACTGTGTACCGTTGTTGCCAGGAAGTATAAAGGCATACTGGGCTACACTAGTAGGAGCATTGTCAGCAGATCAAGGGAAGTGATTCTTCCCCTCTATTTGGCACTCATGAGGCTACATCTGGAGTTCTCTGTCCAGCTTTGGGGCCCCCACTACAGAAAGGATGTGGACAAATTGGAGAGTCCAGCAGCGAGCAATGAAAATGGTAAAGAGAACCTAAGGGAACTGGGTTAACTTACTCTGGAGACAGGAAGACTGAAGAGGGAATTTAACATCAGTCTTCAGTTATCTGAAGGTGGTTACAAAGAGGATGGATCTAAACTGGTCTCAGTGGTGGCAGATGACACAAAAAGAAGCAATGGTCTTAAGTGGCAGCAAAAGAAGTTTAGGTTAGATATGAGGAAAAGCTTTCTTATTAGGAAGGTAGTAAAGCATTGGGACAGGTTACCCAGAGAGGTGGTGGAATCTCCATCCTTGGAGGTTTTCAAGACCAAGCTAGACAACACCTTGGCTGAGATGATCTAGTTGGGTGGGGATGGTCCTGCTTTGAGCAGGGGGTTGGACTAGATGAACTCCTGAGTTCTCTTCCAACTCTAATTTTCCATGATTCTATGATAGGCTCCCAGTCTCAGGGAAGACTGTTCTCAGGCAGGAGCTTTTGTTGCACATAGTCTCCTTTTGTTCATGCACTGTTCTGCAGGCTGAGTAGCAATGATTTGCATGCTGCTGGGGGTTCAGCTCCCAAAGAAAACTGTTTTGCAGAAACTCAGAAATCTTGCTGCAGATTTAGGACATTCTGGGATTAGATAATCTTAACTGTGTTTATAGTTTTAGGTCACTTTAGCTTTGGGGGTTTCCTGCATAAGCATCATGTTGCAGTGTTTGGGGTTCAAACACAGCAGGGAAACCAAGCTCACAAAAGATAGTTTTCATGAAAACATTCCTACCAGGTTTTTGCTTAAGAAGAAAGCATTTCTTCATAATAAATCAAAGTGGGGGCCCAAACTACCCAACAATGTTCCATTCAGGAAATGAAAGTAAAGACTTGCATGAGCTATTGAAACATGTTACACAGGACCATCAGTCATTCATGTAGAAAGTGTATGCTGCTGGAAACCTGTAGTATTTGCCTGCCCTGAAATTCACACAAGTGAAAGATACAATTATCACTGGCTGCTGCCTGAATCAGGCTTGTATAGAGAAGATATAGATGAGAGAGTTAGGAGGCATAAATACAACATTTATGACACTTAGAAATATAAACCTGGAATGGGATCATTGGCTAGCCCACTCCATGAAGCAGAAATCAGGGACCTCTGTCTATGATGTAATGTAGATAGATGACTGTAAAGGGCCTCTTTTGTGGCAAAAAGGCCACTGTCTTATAATTTATTTTGCTCTTGTCTGTATAAACCAAACTGTGTAACATCTGTTGCACCATGTATAGGGTGACCATATTATTTTTAAGGAAATCCAAGACATTGCCTCTTCCCCCAAGTCAGCAACTCTGCCTCCCTGTCCAGCTGAGCCCTGTGCCCCTGAGATGCTGGGACTTTCCAGGATTTTTGTTCAATTTTCACCAACCAGCCAGGATCAACCTACAGAATCTAGGACTGTGCCAGCCAAACTGCGATGTACGCTCACCTTAACCATGCACCAGCTATAGTTATTACAGGCTCTTTAAATGGTCTAATTTGGGGCCAGCCTATGCCTAGCTCTTAAACTGGTGCACTGTGAAAGTGGAGAGGGAATGCAAAGAACTTTATACCTCCTGAAATGTATGGTTTGAAAAAGCACTTCAAAGTGCTGTTACACTCAGATAATGTTAATACCATTTGCCTAGTGCAGCCCAGCCATAATCATTTTGTAGCTTAGAGTCCCGAAGCCAGATCTTATTTCACCTATTAGGTGCCTGTGTATGAGCCTATTCCATTCTGCTCTGGACTATGTAAAGACATTAATATGCCTGCTTTTGCAATACACCTTAGCTTAAAGACTAAAAAAAAAAGAAAAAAAGCAGCAAGCAGGAGGGGAACCCATCTGCCTTCTGTGTTAACTATTTTTTCAGGGTATTGAACAGAGCAGAAGAGGATCACATTTAGGTTTCTAATAAGTGGAATAGGATCTGGAAAAAGGTAGAAAGCATGTTTTTTAAATAACAGTAAAATGGCTATACCTTGTGTAGGTAGCTAGTCAAACAGAACCAGATTCTTCCTCTGCAGATGGTATAAATCAAGAGTTTAACTCCCTAGGAACAGAAGTGAAATTACATTTGTAAAAGTGGAAAATCAAGTCCACAGTATTCAAATTCATACCATGAACTGTATTAACATGGCTTCTTCAGCAATATAAAAGAGCTACATGAGACTCTAACTGCGGAGTATCCTAATAACACTGCACAGTAGTGTACCAGGCAAAATCTGTGCTATTATACTACTGTGCAGTAGTATTAGGCTACTGTGCAGTTAGTACCTGTAAAAACCCATGCACCAGCACTACTGTGCAGTACTGCCAGTTACTGCACATTGATTTAGTACTTGCAAGTACTAAACTTAGTACTAAACTAAGTATTAAACTTAAAGTGCAGTAACTATGTCCTAGGCCTGGCTGGCAGGTGCATGGCTGTCCTGGGGCCTGGATGCAGGCGTCTGGTGGGGCTAGCAGGGCCAGCACCATGGCCAGCAGCAGTGCAGGGTTCTGGTCATTGCTGGCAGGGGCCGAGGTGGAGCAGTGGGGCACTGGGTGCTGCTGGCAGGGGCAGGGACTGGAGCAGCCATGGTGCAGGGAGGCAGGATGGGCAGGGAGAAAGCTGTCACATGTTGCCCCTGCACTGAGCATGCAGCTTCCAGGCAGGGAAGGGTCTGGGCAGGGATCAGAGAGCAGAGGTGTGCTTTTAAGATGGTTGCTAAGTGTTGGCAAATGCCTCTGGCCTCAGTAGGTGCATCCAGACATGCATAGATATTTGGTTCTGCAGGGACTAATTCACTCACTCACTCACTCACTCACTCACTCACACACACACACACACACACACACACACACACACACACACACACACACACACACACACACACACACACACACACACACACACAAAAAAGCCCCGGGAAAAAATAATTGTGTAACATCTTTTTGTTTATACACATTGGTCAAGATCCTGTGAGGAGCCGAATAGAGCCCCATATATATACATATATATATTAGACAAAAGGGGCAAGGGACAATAAAATATTATAATTTCTAAACTATAAAGCTGGGTCTGGAGGTGGGAGGGAAATACAGAAAAGAAACATAGCAATGGACTTAAAACAGCACAAAGAGAAATGCTTTTTCTGTGTGCAGAAGAATACAAGGCAATAGACTCTAAGAAATTCACTGCAAGCCCCTTTCCTAACAAGAAGAAACGGAAAGAGTAAGGGAAGCAGGGAAATGGCTTCCTCCTTGCTCCTGGGAAGAGTTAGAAAAATAGAACACTTAGCAATATAGAAGAAAAGGAAAAGTAGTTATGTATATTATCCACGCTTCATTCATATCTCAAGGACTCGCATAGTTGCACCAGAAAAGGTTCTAGGGCATGAAAGGGACTATAAAACTTAAATAAAAGCATACCCAGTGTTTGCTTTCTTTTATATAGAGAAAGGAGTAAGAAAATGAAATTCTCACCCCCACCCTCCCTTTCTGAAATTGTGCTCCCAGGAACCTTTATCTAACAAAAGCCTATCTTGAAACTGATACCCTGATAAAGCTTTTTCCTCTGATAAATAACATGGGGGGACAGCCTGCCCACCCTGGTGATTAAAGGGCATTTCATAAAGTCTGGTGAGCTAGTTATTTGGCACAAACTGCATGACCAAGGAAAGGTATGCTGGGCTCAGGTTTAATTCCTGTAATTATAGTAATGATGTATATTACAACTAGACCAAAATAACTCAGGTAATTACTTAGCTTATTGCTGTAGTTTCTGTAATGCCAGCCGTTGTTTACATCTCTGATTATATATGCAAAGCCCATCAAATCATTTACACTTGTTTTGACATGAAATATTTGAAGGAGCAAATAGTGATGAGATGTACATTATGTATGCAGTTATGTGAATAAGGACAAATCAGCAGCTATGACTTTTTCAGGCTAAGGGCCTGTTCCTGCATTTCTTTCATAAGCCAATGCTCTTACTAATTTAAATGTGAGTTTGGATGCATGGGGGCTGCATTTGGTGAACTGTTGCCTTGAGCGTTACAGATATTTTAGGGCTCTGTCCTCCAAGGTGCTGGGCATGTTGCAAAGCACTTAAACATGTGCTTAAATTTTAGCACATGAGTAATGCTATGGAATTCAATAAGACTGTTCACATGCTTAAGAAGCACTTAGCTGGGAAAGGGTCAGTGTTCAAGCACCTTGTGGGGCAATACCTAAAGAGAGGGAGGGAGAGGCAAACCCTTGGTGTGTGGTATTGGAGTGAGAAAGAAAAATGCTTTTATTGCAATTATTGACATGGAATAAGTATTGCCTTTCTCTGGTTTAATATGTAAACTTAGATTAGGTAACTTTGAAATGCAAGTATTAACCACACAGTTTCCTTTCTGAAACAATAAGTTTCTTATTTTATTTTATTTTTTAAAATTCCACAAATCAAATAGATATGAGGTTTGAATGTCATTGGAAATCCTTGGCTGTGTAATCTTAAGTTAAGTCACTTCACTTGTCAATGACTTGATCTGCCCCATTTGTAAATCTGTAATAAGGATGTTCCCCTGCCTTTGTAATACACTTTGAAAACTATAGATAAAAATCACATGGAGGAGCTAAACTGTTCCTAGCAGGCCACAGGAAGAATAATTTCAAACTGTTTAGTCCTTCATGATGCATCTTTGTAGTCAAATTAGAAGATCAGATAATCTTAGATCCTGTGTAATGCAAATAAAATCTATCTTTCATGTTTTTACATGTATGATCATAGTTCACTGCAGGTAGATTTTGTAACAAAGTGACTATGCTTAAAATCTCTTAACAAACTTGGTATACTGCCTTTTTTTCTAAAAGTTAATAAAGGGTAAAATAGTTTCAACTAGAAATGCTCTTCCTTAGATGAAGCTAGTTTACCCTTGGGCATGGATATACCTTGGTTTCAAATGTAGTTATAGCTTCTTGAGTATTTATAATATGTTTTTAATGGAAAGAATTTCAGCTTTTCTATTGAATCAAATTCAGTGTCAACACTGAGACAGAGGAGAGGGGGTTTTGAACAGTTTTTTACCCAGACAACATTTTGGATTTGAAAAATCATTTCTGCTTATGCTATATTAAGAAGGGGTCCACTTCTGTAAGAATAACTGCATCCTGAAGTCCCAGTGACTTCAGAGGCAGAGGAGGGGATATTTAGACTGTATTGTCTGGGTAAAAACTGTGATGGATTCTAAATATAATTTGTGCATATAGTAAAGGACCCAGTCCTGGAAATGAGCACCCTCAATTCTTACCAACCTCAGTGGGAGTGAAAGGCATTCAGCAACTCACTGAATCAGCCTGCAAGAATGAAGGAACCCAGTGAGAATACAGAATTCCAACAGCACTCCAGCTGTGCATTCAGCCCTCATTCAGACAGACCACCCTTCAGTAGCATGAAAGAATGTTTCAGTCCTTAGCCCATTTAATCCAGGGCTCCCTTTCACTGAAAGGTTTTAGGGGGAAAGATCTTGTCATGCAAACAATTCACTGAAGACTAAAACATGAGTTGCTTCTCCCGTAAATTACATATGCAGAAAAACTTGTAATAGGGGAGCTGACAATGAAGACTGTAATGAGTGCCCCCTCTTCATATTGTTTGGTTGTTACTAGGGTTGGATTACATATTAAAATGTATTGTCTTCTCCTTACTATTTGTGTAAGGGAGTAAAGTTCTTCCTCACCATTCCTCACTGCTTTCCTCAATTGGTATTGCTAATCTGGAGAAGTAGGCAAATAAATCATTTGTGCCAGTGCAGATAGCAACAGAACAACACTGCAATACATAGCAAACTCTCTTCTCAGAGTCTCTGAGTTTAAAAGCCTGCCCAACAAAGACCTAAAAGTTCTACTTGGTTCTTACCTGTGGCACCTTGATAGGCCAGGTTGTCACTTAAAGAATGACCTTGTGGTTAGGGACAGAAATTACACATAAACCAGTATAAGTGATCGGATATCAGTTCAAGTCTGTAACACAACAGAAGCTCAGTGCACACAGGCTGCTTTTACTAGGGCCAAAACCAGTTTAAGATAAACCTGTATGGATATAGTATCAGACTTAATTGATTTAGGTTAAATCGGTCTATTGAACTTCTGGCTCTGATCCCCTCCAGATTCAAGTTAACTCACAATCCCACAGCATCCCAGGATGCCTTGCACAAACCTCCCCTTGCAGTGTGGGCAGGCTAGCCTTGGCC
Organism: Gavialis gangeticus; assembly: GCF_001723915.1. Taxonomy (NCBI): domain Eukaryota; kingdom Metazoa; phylum Chordata; order Crocodylia; family Gavialidae; genus Gavialis; species Gavialis gangeticus. The sequence goes on along the minus strand of NW_017728992.1, from coordinate 47,953,239 downwards.
CAAGCTATCTGGTCCAGCCCAGCAGGGAGGCATGCTCTAGTGCCCCTTGGGTTCTGGCCTGAGCCACTGCAGGCACATGGGTGGATTTCTGAATCAAAAGTGAATGTCTGATCACTTACTTATCAGTTCAATCAATGCAGCTTTAACCTGCAAAGATTGAATATATCCAGCCTTGGGCTTTCTGACTGTCTGTACATAGCCTGTAAGGCAAGAAAATACTTAGTAATTGCACTGCATTCTATGGGTCTAGCACCTAGTCACAATTGGGGGTCTCAGGAAATTCTAGCTAGAATGAGAAAATATTGAGGAAAATGGGGATGTCTGATCCAATTCTGTTTGTTTATGAGAATATACAAAGTCCTGCTTCCTTGAGCAAAGAAGGTGTCAAACAGCCAGAATCCATTTCCTTGATCATAGCTCCAAATCTTTCTCCCTTTCTCTAGACTTCTCCTAGGGGCATACACGAGTGCTGTTCAGACTTTTTTTTTCTCAGTCTGCTTCTGAGTTCTGTCTCTGTTTCTCCACCTGAGCTCTCTCCTGGGTGCATAACTATGTACACCTGAACAATACATGGCACCCACCCCTTTTCTCCCTTTGGGGTGGAGACGTGCCACAGGTTTGGAGGCTGCTAATATTTCAACTACCTGTTCTCATAAAGGAGCATTAATGTCAACAGATGCATTGTTGATACATCAACAAGTTGACTTCCTTCTTCCTTGTTTAGTTCCTTTTAATTTTCCAATCATATATTTTGTGACACTAAGACTAGATATTTATCATTATTATTTGCTTTACCATAGAGCCCAAGAGTCCTGCTCATGGTCTCAGACCTTACTTTGCTAGGTACTGTACACAGAATGAAAAGACATTCCTTACCTTAAAGATTTTGCAACCTAAGCAGAAGTCAAGGGAGAACAGATGGATCTAGGCAGGCTGAGAAGCTCTAGGAAAAATGAGACCATGAAAAGAAGCGCTCATAGCCCATTGGTAACATATCTATTAGAAGGCAGGGTAGACATGCAGATATCTAGACTAACTAAGATATATATGTACAAAGAGAGAAAGAAAGAGAGAGCACGCCCATAAGCTTTTATGGGCTGAAGCTTACTTCATCAGATCTGTTCTCAGATCTTTTTGTGGGAATCATGTCAAAGAAAATTCTACAGAGGAATTTGAAGAAGACGCAATGAGGTAGCATTTTATAGGAAGGTTTATAGGGAGCAACTCTAACTGTGACATGGAAAATCTTTCCAGTGGATGGTGGTGGGCAGACTGGCAGTGGAATCTAGCCTTTCAATACTCAGTGGGAGGTGACAGAGCTATGAAGCTTTTGGAGGTTCTCTCTTTGATTTCAAAGAAAGAAAATATCACTTTATTCTTCCACCTGAGGAACCTCAGGCACAGTGTTGCCAAATGGCACCCAGCCGTCCAGCAGCAGAACTGGGATTAGAATCCAGGATTCCAATGTCCCAGTGCACACCTCTGACTGCTAATTCACACTACAAATATAAGGGCCAATGGCAACCTGTTTTCAGCATTCTCAAAACAGCGTGATCTGACTTCTTTCCCTGCCTTCCCAAGTTGTAAAACTTGGCTGCACCACCAAGAAACTGAAAGGAAGATGACCATCTTAAATAAATAGATTACAAAAAAAAACCCAGCCTCCTTTCATATCATCTTTCAGTTACTTATGTTCTCTGCTTTCATTGCACTTAGTTTGATCTGATTAGGGCACAGATCACTGTAATACAAAAAAGCAGAGCTCTGCAATTGACATGTTATAAACACAGGTTTTGTATTTGCATAACTAAACAACTGACAACAAATTTCCCACCACAAAGGCAGTCTTTGCAGGCTTTGGGTCATTTCAGCAAGGAAGGAAACATTACACTATAGGCACTGTGCATGTATTTTTAATTGATATCTTTCCTTTGACATTGTGGTAGTAAAACAGTATGACCTGCTAAGCTGAAAAATATTTAGGAACAAATCAGAAGAATAAATGGCTAAGAGTATGCTTGCGTTTAAGAAATATGTAAGGCAATAACTGCATACAGGATAAAATATATATTCTAATGGCATGTACATTCCCTAAGGTGTAGCTGCTGCCAAATAACTGTCATCAGATTTAGGTAAGTAGAAGAACCATCCTATATGTAATATCTATTCGGAAAGGGATAAAAATGTGTTTTAATATAGCCTTTCTTTAAATAAGCAGAGTTAAATGTCCAGTTCTCCACCAAGAAGCAGAAGCTTCTTACTGACTTTCTCTATATTTCATACAGATGAACTAGTTGAATGAAAATGACCACTTTCTGTCTACTTTAAAAAGTGCACTATAGATGCAAATTGGATACCAGCAATAAAAGGACGGGGGATTGAAACAATCATTTTCATCTGCAAGATGCCATCTTGTGTGCTTATCCATCATTACTAGTTACACATCTCTTTTTATAGGCCAAAGTATTGATAATCGTGTCTGTCTTAACTTCTTCCTCAACATGCTGTTAGTCAAAAAAGTATGTTGTGCCTGAAGTATTTTCCAACCAAATCTTTACAGCTACAAGCAAAAACAAATCATCACTAGTTAACTTTCTTCTTAAGAAATACACATTGCAACTTTTATAGTGATGCCACAGTTTGTGCTTAAGCTTTATAATTATAAACTTCACATGAATATACATTATAAGCATGTTTTTAGTTATGTCTTTTATGGTACTGGACCAATGAGGTCATTTTTGCTAGAAGAACATTGTACAGTCATTTTCTGCAGAAACAAGGGGCTGGTTCTACAAATGTTTTGTACATATGTAAAATTAAGCATCTCAATAATGCCATGAATTTTCAGGACTTCAACAAAACAGGACATGCCTAAATGCAGATTCAGGAAAATAATTTCAAGCATTTAAGTTTTTGAAACTTTTGGCATTGGATTCTTTTTTAGAAATAAGCAGTGACTGGTACATGTGCGGGTGGGGGAGTTAGTTCTTGCTCTCAGTTGCTTTGAATATTGGTAAGGGGCATAGTTGATGATGGTGTAGCAAGGGGAAAAAGCTTTAGAAATAAAAAAGCATACATACAATGGGTGTAAACCTTTGGGATATTGAATTCCACATGGGGTACAACAGAATTCAAGAACATTCAACACCTTGCAGAATCAGACCTGAAATATGAGCGACCCTGACTTTATAAAAACACTAAACCACTTTATGTCCTGTTGACTGAAGTAGGACTGGTGGGTCCACAACCTGTTGCAAAAGTCCATCCAATTTATATTATAATGAAACAGATAGCTAGATAGATAGATAGGTATATAGATCATTATAATATAGATTGGACTAATATATATATGAGCAGGGTTCAAAAAGTATCTCTATTTTGCTATGCTATTTAGAAACAACACAAGGCTGACATCTTCCAAATGAATGAGTTTTAACACTTGTCTTCATAGAAGTTTCACTTCCTTATGTTGTGTAGGTTTGGGGGTTACCACAGCAACTGTTACAGGGAAAGAAGTGCCTTCTCTCCCTGCTTTTCCATTGAAGAACTTGGGAGGCTACCATTGACTAGAACAAGGAAAGAAATTACAAAAGCCTCCACTGAACAAAAAGAACTGTGTTAAGTTCCTCCTACAGTACAAAGGTTCATATCAATTCCTTTTCCTTCAAAACACATTGAATATTCCAAATAGCTAATAACCAGTACTGAAGAGAATTCTGGCCTGTCAGCAATGTGAAAAACCTTTTGTAGTGAAATGAGGTGAAGTGGGTGGGCCTCTGTTTTGCATTTCACTGGATATTGGGGCAACTGTATTTGGAATTTATATATAGATTTCAGGGGTATTTATTGAGGTTACTTTTATCTATCCAAGAGAGGTTCTGTCCTGTTTCTGCTGAATGCTGTGGCAATGGACTTCAGCTGGTAAAGTTCAATATTGGGGGTATCACCAGTCTAGAATTGTTAAAAACTAGATAATTATCTGTAATGAAGAGTATACAAGTACAATGCATAAATGGCTTTAAACATTTATGCTTAGAGAAATGTGGTTCAATTTTGGTTTGCTGTCCTTTCTGATATTCTGTTATGCTTTAAAATAGATTGAGCTGTATTGAGACAGAAATTGAATCAAGAGGATGTAGAGAGTAGGTGGCAGGGAGAGAGAGAAAGAATGACAATTTGTTTTCTGGCTCACCTGGTTCACCATGACATGACTTGAAGCATCATAATGGTTTAGTGAACGATCAACAAACAATTTTCTTCCTGGTTGACAACCGAGTATTTTAGATAGCAGAAGCTTCAGGTGGTTTAACAAGTGCTGTCAATCATCTTTCAGCCTTTCATTATTTTAAAGTGCTTTTAAAGGCAGCAGGATTTACCTCAAAGGTAAATAGCAATGCAATACCCAGTATGGTGGATTGAAAAAGTGGAAAAATACTAACACTATGCTAAACTGCTTCACCTGCAATGGCCTCAGAGCACCTCTCCCACTAGGCTCTGCGTAGTTCTTGTCACTGCCCAATACTTGCATCCTCAGCCGCTGAGTTACAGTAAGATTGTCGACTGAATCCCCTGGTCATCATGAGTCACAGGTGTCACATCAAAAACCCAGCTTTAGCGTGCTGTTGAGTTACATAGCATAGCATTTCTTAAACTTTATGGGTTTACACCTCACTGTAATGAAGTCAGGTACTTTCTTGCCTTCCTAGTGCAGCTGCCACTACCACTCCCCTCCTCCCTGGCAGAACTGGTAGTGAGGGAAGAGGTGGCTAAAGCAGGGGTTGCAGCTGTGACTCGCAGGCACCCCTGCAGAAACTGTTCACACATATCCAGGGAGGGTGCACCATACAGTTTGGGAAATGCACAGGTAAAGGCAGAGACCTCAAGATTATTGAAAAAAGGACCCTTCCCACCTCCACCCCCTCCTGTCACAACCCCCTTACTCCTGACTACTGTCTAGACTAGGGAAAGTGTCCACCCCGGCCCCGGTTGTGTTCTGTCAAAAGCTGCTGGGTTTCAGTGGAGCCGAATTCCTTTTGCCAAAGACCTTTACAAAGCCCACCTTGGGCTGCTCACAGGAGGGAGGGCAAAAAGGACATTTTGTTTCCCTGGGGCTGGGTATTCAGGGGTTGGGCAGGGCAGACTGGACAAATTTGTAAGGAGTCACAAATTGGTCTTCATTTTCATGTTAATTGTTTTCTTAATGTAACTGCCCTGATAGCCTTATAGTGCTCTTGCTTGAAACAGTAATTTGGGCTCCTAGCTGTTTTTTAATTAAATGGGCAGCAGGAAGGGAGGGATTGGGAGGGGGCTGACTTATTCCACAATCAAAAATGTCCGTGGGCAGTACTGGCCAATAAAGGACATCTCTGTGCATGCAACTTCCATTTACTTTGGGGGCAGTAAGTATCATTGACCGGTACAGGCTGGGGACTAACTGGCTGGACAACAGCTCTGCAGAAAAGGACTTTGGGGCTACAGTGGACAATAAGCTGAATATGAGCCAACAGTGTGCCCTTGTTGCCAAGAAGGCTAACAGCACACTGGGATGCATTAATAGGAGTGTTGCCAGCAGATCAAGGGAAGTGATTATTCCCCTCTATTCAGCGCTGGTAAGGCCACATCTGGAGTACTGTGTTGAGTTTTGGGCCCCCACTACAGAAAGGATGTGGACAAATTGGAAAGAGTTCAGCAGAGGGCTGGGGCCCCCTGTGACTTCTGAGGAGAGGCTGAGGGAACTGGTCTTATTTAGTCTAGAGCATTGGTTAAGAAATACTGGTCTAGAGAGGACTGAGAGGGGATTTAATAGCATCCTTCCACTACCTGAAGAGTGGTTGCAAATAGGCAGTTCTCAGTGGTGGCAGATGACAGAACAAGGAGCAACGGTCTCAAGTTGCAGCAAGGGAAGTTTAGGTTAGATATTAGGAAAAACTTTCTCACTAAGAGGGTAGTAAAACACTGGAACAGTTACCCAGAGTGATTTTGTGGAATCTCCACCCTTGGAAATTTTTAAGACCTGACTAGACAAATGGCTGGGATGATCTAGTTGGGGGTGGTCCTGTTTTGAGCACAGGGTTGGACAAGATGACCTCCTGAGGTCCCTTCCAACCTGCATTTTCTATTCTGATTCTATGGAGATTCCCACATTTCTCAGCATCTAGACAACCGTTTCTTTCCCTTTCCTTTTCTATGTCCTTGTGACAAGGTATTTAGCCGAATTTGCAGATCCCTGCACCCTGCCCTGCAAAGCTTGTTCTTAAATAAACCTCTCCAGTTTTGACAGATGCCCATGCTGACTAGAGGCACATCCATCCCTGGGGTGGAAGGGTTTTGAAAGCAGGGGGTCTTTGTGTGGAATAGGGAGTCTGCTGGGAAGGAGAGTGGAGTGTGGATGCAGAGTTGCATTAACCCTCTAGTGGGCCCTAGGCAAACAAAAGTGCCCTACTTAATACTGTATATTTACTTTTTTCATTCAATAATTATATGAAAAATAAGCATAACTGGGCCCCTTCTTCACTTAGGGCCCCAGGCATTGTGCCTCGTTTGCCTATGGGTTAAGCCAGCCCTGGAAAGATGAAGCAAGCTGAATATTGGCGAACATGCCTCAAGAACCCATGCTGCTGCTTCATTCAGGGATGCTTTTTGTCTCTCAGGGACAAAAAGGAGAGAGCAGATTCATGAAAAGCACCAGGCCTTTTGATGTGCCATTTGGTAGCATGGGCCCAAGCCCATCAAATAGAGCTACAAATGCCCCTTGATAAAGGAGAGCACTAAGGCAGCGTTTCTCAACCCATGGGTCATGACCCAAAAGTAGGTTGCAAGAATATATGGGCCTTTTTCTGTGACTGTTAAGGGACAGGACTAGGAGCAGTGGCTTCAAAGTGCAGTAGAGGACATGTAGGTTAGAGACCAGGAGGAACTATGGTCATTTCTGACTGTGAAGGTGATCAAGCATTGGAACAGGCTGCCTGGAGAGATTGTGGAATTACTGTCCTTGGAAATTTTCAAGGACAGGTTAGACAGACACTTGGCTGAGGTGCTTTAGTCGGGGATGATCCTGCCTTGAACAGGGGCTGCACTAGATCAGTGTTTCTTAACTTGTGGGCTGGGACCCAAAAGTGGGTCACGACAATGTATGAAAGTGTTGCAAACAAACTTTAAAAATGCATTCTCCTTTAAAGGAGGAAAATGTGGAAAACTGTGGGTTTTCCCTTGCAGGCGGGCAGCGTTCCAGCCCACCAGGGGCTGTTTGGGGCCCCCCATGCCATGCACGCTGGGGTACAATGGGGTACAAAAAAGATTAAGAACCACTGCATGACGGGCATGTCACCCCATGGCTTGGGACAACTGAAAGACCAAACAGCATCAGGAATGAAGGTCATAGGGTCCACACGAGGTCCCAGCCGGTGCCCCCTGACTCTCGAAGGAGCTGGCGGACGGACACTGCCCAGTGAGTGAAACAGCCCAGAGATGTGAACAGACAAAGGACAGGAAAACGGCCCTACCGTCCCAGGTTGGTTCCCCCTGCCATGGTCTCCTTCCTGATCCTGCACTTCGCCAGTGGATAGCACTAAAAACTTGCTGCCTTTCCTTCCCTTTCCAGCCCTGACCCCTATCTGTCCTCTCGGGTCTCCCTTCTCTTCCTTCACCATTTCCTCCGCAGCCCCGGCTGCAGTCGGTGTGTTGTGCAGGGTCGGGGGAGACGAGGGCCCTCCTTTCCCTCAAGCTACACCCACCCCGCAGCAGCCCGGGGCTCTGCCTCCGCAGGCACGAGACAGCCGGGGAGGGGAAGGGAAAGGAAAGGGGGAAGGGGGGGAGCTTTTCTTCTCAGCTGGGCGGGCTGGAAGGGAAACTTCTGGGGTCACTGGGAGGGAAAACATTCCTCGCCCGCTGCGACATCATCCCGAGCAGGAGGAAGAGGAAGAGCCGCGTGTCGGCCGGCCCAGGAGGAGGCTGCTCCAGCCCCGCGGGCGGGCGGGCCGGGACGCGCGCTGTCGCTGGCGGGGCGCTGCCAACATTTGGGCCG
>NW_017728992.1:47895901-47945079 GCF_001723915.1 Gavialis gangeticus | reverse complement strand
TGCGGGGCTGCTGGGTGAACGGCGTGCGGCGCCTCATCATCGACCGGCGCGGCGCCGAGGAGGACTTCTACGAGATCCGCACGGAGTGGTCGGACCGCAGCGTGCTCTACCTGCACCGCAGCCTCGCCGACCTGCGCCGCCTGCTCCGCCGCCTGCTCGACTCCTTCCCCGAGGACCGGCCCGAGCTCCAGCGGGCGCCGCTGCTGCAAGGTCCGCCCGGCCCGGCCCGGCCCGGCCCGCGCGTGTGCGTGTGCGCGCGTGCGGGAGTGCGTGTGCCGGAGAGCGAGTGAGTGCGACCGCTCACCGGCTGTGTGTTTGGGAGTGCGTGTCGGTGTCCGTGTGTGTCACGGTGTTTGTGACTGCGTGTCCGGTGTGAGTGCGAGTGTGTCCGTGAGACTGTGGGTGTGTTACCGTGTGGGTGGGTGTTTGTGACTGCGTATCAGTGTGTGTCTGTCCGAGTGGGCGTGAATGTGTCACGGTGCTTGTGGGTGTGTGTGTCAGTGTCGGTGTCTGTGAATGTCTGCTTGTCACTGTCTGTGGGGGGGAGTGTGTCACCGTGTGTGCGCTTGTGTGTGTGTGTGTCAGTGTCTGTGTGTGTCAGTGTGGGTGTGTGCGTGAGAGCATGGATGTGTTACCATGTGTGATTGTGAGTGCCTTTCAGTGTGTGTGTCACTGTGTGAGCCTGTGTCAGTGTCAGTCAGTGTGGGTGAGTGTGTCACTGTGTTTGTAAGTGCATGTTGCTGCAAATGTGTGGGTGTGTTGGTGTGGGTGAGTGTGTCACAGTGTTTGTGAGCATGTGTCAGTGTGTGTGCATGAGTGTGAGAGTGGGTATGGCACCACATGTGTGTTTGTAACTGCTTGTCAGTGTATGTGTTTCTGAGTGTGGATATTTCACTGTGTTTGTGAGTGCATGTCAGTGTCTGTGAGTGCCAGTGTGTTGCTGAGTGCGTCTATGTGGGTGACTGTGTGTCTGTTTGTGAGTGTGTATTAGTGTGTGTCATTGTGTGTGCATGTGAGTGTGGGTATATTACCATGTGTGTTTGTGAGTACATCTCCCAGTGTGAGTGCAAGTGTGTGCGTGAGTGTCACCATGTGTGTTTGTGAATGCATGTCAGTGTTAGTGCTGATGGGCATGATTAGCATGTGTTATTCTGCATGTGAATGTGTGTGTGTCAGTGTTAGTGCCTGCGGGTATGGTTAGTGCATGTTAGTCTGTGAATGTGTATTATTGTGTGCATGCATGTCTGGGTGTGAGTGTGGGGGGGGGTGTCAGTGTTAGCATGTGTGGGCATGTTCAGTGTGTGGTTGTGTGTGAGTGTCGGTGTTTGTACCTGTAGATATGCTTAGGGTATGTTTATGTGCAAGTGTGTGTTAGTGCTAGTGCATGCAGACATGTGTAGTGTGTGTTAGTCTGTGACTGTAAGTATGTCAGTGTTGTGCATGTGTGTCTTGGTCTGTGAGAATATGTACCTGGTTTAATGTGTCAGTTTTAGCATGTATGTGCTAGTGCATGTAGATGCATGTGTGAATATATGTGAGTGCATGCATGAGTGGGGCATCAGCACGTTTTTTATCTGTTACCATGCATGTTAGGGGGAGAGTCAGACCTCTTCTTGGCTGGAAGGGGGAGAGGCTGGAAAGGAAGTGAGGCATAAAGGATAGTTTAAAGCCCATCTCCTGGGCTTCCTTACTCAGTGCCTTGCTCCCTTGGAGTAACTGACATGAGTGGCAATGTGGTACCCAGTCAGTAAAAAGGCAGAAGGTGGTAGAGAATGTCCCAGGGATTTGGCCCACGGCCTGGATTCCTGAGACTCAACTCTGTCATGCTCTGCATGCATGAACTCCTCATTTCTGCTGTACCCTGTGGATAGCATTGCAGACGGGGCGAAATACTTCCCTTTTCTACATGGATCAAAATGACCTGAACTCACTGAGCTTTGTATTGGCCTCCATCGGGTGCGGGGGCCTGGGAGTTTTTTCAGGGGTGACATAGAATGACCACATATGTGTGTGTGTATATATATGTATATATGTGTGTGTGTGTGTGTGTGTGTGTGTGTGTATATATATCCTTTGCAATAGAGTGGTAAAGTCTGTGGCTCTTCCCCGTGGTGCAAGTAAGATCATAGGGTTGAAGTAATTTCTCATGAAGCTTCTCTGAAAGCCCTTGACATTGCATCAGGCATGGTTTCAGTGCATATTGTTTAAAACTATAGCTTTAATTTCTTCACATTTTAAAAGAGCTGTGGATCAGAGACATTTGAGAAAAGGTTACCCAAATTTTATGCTATAGTAGAGTTGTGGAGAGAAACCAATTAATCTTCTTGGGTTTTTAAAGATGGGCTACGTAGAGCGCAGTACGTCTTTGGCCAAAGTAAGAAACTTGTTTCAGAAACTTGGAGTAGAAGGAAGCAGTGTCCCTTGCCTTAACATAAGGGACACTTTGCCAGTGCTTATTACCCTGTTGCTTTGGTCAGAATATACATAAATCATGTGATTAATATATCAGGAAGAAAAAGCCAAGAATGTATATTAGTTTCTCATAACAGTAGAGAAGTTTTCTGCTTAGGTAATGTCTCTTCCTGTGCCTTGTGAGCTACAATGGGAGGTGCATGGGAGCTGACATCCTGATTCCCAGCCCCCTGACTTCAGTATAGCCCTGCCAAACTCAGTGCAGTTCCTCTAGGTTCTCACCTGTGTAAGAACAAACTCAGTCCCTCAGGGCTGGAGACTGGCTATTCCCCAGGTAGCTTGCTCATAAGCATTTGTCTAGATTAAACTGAAATGTGGCTTGTAGGTACTGTCAGTCACTCAAGCTAAGCTGCCTCTCTTGTCTCCTGCCAGGTCTCCATTTGGTTGTGGTGTCGTTTTTGTCTTGTTAAAAAAAGTATCTGGAATACATTTGGTTTTTTCTTCCTCCTCTCCAATTCCTTTCTCCCTGCCCCCAACTGCGTATATGAAGTCTGCAGGGTCATTTCCCTTTCTGCTTATGGAAATACATAGCAGCTCTTCTTGGTTCATTTTGTATCCCTTTGGAGGTGGCATCTTTTCTCAGCTGACGCTTCCTTCCTTTTTTGGGTCCTTGCAACACAGATGGTATTTAGCAGAATTCGCAGATTTTCTGGTATCTGGAGGAAGGACACTAGACTCCTAGGCACCGAGTGCCCTCTTCAGACAGCCAAAGAACATTGCTGTGTAGAAACTGAAAATGCTTCCCTGCGGATTCATTGAAGGCTGAGGGGCAAGAATTTCACAAGTTTGGGTGTCTTACTTAAGACACCTTGGGTCTGATTTTCAGCCCTGCTGGGCACATGTTGGCCCTATTGATTGCAATTCCAGCTGTGGCTCTTCAGCAGTTTTAAAAATCAGGTCTTCAGTGTCTGAAGTAAGAGCCTGTTCCTTCTCCCTCCCCCACCATTACAGATTATTTATTTTTAAAAATATTAGGCCTTAATTACAAGTTTCAGAGACCTTATATGTGTAGGGGTGTTATGTGGGTTCTTCTCTGCTCACACTGGAATGCTGGCGCTCTAACTGAAGGGTCAGAGGTACCTTAGGTTGTAAGTAAATGAGTAATTAGGGAGGACTAGACATCTTTAGTAAAATCAATTTAATTTCTGTTTAAAGTCCTGATCAGGCAACCCTCCCTTATCTTTCTATTAGAATAACACTCCCTTTGGGAGGCTACTAGAGTGAATGAATGATACATACAAGTAAGGTTTGAAAAGCTGGACCATAATATTGGCAGTAATGAAGAGAGCATTGCATACCTTTTTGGTGCCTATAGTTCAGTGATTTCTTGGGTCTAACAGTTTAAATATCACCTGCATCTTTCTTGGCTAATCACTGAACCTATTTTCAGTGCAACATATTCATAAGATGGAATAAAAGTACTGAATTTTTTTCAACTATTTAGAGCATGCAACTAATAATTTTAATTATAATCATCTTCTGTTTGGAAGTTTTTCTGTGAGGGAGAAGAAGACTGCAACGTGGAGGTAACATGGTATTTTTCTGCAGAGCCTATACTTTGCTATAAAGGCTTTGCTCAGACACACCAAGTCTGAGTGTACCTGGCATACACTTGCATCATGTCATGCTGTGTATAGGACAATACTTTGTCTAACTCAATGAAAGACACAAATTTGAATTCATCTAAATGAAGTTTTTTTGTAAGCAAGAGATTAGTGTATTTGGCTTGCATGGTGAGCGTGACCTAACTTCAGTTAAACTTTTTGGATAAGTACAGTTTTTGCATGGAGTGTTTTAAGAAATGGGTATGTTTCCCTCCCATAAATTTCAATATATTTAACCTAAATTTTAAAAGTGTGACAGTTGTATGGAGTGAGAGATCTTGTACATTTTAGCTCTTCTCCAGAATGCCAGAGTATAATTCCTGTCTTTAATATTCATGGCAGCAGTGAGAACAATGTAAGCCAAATTGCCTTGCATCACAGGAGTCAGAAATATTTCAGGCTACTGAAGATTTGCTTAAGTAACTTTAGAAGAATCAGGTTATCCTGCTACTTAGGCACTCACTTTGTCAAACTGCAGTGCATGACATTCAAGGGATATTTTAAAGTAACGAACAGCAAAATAGGTCTAAAATACCTTGATCTTAAAGGTGGTTATTAACCTTGTATGGGCCTTTAAAAAATCCAATTTCTCTGTCAAATAGTGGACTCCTTTTGTTTATCTGTGGGTTTAGCACAAAACTAATGTTACATACTAAAATGTTCCTCCTTCCAGAGCATCAGCAAACTAGGGAAAAATGTTCTAGTTCCAGAATTGTACAGTACCAGTGATGCTAATACAAAAATAAAGTAACAGGAAAAAATGGAGCCAAAATGGCAGTAGGAATACCAAAAAATATGTATATAGGAGAAATATATATTACATTTCTAAGAAGGGACTGATAGTTGATTATGCTTTTTTAGAAAGACAGTTCTATAATGTGTTGCTTTGTAAAGTTTGTTACTTCTGACTGAAATAGATTTAGATGGATCATTGAATATCTGCAAATGACCTCATCTGATATAGACATATGTTTTTATACTGCACAGCAACAAGGCTTGCTTTTGTTGCAAGATTTCTCTGGAGAGTGTTGTGATTACATGTCTGAAATTACTGTTTTCTCATGATACATCTCCTCCCCTTGGGGCAGAGAATTTATGCTGTTTCCTCTGTGTTCTTTTTTTGAGAAGGCAAAGTAGTAGAGAAGGGAAGGTCTTCTTCCAGCTACTGAAGATCTCCAGGATCTGTTCCAGGGGACTTTTAGTTATCCCAAGACCCAGGGAGGACATAGGCATTTCAACATGTTTCAGTGGAATTGTTTTGCTGGTGTCTCCCTGGCTCAGAAAGCAGCTCATGTGGGGAGGAAGGTTGCTAGCTTTATTATATTTCTTGGCAGCTGATCCATGGCCTGGTAGAGTTGCTTTGCTCTCAGGTTGTCTTTCCCTCACCTTGGCCCTGGTTCATTCTCCTGGAAGTGTGTGGGACTCCACAGCTCCAGGGGAAGGGGTAGTTGCTGAGATGTAGCCATGAAGATGGCTAACCATCTTCCCCTTTCTGTGTAGGGAATGGGAAAGTCCATGTGCGGAGGGTATCAGCATCGTACAATCTGGCTCTTTTGCCAAGTGCTACAACCAGTGTATGCAATAACAGCACGTGGCAAAGCGTACCTGATATTTGGATGTCTGAAATGCCTTAGGAGGCTAAAGGCCAAGTACATTCAACCACAGGAAGAGTGATTCATTTTATATAGAGTAATCAGAGTTTTTGCTATAGTGACGCTTTTATAAAGTAGTTTTTTTGCATCTTAATAAGCTGTCTCACAAGTTTGGTTCTGTGCTGTTATGTCAGAACCTGCAGGGCCATTATCATTACATTGATCTAAATCAGATTCCTCCTTTTATGAAGATGTATCATCTTGATTCTCGTGACTCATGATGTCACGAGACACTTCACGGCATTTTCTTTCTTTCTGAAATGTGCCTATCCCTTGCTGTAGGCATATGTGGAAATGATATTAAAAGGTTCAGTAATTAAGTCACATGTCTGGAATTCATTTCAGTCATTATCAATTTGTGTGTTGTCTGTACCTGTGCAGAATTAATTACTGCCTCTGTATGCAAGTAACAGCTGGTGGAGAAGGCATCCTTTAAAGGGTGGCAGAGTTGACCTGTGATGAGCTGTAGAGAGAGCTAGAAGTAATTGTGATAGACCATATGAATGAAGTCAAATATAGAACATGAGGTGAGAACTAACAAGCAGTAACAACTGCCTCCAAAACACTGCCTTTTGAGAAGTTCTGTATCAAGACTTTTCTTAGAACAGGGGCTGACAGTTGGTAAGTCAGAGCCCCTTCCATTGAGTTCAGTGGATACAGAATCAGGGCTGTAGTCAAAGGAAAAGGCCTACCTGGGCTGTCATGGTTAAAGCATATCAGTTTGTACAGCTGATGGCTCCCAAGGAAGCAATGTGGCTTTGTGTTCATCCACCTTTGACTCCTTAGCCCTAACTTAATAAAGCCCAGACTTAACCACTAGCATTAGCTACTGAAGTCAGTGATACATTTTATCTTTTTCTAGCAATCCTGATGGAATGAAGCACTTCAATGCTATTGTTGTAGGGCCAAATTGTGCTCCTAGAAATTATGTCTTCTGGCTTCTCTGTGCACACATACTGTTTATACACATACTGGCTGCTGTCGCACCATTATGAGATTTTTTTTTTGTCTCGCAGGGCAATTCTGCTGTAGTTCTCTTTCCATGCTGCTCCTCTTCCATGTCTGATATCTCTTTTTCTTTGTCATGCTTTCCTAGGCTGCTGGAAGCTTTTTTCTTACTGGAGCATTAGTGTCAGTGATGACTTCAGAGTTCATCAGAACTTTTCCTTCATCTTCCACACTGTCTTCTGATGCAAAACACCCAGTAAATTCTGTTTCATGCTGGGACTGGATCAGCTGGTGCTGTGTCAAAGTTGTGGTGCACTGGGAAAGATGCATAGTTTGCATCCCTTCCAAAAGCTGCAGTGGTCTGGATTATGCCCATAACAAGTCCATCAGTGTTTATTTTCCTAAACATTGTGCTATGCTTACTATATTCCCATTTCCACCACTTACAGATTTATATGTGCTGTGTTACATATATTTCTTTTTTGTTTTTACAAAACAGTCTGGGAGTTTAATTTATGAGTATAGGGAGCTCTATAGAGGCAACTAGCACTTTCTAAAGACAGCAGCTGTGATAACACAAATAAATACACTACATCTATTGTGCCCCATTTCTTTGTTGACTTTGTCAACAGTTCATTAAGAGAGCTTACTCACAGCTTCTGTCTGGTAGACAAAGGGCACAACTCTTCATTATCAACCTTCTAGCAATGCAGTCTAACCAAAATTAAGTTTTTTATTTGCCAAGTTTCATAGTCCAGCTATAATGTTATAGGGTGAATAAAAACTTCTGGTTTCATTATAAACCCATCCACATGCCTTGGCTTCATAAAAGATTAATGAAGCATGTCAGAGGGTTTTTTGTGGGGGAGAGTAGGGGTAAGAGGATATATATTCCTTTAAGTTCATATAAATATAGTGCTAGAGGTAATAGTAAAGATTTCTGTTTTGCATTAAACTGCTGTTTTCTTTCCTTCTCCTCTTCCCTCTTCCTTACATTTTTGTTATCTCTTGTGAACTTTCTGATACTAAAATTGTGAGATTTCTGGGACCAAGAGTATTCTTTCTGTTTATGCTTGCAGTGTTTTTTTCAGTGGTCCCCAATAGTAATATTGGTGTAACTTTGTTTAATAAATGTATGAAAAACCAGGCAGCTTTGAAACTGGACTTCTCTGTCTTTAACTTGCTGCTGCACTTTGGAAATCTATGCAAGTGAAAAGACACATAAGCACAAAGAGTTACTTTAAACACCTAATGAAACAATAAGCTTTTATTTTGTATTGGGATTTAAATTACACTGTTGTTTTAAAGCACACTGTTAGGTGCCATCGTTTACCTCTGCTAAGTAAAATCTACCTGTTTTCTTGAGGTTATATTTGTGTGCTAAGGGCATATTTCAGGGTCTAAAAGTTTAAGTATCACAGTGACCAAAGGCACAGGCATGTAGCTAGCTGGATTTTCAAAGTGTGTAGACATCTAATTCCTATTGTATGGGTGTAAGTACCTTCTGAAATTCTAGTCCTGAGTAACCAACCTGAACAGATTCAGCATGTAACAGATTTCAAACATGCTTTTTAAATTTCAGCTTCTAACAGGCCCCTGGCAGATGTGCAGTTCAAGACAGGATGGAATCTGATGTGTGGTCCCCGCAGTTGTGCTTCCTACCATGCCACAAGTGAATAGTAGGAAGTATGATTGTGGGACTGAGCTCCAGATTTCATTACATCATATTGTCAGTGGAGGATGAGGCCAGAATCCTGATCCCAGGAGTCATCAGCTGATCCAAGCTCCCAGCCATAGGGAATCACTATGTACCCCTGTGGCTGGGAGCCATCAGCTGACCTAGGCTCAGCCGTGGGCTCAATCTCAGGGGCTCATGGCCTTGGGGGTGCCCCCACAATTAGAGCCTGGATCAGCTAATGTAGCTCCCAGCCTTGGGAATACTGGCTTTCAGTTAATCGTGTGGTAGGAACCAGACACAAAGTTAGTATACACATTTTTTACACAGATTTTGTGTAATAACGTTGTAGCTTATTCCTTGTTTTATCATACCATTAACTGCATTAACATGGTAACTACTCAAGATGTGATAATAGTTAATCTCATCTTGTGTGAAGTGTGCCAGGGAACTCAGAAACACCACCCAGTGGGCAGTGTTTGTGAAAACTAAACTCTTAGAGCATGAAGTTGATCATTGGGTGCATCTACATGTGCTATTAGCATGGAGCAGTAAACTCCGGTGCATATTGCACCAGACTTCATTGCTCCCAGGCACTGTGTTTGCACATGCACCTGGGACTGCAACACATTGAGCCAGGTCAGAGAAGTCCTGGCCTAATAGGGCCATACATGTAGATGTGGAGACTTTACTGTGGAACTAATTAGGCAGCTCCACAGTAAACGTCTTATGTAGATGTACCCACTGAGGCTTAAAATATTCTCTTCATAACTTCTGTGTGAATTAGAGTCTTAATGCGTGAATTTCTTCATTCCCATAGAAGGAGAGAAGAGTGGCATTGAATTAGGAAGGTGTCACAGGGGAGGCGTTACCCTTCTTGGAATACAGGAACATGGATATTGCCTTCTAAGATTAAATGAACAGCCCTTCTAGACCGGTGTCCTCATCTTAGAGACAAATGGTGGATGTTCCCACTATGGCCTTGCACATGCTTATTAAACACAGTTGCTCCAATATTAATGACAGTAATGAAGGAACATCAGCCAAGGATCCATTGTGATAGGGTGCTGCATAAAAAAATGGAAAAAAATAGTTGCAGAATGCTCCTTGTTTGACACTGGCTGAAATGCTGATGCATGAGGTTTAATATCCCTTCCCAAATTCCTATTTGTTGTTCTTATTATCCTTGATATCCATATAAGTCTCCAATCCCTTTATGAATCCTGCTGAGTTTTTGGCCCCAGAGCCTTCCAGGGACAATGATTTGTACAGCTAATAGATGGTGTGAAAAAAGAATTACTATTCAGTTTGAATTTCCCAATTTTACGGTCATTAAATATTAGGGTTGTGCGAAATTTTACCAAGTGTTTCATTTTGAAGCTGTTTCAACATGTTTCAAGCTTGAAACAGCAAAATCAAAATGAAACAAAAAATATCAAAACAGCTTCAAAACGAAATGAGGGCACTTGAAATGTTGTGAAAGTTTCAAAACAT
Source organism: Gavialis gangeticus (assembly GCF_001723915.1). Taxonomy (NCBI): domain Eukaryota; kingdom Metazoa; phylum Chordata; order Crocodylia; family Gavialidae; genus Gavialis; species Gavialis gangeticus. Next base: position 47,935,234 of record NW_017728992.1, on the reverse strand, counting down.
TTTGAGTTTCGAAGCAGCCCGATGGTGGGAGGCAGGGGAGAGCCAGGGCCATGCTCCGAGCGGCTCTGGAGCCCCATGTAGCTCAGCCCGACAGGGAGCACAGCCCTGGCTCTCCCCGCCTCCTGCCACTGGACTGCACTCTGGGGGGCTGATGGAGCTGATCGGAGGTAAGTGCCAGCTCTGCCCACCTCCCGTCTCTGGGCTGCACTCCGTGGAGCTGGCGGAGGGAGGCGGGCAGAGCTGGCACTGCGCTCCAATTGGCTCTGCCGGCCCCATGGAGCGCAGCCCGGTAATGGGAGGCAGGCAGAGCCAGTGCTGCGCTCCACCTCCTGCCACTGGACTGAGCTCCACGGGGCTGGCAGAGACAATTGGAGCGCAGCCTGGCGGTGAGAGGTGGGCAGAGCCAGGGCTGTGCTGTGCCTCCCACTGCTGGGCTGAGCTCCATGGAGCCGGTGCAGGCTGTGCCCAGCACCAGTCCTAGGCAGCAGTGGCAGCCCCCTGTCATCTGGCACAGATCCAGGAGCCTGCACCCCCGAGAGGAGTCCAACACAGCCCCGCAGCCCTTCTTGGGTTGCAGGCCCCCGGAAATGCACCTGGATGACAGGAGGTTGCCACTGCTGCCTGGGGCCAGCAGTAGCATCTGTCTTCTCCGGCGCTGGGTGCAGGCTGCATCTACTGCCAGTTCCAGGCTTGAGCCTCCTGTCATCCAGCACAGATCTGGGGGCCCACACCCCTGGGAGGAGTCAGGCAAAGCCTGGCAGCCCTCCTGGGAGTTCAAGCCCCCAAATCTGCACCCCAGATGAGAGGAGGCTTAAGCTGCCTTTACTACCTGGGACCAGCACTGGGTGTGGGCTGTGCCTAGCACCAGACAAGGTTGCTGCTGCTGCAGCCTGAGCCTCCTCTCATCCGGTGCACAGATCCAGGAGCTTGCACCCCCAGGAGGGCTGTCGGGCTGTGCAAACCCCTGGATCTGTGCGCCTGAGGAGGGGAGGATGCTGCTGCTGCTTGGGACAGGTGGCAGCAGCAATTTTCTCTGGTGCTGGGCACAGCCTGTGCCCAACACTGGTCCCAGGTGACAGGGTAGCCTCTTCTCATCTGAGGTGCAAATCTGGGGGCCTGCACCCCTGAGAGGAGTCCGGTACAGCCCTGCAGCCCTCCCGGGGATGTGGGCCCCCGGATCTGCACCTGGACAACAGGAGACTGCCACTGCTGCCTGTGGCCAGCAGCATCTGTTTTCCCCAGCACTGGGTGCTGACTGCACCACTGCCGGTCCCAGGTGGCAGCAGCAGCCTCCTGTCATCTGGCATGGATTCAGGGGCCCACAACCCCAGGAAGAGTCTAGCACAGCCCTGCAGCCCTCCTAGCAGTGCGAGCCCCTGGATCTGCATGCTGGATGACAGGCAGCTGCCGCTGAAAGCAAATTTAGTTTTCAAAACTTTGAGGTTCAGTTTCCAAGAGACCTCGGCACCTATTTCCTTGAAACTTGGCAGGCTTCATGCCCTCAGAAGGGGCTACCATCCCTGCATCCAAATCAGGCAACAAATGACAATGTTTTAGGCATTTTCTTAATTCCCCATTATAGCCTATGGGTGAAACATTGAAATGAGTCAAAAGAACAAAACATTTTCGACTAAACAAAATGGGACAATGCTTCAAAACAAAACGACAAAATGAAACACTGTCCCTTCAAAGCAGTGAAACAGATGTTGAAACAAAACAATGGTGTTTCACACAGCCTTATTGAATATGCCTTTGTTCTTATATCCTGTATTTTTCTGTCAGAAACCTAGAGGAGGACATTAACAACTGCAAGCTATCTCATCTTCCCTAGACCCAAGTCCTAGGGAACTAAGACATGCTGAAGGTTGTCAAAAGGGGTTTCTTCTTGAGAGCAAGCTTCTTGTGGCTAGAGGATAAATTACTCCTGTGTGTGTGTGAAAGACCTTCAGAGATTTGTAAACCCTGATGGCCTTCCATTCAACTGGGAAGCAGCTCACCCTCTCTTTTTGTTGTCCTCCTTGCCACATGGATTTAGGAGACTCTTGAGAGGTGTGCTTCATGGAATTGTCCACCTCTCTTTTCACCTTAGCCTCTCCAGTGGGTTTTCCAGTGGGTGGTGGTAGCAGTCTGGGCCTAGATAAAGGAAGGTAAATCTGTGTGACATGTAATTAGATATCTAATTGTGTGGAGTGTCATCACTAGTGGCATAACATCTTGCACACTTTTACACGAAGTACGGACTTGCTTTGACTCCCATGCATCAGCAGGGTTCTGTGGTTCGTGAGTTAAATCCGAGGGCAGTAAGGAGGGGTCTCTATGTCAGTTCCTCCTTTCCTTATTCATGTGATACTTGCTTTGGAGTCCATTGGGCTAGCCTTATTCGCAAAATGAGCAGAATTTGGCCCACTGCTTAAAATCTTGGCACCTTAAACATTATTGGAAAAGGAAGGTCTTATTCATCATCCAGGGAAGAGATTTATCAATCATATGCATGCAGTCATTTTTCCTTGTAAATCATTAGATTTTTTTTTTAAACAATTGACATACCAGAGTTACTCCCCATTAATAGCATGTATTATACCATAATGAGCTGTGCAGCGGTAAATGACACTCCTCTGCCAAGCCCCTTACAGGCTAAAAACAAGTAAATGACATCTTTTAAGTATTATATATGTTATATTTAGGCTCAATAGTTTCATAGACATGACCATTTATGATTGTTCACACTGATATAAAAATTAAGGGTTTGTGTAGGAATAAGAAGGCACAGGAGTTTCAGGTTAGCATTAGAACCATGCTGATGAGAGTTTATAGCATGTAAATGACTTGAAATGATAGGTAATGCCCAAATAAAGTACATACAATAAGATAGGACAGCAAAGTTTTCCTAGGAAGAGTTAGCACATGCTTTCAGTTAGGAGTCAGACTGTAGTAAGCACAGAAGAAAAGGAGGGTGAGCAGTATTTTGCCATGACATCAGTAGGATCTTTCCCAGCTCTGAGCTAAACTATGCATGCATGACTGAACACGTGAAAAACAGCAGCACTGGCTTCCAAACTACAAGACATCTTTTTAATGTATTTTTATTTCGGGACTTCTATATGAACAAGTGTACAAAGGGTGTGCTAGACATGCAAATGGAGGTTTTGGCTGTAGTTTTGCAATCCTTTCTCACACAGTTAACTCCCAGTGAAGTTGGTAGAACTGGATGCTTGCCCTTGTGCTAGTATGCCTATGTCAGCAGAGCCCTTTATGAAGATTCAGCATAAGAGGGCAGAAGGTTTTTTTGCTGCCAGTTCAACTTTACCACCTCTCTAAAGTCGCATACTAACCCAGTGGTGGGCAATTGTTTTGGGTGGAGGGCTGCTTACCCAGTTTTGGCAGGCTGTCAAGGGCTGCATGGGTAGCCCCACCCCCTGGTCACCATCTTGGGACCAACGTCCCAATGTTTTGGGACCAATGTCCCAGGGCCAGCACAGGTGGGACCCAGAGCGGGGCACATGCCAGCAGGGGTCTGTGGAGCTAGGCTGGGCTGTACCAGCAGGGAGGGGGGGAGCTGGCCTGGCTCCATAAAGCCCTTGCCGGCTGGGATCCCGCGCTCCTGCCACCCTGCTCTTGGCCCCACCAGAACAGGCCCTGGGACACCGGTGTAGGCCCTGCAATCCCATTGGCTCCCCACCTACTCAGACCCAGTGCCCCTCAGCCTCGCAGTACAGGTGGGGGGCAGCGCAGAGCCCTGACCTCCTGCTCGGCACGAGGGAAGAAGCTGGTGCTGAGTGTGCAGAAAAGCAACCCATGCGGGGCTGTCCGGAGCAGGCACAGGCAGCCCCAGGTAGGCTGCAAGCGGCTGAAGCACAGGGCGCTGGCCATGGGGCAGGCAAGGGGCCACCTTCCTTGCCCGGGGTTCCCACCCCCACCCCACTTACCTGAGCTTCCCACACCGGGGCAGCCACATGCTCCCAGCCCAGAAACCGCAGCTGGGGCTTCCAGCTGGGGGGTGGGGCCGTGCCCCTGCTGTTGTTGGAGCCCACCGGGACTTCCCCTGGGTCCTATTGCCCTGGCTTCCTGACATTATTGACAGGAACCAAGGGCAGAGAAATATTGATTTTCTACATTTTTTTAGGGGCCCTGGGGGCCACATAGAATGGTCCTGCAGGCCGCATCTGGCCCGCAGGCCGTATTTTGCCCAGCCCTGCACTAACCCAACCAAAAACTTTTCCATTTGACTGCATCCATACCAGGGGCTTTGCTACCATACATGCATTGGCAAGAGGATGTGATATTTTCACCATTTTTTCACTGTAGACCAGAATATGACTTTACTGGGAGCACAGAACCTGCAAACTCTGCTGGGATCAAATGTACAGAGGAGCTGCAGGATTACACCTACAGTTAATTGAAACTATGCGTGAAAGTATATCTGTTAATTCCTAAAAATATAAACCTCTTAAGAAGCTTCAGAATGCAAATATTACAAAAGAAAATGCATTGTTTTCAGTTTGTATATAAGGTATTTATCAGATAGTTACCATGTATTTAGAGTGTGGAAATGTAAAGGGGAGAGATCTGTACCTATTTTAATTGAATTTGGTGTGACTAACGAGAAAAGTATAAGGCAGGATTGATTTGCACCTTATAAAATATAAGAACATTATGGACTAACCAGAGTGTATGGGTGTGGGTGTCGGTGTGGGTACGTTGCCTGACTTCCTTTTTTCTGAAGAAAGTCAAGTACTGGTAGATATAGACTAGGGACAGAAATTACACATAAACTGGTATAAGTGATCAGAAACCATTTCTGATTTGTAACACAACAGAAGTTTAGTGCACATAAACCAATTTCAAAAAGGTCAAAAACGGTTTAAGATAAACCAGGATGAATGTAGTATTACACTTAGCTTATTTATTAAACTTCTGTCCCAGATTCAAGTAAACTCGTTGTCCTCCAGTATCTCAGGATGCTTTGCAGGGTGGGTGGTCTAACCTTGACCCAAACTGTCTGCCCCAGCAGAGCAGGGAGGTATGATGTAGTATACTCCAGCCTCTGGCCTGAGTCACTGCAGGTATGTGGCTGCATTTCTGGATTAAAAGTGAATGTCTTTTCACTTGCTTATCTGTTCAATCTACACAGCTTAGACTAACCCTTGAAGATTGAATCAATTTTTTTTGTCTGACAATGCTGATTCATTGAAACTCAAACTTTTCTTTCAAAACTGGCATGTTACCCTTTTTTTCAATCAGGCTAAACCGTCAGCTTCCAAAACATCTGGTGGCCATAAATTGCACACTTTAATGACACACTGTGTGAAAAAGAACTTCCTTTTGTTAGCTTTAAATTTACTACATATTAGTTTCATTTTGTGAGCCCTAGTTCTTGCATTGTGAGAGAGTAAATAATAAATCCCTGTTTACTTTCTCTTTGGCATTTAGTATATTGTAAACCTTTATCATGTCCCCCTTCCAGTGTCTCCTTTCTGAACTGAGCAGGCCTTGCCTCTTTAGTCTCTCCTCATATGGAAGCCCTTCCACACTGTTAATCATCCTTGTTGCCTTTTACTGTACCTTCTCCAAAGCATCCTCTGCCATGAGGAGTTCATCGATTTGATACTGAAGGAGACCTTTGGGACTGTGGAGTAAGAACTGCCAGAGGCAGCACTAGAGAAAGGAGAGGACATGGACTCCCAGGAAGGTGGAAGCTGGAAGCTTGTGACCTCTGGCATCAAGCAGAAATCTTCATCTCCACCTGCAGCAGTTCATCCGGAGACTATATATGGAGCCCTAGCAACAGAGGGTGAGAAGCACATTCCATTGGTGGAGGAGGACAGGCCAGGCCTCGCCAAGGTGGGAAGGATCGAGACAACTGCCACCAAGACGAAGCGACAGGTGGTGATGGTTGAAGATGCCCTTCTGCAGGGGATGGAGGGATCCATCTGCCAACCTGACCTGTTGTCTCAGGAAGTCAGCTGCTTGCCCGGAGCCCAGATACAAGATGTCATGGAGGGATTAACAAGACTCATATGGCCCTCTGACTACTACCTCATGCTGCTCATCCACGTGGGCACCAGTGATACTGCCAGGGGAGTCCCTGAGCAGATCAAAGCGACTACGGGTCTCTGAGTGCAAGGATGAAGGGGACAGGGGCTTAGGTGGTGTTCTCATCAATTCTTCTGGTCAATGGACAGGCCTGGGCAAGAGCAGGTGCATCCTGAAGATCAATGCCTGACTGCACAGGTGGTGTTGCCAGCAGGTATTTGGCTTCTTTGGCCATGGAATTATGTTCCAAGAAGAAGGATTGCTGGGAAGAGATGGGACCCACCTGACAAAGAGAGGGAATTGCATCTCCACAGACAGGCTCACTAACCCAGTGAGGAGGTCTTTAAACTAGGTTCACCAGGGGATGGAGACCAAAGCCCAGAGGTAAGTGAGGAATTGGGTGATGTGGAGGAAGAGCAAGCACGAGGGACAACAGGAAAGGTGTTTTGATTCTTCCTGAGAAATCAGGGCAATCGTCTAGGTACCTTAGGTGCCTGTGCACAAATGGACAGAGCCTGGGAAATGAGCAGGAAGAATTGGAAGTTCTGCGCTGTCATGGAACTATGGCGTGATTGGAATAACAGAGACTTGGTGGGATATCTTGCATGACTGAAGCACTGCCATGGATTGGTCCAAACTGTTCATGAAGTACAGGCAGGGGAGAAGAGGAGGAGTTGCACTTTATGTAAAAGAGGCATATGATTGCTCAGAGCTCCTGTATGAAACTGGAGAAAAGCCTGTTGAGTATCTCTGGATAAGGGTCAGAGGGGAGAGTAACAAGGGTGATGTTGTGGTGGGGGTCTGCTATAGACCACCAGACCAGGAGGAAGTGGTGGATGAGGCTTTCTTCAAACAGCTAGATGAAGTTTCCTGATCACAGGCCCTAGTTCTCTTGGGGGACTTCAATCACCCTGACATCTGCTGGGAGGGCAATATAGCAGTTCACAGGCAATCCAAGAAGTTTTGGGAGAGTGTTGGGGACAACTTTCTGGTGCAAGTGCTGGAGCAGCCAACTAGGGGCCATGCTCTTCCTGACCTGCTGCTCACAAACAGGGAACGATTAGTGGGGAATGGACTTGTAGATGGCAACTTGGGCAGCAGTGACCATGAGATGATTTGGTTCAGGATCCTGAAGAAAGGAAGGATGGAGAGCAGTAGAGTAAGGACCCTGGACTTGAGAAAAGCAGGCTTCAAGCTCGCTTAGGGAACTCATGGGCAGAATCCCCTGGGAAGCGAGTCTGGTAGGGAGACAAGTCCAGGACAGGTGGCTGTATTTTAAAGAAGCCTTATTGAGAGTGCAGGAACAAACCATCCCAATGTGCAGGAAGACTAACAAGTATGGCAGAAGACCAGCTTGGCTTAGCAGGGAACTCTTCAGTAAACTGAATCCTAAAAAGGAAGCTTATAAGTGGAAACTTGAACAAACAACTAGGGATGAGTATAAGAGTATTGCTTGAGCATGCAGGGATGAATCCAGGAAGACCAAAAGCACAACTGGAATTGCAGCTAGCAAGAGACTTGAAGGGTAACAAGAAGGGTTTCTACAAGTATGTCAGTAACAAGGGGAAGATCAGAGAAAGTGTGGGTCCATTACTGAATGGGGGAGGCAACCTAGTGCCAGAAGATGCAGAAAAAGCTGAAGTACTCAATGCCTTTTTCACCTCAGTCTTCACAGGCAAGGTCAGCTCCCAGACTGCTGTACCTGGCAGCACAGTTTGGGGAGGAGGTGAGTAGCCAACAGTGGTGAAAGACAGGCTAGGAAGTATTTAGAAAAACTGGACACATCCAAGTCCATGGGGCCAGATGGGTGCTGAGGGAGTTGGCTGATGTGATTGAAGAGCCACTGGCCATTATCTTTGAAAATTCATGGCTATCAGGAGATGACCTGGATGATTGCAGAAGGGCAACCACAGTGCCCATATTTAAGAAATGGAAAAAGAAGGATCCAGGGAACTACAGACCAGTCAGCTTCACCTCAACCCATGGAAAAATCATGGAGCAAATCCTCAATAAATTAATTTCTAAGCACATGGAGGAGAAGGTGATTAGGAACAGTCAATATGGATTCACTAAGGGCAAGTCATGCCTGACCAACCTGATTGTCTTCTATGAGATGACTGGCTCTGTGAATATGAGGAGAACAGTGGATGTGATGTACCTTGATTTTAGCAAGGCTTTTGATACCATCTCTCACAACATTTTCACTGGCAAGCTAAGGAAGTACGGGCTGGATAAATGGACTGTAAAGCAGATAGAAAACTGGCTGGATCATCAGGCACAGAGGGTAGTAATCAATGGCTCGATGTCTACCTGGCAGCCGGTATCAAGTAGAGTGGCCCCAGGGGTAGGTCCTGGGGCTGGTTTTGTTCAATATATTAATCAACGACCTGGAAGATGGCATAGAGTACACCTTCAGCGAGTCCACGACAGAAAGGATGTGGACTAATTGGAGAGAGTCCAGTGGAGGGCAGTGAAAATGGTTTGTGGGCTGGGGGACATGACTTGTGAGGAGAGGCTGAGGGAACTGGGCTTATTTAGTCTGGAGAAGAAAAGACTGAGAGGGGATTTAATGCAGCCTTTAACTACCTGAAGGGGGTTTGAAAGAGGATGGAGCTGGACTGTACTCAGTAGTGGTGACAGATGACAGAACAAGGAACAACAGTCTCAAATTGCAGCAAGGGAAGTTTAAGTTAAAGATATTAGGAAGAATTTTCTTACTAGGAGGGTAGTAAAACACGAACAGGTTGTACTCCTGAGGTTCCTTCCAAGCCTAATTTTCTGTTTCAATGATTCTCTAGTTCTTCTATATTCTTTTTGAGGTGTGGGGACTAGGACTGGACACCATATTCAAGGTGTAGACACAGCGTGGATTTATAAAGGGGCATAATGATACTTTCTGTTTTGTTTTCAGTTTTGTTCTTATTAATCCCTAACATTTTGTTTGCCTTTTTGATAGCTGCTGAGCACTGAGCTGATGTTTTTAGCAAGCTGTTTAGTATGACTCCCAGATCTCTTTCCTGTACAGTGCCAACTAATGTTGAGCCCATCATAGTATATGTATAGCTTGGGTTATTTTTACCCATGTGCATCACTTGACTCTTATCTGCAATGAATTTCATCTGCCATTTAGTTGCCCATTCACTTAATCGTGCAACATCCTTCTGTAGTTACTCACAGTCTGCCTTGGTCTTTATTACTTTGAATTGAATTGAATTCAGTGTAACTAACCAGAAAAGCAGAGGACAAGGTAGATTTGCACTTTTTAGACTAACCAAACTTCCCCCCTCCCTCTTCTCCCCCTAATCTCTCTTGCTCTTTCCCCTCCCTCCCTACCTTGTCTTTCGTGTTCTGATTTCTCTCTCCTTCTACTCTGCTTTCTGCAGGTCCTTTCATGGTATCTGATGAAGTCAGCTACAGCTCATGAGAGCTTGTGCTGTATGTGTGTATGTATACGTGTATGTGTATATACATACATACAACGTTTCTTTGGGAAACATTTTTTGGATCTTGAATGGAATTTCTGGGCAGAGAGAGACACTTAGGTTCAAGTCCTTGCTCAAATGAAGATTTGAGTATTTATATAAAGTGGAACGATCCAAAAAGAGAGACTGAGGGAGTTTCACCCCAACTAGCTAGTAGCCTGGTGGTTAGGGCACTTGCTTTGGATGGGGATACAGGAGAGCAGATGATTCTGTTTTACCTCCCAAATGAATGCCTTAACCACTGAGTTACTGGCATGCTCACGTGTGTATTATCTGTTGTTTCTTCAGTCCAGCAGTGCCTTGCTGTCATCCCAATGTGGAATGGAGAAGTTTTGGTGAGGAAAACCATTCCCCAGCCAGTTCTCCCTGCCAGCCTTCCATTTAAGATTGTGAAGGATTTTCAGTATCTTGAATCTTCAGCATGTAGGCTTAATCTTGCAGACCTTTTACAGAAAAATCCACATTCATGCAAGTGGTTCTATTGGAGTCCAAAAACGTGTATACAGTTTCTCTATAACCATATTTTATTCTAGTGACAACCAGATAAATAACATGTCACTACTTTGCAGGTAAACAGCTAGAACCACTAGTCTCTTTTCAGAACTGGTGGGTGGAGCTGTCTTTAGGAGACAGGGGGTGGGGTAGATAGGGGATGAAAAATAAGGCAAAATAGTGGGCCACTAGGCAAATATAAAGACCTAGCCAATGAGGCCATATCTGTCTATCCGGCTGTTTTATCAAGTAAATCTAACTGCTGTTGAGACAATCTATATTTAGTTTTACGAACGCTGTACTTGAAGGAACTTTGACAGCTTTAAAAAGTCACACCCCTACCTGGGAACTTTGTGTGTACAAGAGTTACAAATGACACCTTCAGATAAATAAGAATGAGTGACAGAGAATGAGGAAAAATATTTCTTTAAACTGCCTTTTCAATTTGTTGGTGTGGCACAATCCAAAGCCCTTTTTGGGTTTATTTATGGTCTTGTATGTGGGTCTTCATGTAGCTATAAGGATATCAAGGAAAATTTGATTGCACAGTCACCAGCCTTGTTGGAGTGATCAAGAGCAGGGTTTTACCTCAACTATTTTTACACTTTTTTCCAGTGTTTTGTTTTAAACATTCAAAGAGTGTCAGCCTGCTGGATGCTTTCTCTGAAGCAGTCTTTAGGACAGGGGTGGGCAATTATTTCAGCTGGCGGGCCACTTAATAAGTTTTGGTGAGCTGTCAAGGGCTGCACACATAAAATCTTTAAGAAGATATCATTTTAACAAATTATAGATAAAAAAAAATCGTATACTAAAAATAAAACGTCTACTATATTTTAATTTAATTTTTTGTAATATTCCTGATTTGTTTTCTTGAGTAGTGTATGGAAAAGTTATTGCATAATAGCCCAAAATAAAATCTTACTTTTATATATATTGTGTGTGAAGGGGGGTGGGATGGATATGGGAGTGTGTGGAGGGTGGGTGTGGGGGGTTTCCCATGTGCTAGGTCCCAGGAGCCAGCTGGGGGTGGGGAGAAGGAGGAAGGGAGGGGGGTGGCAGGAGGTGTGTGCAGCAGAGCTCACCTGGGCAGTGTGGTGCAGCTGTGGTCAGCTCTCCCTCCTCTGCCGTGGCTCTGTGGCTATCCCCGCAGTGCTCCACATGGAGCCAAGCCCTGCCCACTCCCAGCCAGGGTAGCCCATATCATGCTTCTGCTTGCACCTACTCTGGGCCTTCCAGACAGCACTGCCCCAGCCCTGGCTAGTGCACACAGCTTCCCAGTGGGGCTGCTACTACAGCTGCCTGGGTAATGCTTGCTCAGCTCCCCCTACCTCCAGGAGCTCCTCCTCCTCTGCTCCCTGCCCCTGCTGTGCCACTCCGGGCAGCAGATTACACAGGGAAGTCATGAGGACACGTGCCAGACACCAGATGACCAACCAGGCAGGGGGGAAGCTACAGCTGGGTGGCTCCTGCCCCCATGTGCAGGGCTCCAGCTTCAGCTCCCAGTTGCCTTCTACTCACTTGGCTGCACAGTGTCTGATGAGCAGCCACATGTGGGTGCTCGAGTGGGTGGAAGGTAGCTAGGAGCCAGAGCCCTGCATGCTGGGGCAGAGCTTCCTAACTGCAGCTTCTCCCCCTCCTGGCTGGGCATCTGCTCTGCAACATGTGTCCCCATGGCTGCTTTCACATCCCCAAGCTACCTGTTGCCCAGGGTAGTGCAGCAGGAGGAGGAGGAGCCATTGGAGACAGGAGGAGTCAAGCACTACCTGGGTGACTGCAGCCCCAACAAGAGCAGCCCTGCTGGGAACCTGTAAGCACTGGCCAGGGCTTTTGGTGGGCACAGGCAGGAGCACAGCCTGGTCAGGAGCTCAGTGTAGGCGTGCTGTGCAGGAGCAGGCAGAGCTTGGCCCAATGTACATACAGTCATTGGTGGGTGCTGCTCACAGGCCAGATCCAATTAGTTCGTAGGCTGGATCTAGCCCGCAAGCCATTTTTTGTCTATCCCTGCTTTAGGACTTCTTCCAAGTCCATTAGACTCTTGAATGTCTCAAATACTATGGTGGACCCTGTATTTTGAGCCACTCAGCTAGAGACAAAGCACTGTAATGTGCTCCACTGGATGTGGGGAAAGCCTTTTTTCCTGCAACAATAACCTTCATGGCAGTATGATAACAGTAATGATGGATGATTATGATTGATGCAGCAAAAGCCCTGTCTTGCAGCCTGGCTTTTTTAAGAATATGAAGTTGAAACATCTTCCTTTGAGAAGGCCATCTTCTACCACAGAATTTATCTTCAGAGCAATGAGAGACTACTTTTGAAGCAGTTTGTGTAGCTTCTGTTTGATTCTTTTCTCTTCTGTAGGTTTTCCCTCCTGTACTCTTTTCATTAAAAATCAAAGGAGGATGGGGCTGATTTATCCTTCTCAGAAGAAAAACAAGCACTTGATCAACATCCTTCCCTTTGTCCCAAGATAGGAATTCCCTGTATTGAAGTTAGAACAGCTACTTTCAGACTATGGTTCACCATCAAGTTGGATTAAAAGCCATGTATCAACTGCACACTATAATTGATATCCTGACATGCATTTTTGATTGAACTAAACTTGTCAGCTCTAGGTAGATGTTCAGATCTGTGATTTATATTTTCATCCTTAATTGTAACTTGATCTTTTTTCTAGGACTTATCACAATAAAAGAGTCCCATGAGATAGAAGCCAGGCTTAATGAAGTGGAGAAGCTTCTGAAGACTATTATAAATATGCCATGGAAAGTAAGTATGCCAAGTGCCATACCCTCCTGAGCTTCAGACCCTGATTTCTTCACATAGATTGGAAGCTGGGTGGCTTATTGAGCAGAAGGAGGAGCTGGTCAAGGCCCTGCACAGTGTCATCTCTACCTCCTTCACTGTCTCCTGCTTTTCCTACTGCATTATTTCTGCCTTTACTGTCACACAGCCCTTTAGTGTCCCTCTCTTATTCATCCCTTGGCACATCTCCATCCTTTGCCTTGCGTACCAAACTGCCACCGTCAATTGATTTGATTAGACTCCTGCTCACAACACATTCTTTGAAGCCTGACACAACTAATTCACTTAAGGAATGTTCTTTTTCCCCTTGTCTTTCTGTACACTTACACATATGTTTAATATGTCTGGGATGATATACATATGAATAAGCAGGCTGGATAAGCATGTGTCTAAGATGGTATACGAATAACACATCTTGCATTCATGAAAAGAGTTGAACTAGATGATCCACAAGGCCTCTTTGAGCTCTAGAATTCTGTCTGACCTGTGCAGTTTGTTGAATTGAGGGTCTGACTTTGCCTTCGCATTCACAAGAGAAGACCCTAAATTACTTTAGTGGAGCTTAGTGTGGGCACAAATGTCCCCATGTATGTTTTCAGCTCTCCTTTCCCCCACCCCCTATCCTGGGACAGGTCGTAGACTTATTTGAGCAAGAGTGACCCTGTATTTTCTTCTGTTTATTGTTCCAGGTATACTAAGGACACTTGTTAAATAATAACAAAATGAGTAAAAATGTGTACCCTTGCCCCTTTTTTGCTTCCTTTTAATTGTAGCAGGACTTAGTCCCTTTTTTTTTAATTGGACAGGTCACTTCATCTCTTTGTCCCCTTGGTTGTCCATTTGCAAAAAGGTTATAGCACCATTTGTTTATCTGGTAGGCTATTGGGAGACACACTTAATGTTTCCAAAACACCTTGAGGTGCTTCAGAAGGGATATTTAAAGATCATGAAAAGATCATGATTCCTGAAATTCAGCCGCAGACCTATGAGTTAGGAGACATGGGATGTGTTCTTGGCCACAATAGAGATTTTGTTCTATGAATGGACAGGTTTTCCAACATGAGCAACTGTAATGGGGATAAAAATATTTTGCATGGAGAAATAATTAATTATTTTTAAGGTGCTTTCATTCCTCAAAAGGAACATGCTATAGAAATGACAAAGTATCTTTTATCGACGTAATACTTTTAGTGCAATGAATGAAGGGCCAGGCAATTCATCAAGGGCCAGACAAAGTCTAACTGTATGCCAGTTACAGTAATTCTGCATGTCAATTGTATTGCTATATAAAGGTCTGGGATGCTGAAATAAAGTGTGTAGTCATTTCCTCATGTCATGACAGAGTACTTACCAATAAAGCTCACTTATACAAAGGCTGGTTGCATGAAAATAAACAAACTCCCACTGGAAAGAAAAAACACATGACTAATTGGTGACTATTGAGACCGTCAACTACTTTGAATGGATTTCACATCCATAGATCATGGGCCTGCCTTGCTGCTTGTATATATCAGGATGAGCTCTTTTGAACTCAGCGGAGCTGTACTAATCTGTGAGCAATGTAAAAGGAGTTTCAAATTGCACTGACATTTGGCAAGATGAAGTGACTTATCTAGGGTCATCCACCAGACCAGTGGCAGGTCCAGAAAGAAAACCCAGGTTTTCTGATTGTTTTATTGAATTTTATATAAAACACCTAGAAAGTCACTGATGGGCAAGTACCAAAGCAGTAAGCTATAAGTAATAACTTATTAAACTAAACCTGAGAGTATGTGGCATTCCCACTGTAGTCCATGCAAGTTCCATCTACTCAGCTTTACTTAAGACATGAGCCAGTAACTGATGGCAGCAGGAACAGGATAAATAAAAGAAATGATTAGCCCGGGAATTCACTTTTAAACATATTTTTTCCCCTTTGATAGATTCTTTTTTCCTCTTTTTCAGTATTCTAGATCAGAAGTCGTCCTTACCTTCTTTGAAAGATCTCCTTTAGATCAAGTGTTGAAAAATGACAGTGTCCATAAAATTCAACCAAGCTTTCAAAGTCCAGTTAAAATATCAGGTAAGAAAGAATGGCTGAATAAAAATAGTTTTGTACTCTTGCTTTACAATTTATAGAATATCTTGGTGGAGGGCAGAACATAGTATATATGGTAGAGGTGTGGACACGAACAAAATATCTCCTTTAGGCATTTTGGGAATTTTACTTCATTAGCTGCTTGGCATCCATTAGCCATTCCTTGAGAAGTCTTTACCCTTGTGGTGCACATACAATTGCATCATCCTAGAAGATCTTTGGTATGAGAAACATAATAATATATTATTTCTGTAAGATGTACAAAGTTATTAAAAATAAATTGGTTACAGTTTATACTAAGGGCATATTTATAAATATTTGATAAAAGATTAATGAATGAATAATAACTATGATAAACACCTGAGCAGTATGTCTTACAGTTAGTTTCAACCTCATTGGTAGATTTGTGAAAATGATTATAAATGGTGAAGTCACTTGTTAATTGATCGGTTATCATACAGTATATGAATCCTTTATAAAACTATTTATCAAGATACCTTTCAAGAAAAGCAGGAGCATGCAGATCTGATGGCTGTAACAACAGCTAATACCACTACCAGAGGACACCTTGTTAAGTCTTATTGTGTACCATGACATTATACAATATCATTCATTTTGTTTGATTGTCTCCTCTTGACTTCTTTTCTCTTTATGAGGCCTCGGGTCATGTTTTACAAATGCTCGTTGCCATATGGGTATGTTCAGAATGATTTTGACCCTCCTACACCCATTCAGAAATTGCTGCAAAGTTGACTTTAACTATTTCACTCCTCACTTATACATCCCTCTGCCATGTTAAAAGACAGAAGTTTACTCATCTTAACTTCAAAGGCCCCTGAAACTATAGGCCCATAAGCCTCACATTGGTTTTGGGGAAAATCCTTGAAAAAATTATCAAGGATCACATCTGTGAGGGGCCAGCAGGGGAGATCATGCCCAGGGGAAATCAACATGGGTTCATCAAAGGCAGGTCCTGCCAGACCAACCTGATGGCCTTTTATGACCAGGTAACTAAATCCCTGTATGATGGTGTCGCCATGGACATAGTCTTTCTGGACTTTAAGAAGGCCTTTGACACTGTCTCTCACCCCATTCTCATTAATAAACTAAGCAACTGTGGCATTGATGCCTACACAGTTGGATGGGTTAGAAATTGGCTGATGGGGCACACCCAGAGAGTTGTGGTGGACGGGTCGTACTCGACCTGGCGGGAGGTGAATAGTGGGGTCCCCCAGGGCTCAGTCCTGGGGCCTACACTGTTCAACATCTTCATCAGCAACTTGGACGAGGGGGTGGAAAACACATTGTCCAAGTTTGCCGATGACGACAAGATGTGGGGAGTGGTAGGCATGCTCGAAGGGAGAGAGAGGCTGCAATTAGATTTAGACAGACTACAGAAGTGGGCAGATAGTAATAGGATGGGGTTCAATGTAGATAAATGCAGGGTGCTGCACCTGGGGAGAAGGAATCCACAGCATACATACAAGCTGGGGAGTTCCCCCCTTGAGAGCACAGAGGCGGAAAGGGATCTTGGAGTCATTATTGACTCCAAGATGAACATGAGCCGCCAATGCCAGACCACAGCCGGCAAAGCCAACTGCACCTTGTCATGCGTCCAAAGATACATCTCAAGCCGGTCCAGAGAGGTGATACTCCCCCTCTACGCGACATTGGTCAGGCCACAATTGGAGTACTGCATCCAGTTCTGGGCACCGCACTTTAAGAAGGATGTGGCCTGCCTTGAGAGGGTTCAGAGGAGGGCCACCTGCTTGGTGAGAGGGCAGCAGGGCAGGCCCTGTGAGGAAAGGCTGAGGGACCTGAACCTGTTCAGCCTCAGCAAGCAGAGGCTGACAAGGGGATTTGGTGGCTGCCTACAAACTCGTTAGGGGAGATCAGCAGCAAATAGGAAGGGCCCTAATCCCCCCAGCAGCACCTGGGGTGATGAGGAACAATGGCCAGAAGCTGCTGGAGAATAGGTTCAGGTTAGAGATTAGGAGGCACTATTTTACTGTTAGGGTAGCTAGGATCTGGAACCAACTTCCTAGGTAAGTGGTCCTCGCTCCTACCTTGGGTAAATTCAAAAAGAGGTTGGATGAACACCTGTCTGGGGTTGTGTGATCCCAGCGTGTGCTCCGGCCAGTGGCAGGGGGTCAGACTAGATGATCTATTTAGGTCCCTTCTGACCCCAAACTACTATGAAACTATGATTGATGCATTTAACAGCAAAGCCACCTGCTTAAATAATGCTAAGTATATACACAGACTTCAAAGACATGTAATATATGAGTTGAGATAAATGTGGAACAGTAGTTTTATGCTTCATCCAGCATCCAGGTGAAAATTCAGGGGGAATGTCTACACTTCTGTCTCTGCAGTTCAGGTAGGTATGTTGGAGACAGCTTTTAACTACCTAGCTCCTGTAATGTTGGGACTGGGAATGTGGCTGTGGCAGCTGACAAAAACCTGCTACAGAAGTTGGTTAAATATTCAAGTTGGTAGCCTGTACAGAGCTCCTCATTCCTGGAGTAACATTACCTGCAGTACCCAAAATAGCTAGTTTAAAACTACCTTGTGTATGCCAGAGTGAGCTGCTGCCACAGCATGGACTGCAGTGCAGGTGCACCAATTTTTTAATCAGCATGTGTGCTGCATCTCCACTTATCTAATAAAGTATCATGTGAGGAGAGTATGGCTAATAGTCCTAATCCACCTTACCCAGGGTATGTGTCAAGAAGTGGTGGGTACCTTAATTAATCTAAACTACAGAAAGTCCTTATGATGAGAACCTCTGTGTACCTATATTGATAAGAGTTGTAGATAGATGTACCCAGGAGGTGTGAATGCAAATGCAGGGAATTAGTCATTAGTTCTTTATATGATACAGCTTGTACAGTTGAAAGATATTTACCTACTTTATGGACATACAGACTAAGCTGCAATTAAGTAGAACTGGTAGGATTTTTTGAAGGAAATTTTTCCTCTTGGAAAATTCATACTTATAAATGTAGCTAAGCCTGATCTAATGGCAAGGATATACGCTTATACATAATTTCTCTGCAAGTTAATTAGGAACGATACGTAATGTTTTGTGCATAGTTTTATGTTGGTCACCCATTTCAGTGCCTGACATGCTACACCGTCTGTCATCTTTCTTTACTTCTAAATTCTGTTTGATCTCTGAAAGTGCATATTCAGTCAGGCCTCTTGTGGAGTAAGTTCTCAAACACTGTACTGTAAAGGGTAGTCTGCTTGAAATTAATGTACTGCATCCGATGCTTATGTGGGTCTAAGCCAAGTATGACTTCCTTGAAACTGTGTTGCCTGACAGCTGATGAATCATTGTTTTTGTAGAACTTGGGGTTTATTTTGCTGTGAGAAGGAAATAATAGTTTAACTTAACAATCTCTTGCTCAGTGTGTGCCTGTAAGCACATGGCATGGTGGGAACAGAAAACAGATGGAATATGCCCACTATGTGGTAGGTGGAGCAGCAGTAGTTTGCAGCAATAAGGGCATGTCTATACTGTTGTCACTGCTGGAACCTCAGCATAGCATAGATGTATCCTAACTAGCTTTAGACTAGTTGTCTCCAGTACTGTAGCAGTCTAGATCTGCATGGGCTTAATTTCTGAGCATTTACCCAGCATCTCAGATGGGGTTTGCAGCCAGCATGAAGCTCACTCAGTGTAACTGTAGCCAGGCAGCTACTAATATCAGTTGTAGCAGGTTTAAAGTTAGCAAAGATTTTAGATATGTCTATGCAATCTGTAGCCACAGTGGTGATTGCAGTATAGACCTGCCCTGAGTGCAGAGGTGGATCTAGAGGGGGTGTGATGGTACAGTTGCATGCCCATTTGGCTATTGCATGTGAGTTCCAGAATGGGGTCGAATCTGCCCAGAGTTCCTGCTTTTATGCAGCTCTGGAGCCCAGGGGGTAAGCACTGCTAGTACCACGGCCACTGCCAGTATCTAGTTCCTTCCTTTCCCCTGCTGATAAATTGAGCAAGAAGGGAAGGGAGAAGAAGAGTAAATGGCAGCAGCCTTCATACCCTTAGCTCCCTTGCCACATGAAAGCAGGGACTGTGATCAGACCCTACCCCAGTCAGCTGGTGAGCTCAGAGATCACTGCTTATGTGAAGCCCCACCAGGAATCTGTGTTGACCAGGCAGTATTCTCCGAGCTCACTACTCATGCGCAGCACAGCCCCAGTGGCGGGGGGGGAGGGGAATTCACCTTTCTTGTCTCATTCCTGGATTCACTTCTGCCTGCATGCACTCACATGGTAGCTACTGGTTCTGGTGTTCCTCTGTCTTATGTTGAAAAAGTCGGGTGCAACCCCAGTTGTCAGTAGTTACACTAACTAGTATAAAATGATGCAAGACAATGAGGACCAAAGCCATTGTTTCTAATAAGTGAAAGTCCTATATGTCTGATTAGCCAACAGAATTCTATGTCAATCACCTTTATTTGTTGGCAGGTTATATCAAATTTAAAAACAAGCTTTTAATTGATATTAGGCCATTCTAAATTTTGCACAATGAAATGATTTCCCTTTTTAGTCCAGGGTGCCACTAGATGGCGCTACATGTTAACATTGGAAATGGTTTGTGCTGCAGACAAATGCTGTAATATTCTTAGGTCGCATCAAGGGCATGAGGAGGAAAAGAATGCTGTGGCATTCCAGGCTTACTTCACGTTGGATTTGATACACTTTCTAGGCAGCTTGTGGTATCAGAATAAGCTGCAAAAATATTTTCTATTCACTAAAAAAGAAAACAACCTATACCCAAATGCAGTCCAAATCAAATGGGGTTGGGGTGGAATTCATCAGATGATATCTGAATTTAAGCTTTGAGTTCACATCTCAATCTATCATACAATGTTTGCTAGAAGATGAGTCATGGTTGAAGTGTGATTCTGGAGGGATGCAGTAAAAAGCCACCCACACATACATTCTATTGAACTT
This sequence comes from Gavialis gangeticus, assembly GCF_001723915.1. Taxonomy (NCBI): domain Eukaryota; kingdom Metazoa; phylum Chordata; order Crocodylia; family Gavialidae; genus Gavialis; species Gavialis gangeticus. The sequence goes on along the minus strand of NW_017728992.1, from coordinate 47,915,380 downwards.
GGATGCAATCAGAAATAGACTCAGAGATTCATTTCTTTAACAAAAATCTGGAAGCACATAAGCATTAACCTGAATGCCAAAATGCATCTTTATCTAAATACATTTTTAATGCATTAATTAAATTGATGCTGAGGTGACATTGTAGCCGTGATGGTCCAGGAAATATGCAAGAGGTAAGAATTTTTGTGGCTGATATCTTTTATTCAACCGACTGTATGGCTGGGATAGACATAGGCAAGCTTTCAAATATCACAGTGTTGTGTTGCACATTACACTTAGGACATACTAACTGCACTTAAAACATTTGCATTCAATTGTTTGAGCGGCAAATATATGCTAAGTGCCATCGTAGCATAGGTTGTAGCTGTGTTGGACTAATATCTGATATCAGATTCACACAAAGAACCTTGTCTGCCGATCATAGCATAGTAAATTTAGGAGTTTCCCAGCAAGGAGTATCTGCAGATTGGATTACCTACCATGTGTTGAATTAGCCTCTGCCTGCTCACAAGAGGAAATACCATTAGGAACGTTCTGTACATTGGCAGGGTTGGGACCAACAAACAGCTGTTTGTTGATGTCACCTCCTGCAGCACACGACGGCATACCAGACTCTTCGAAGACTCCAGTGCTTAGAATGTGGGTTTTTTTAGACTGCAGTAAGCATTACTGTGTGACTGCTCAGAAAGCCTTCAAACTTGTAGCAATGCTACCACAATCTAAATAAAACATGTCTTAAGTGTAATGTGTGACAAGGGTCACAGTATCATTCCTTAGGCCTTCCTGTATAATTAAAGCCCTCTCTACACATTATAGGTATAATTCAATTAACTGGTTAATTGCATGATTACCTTGAGACCAGCTACACATACAAAGTAGCTATCACACAATAAAAAGCTCCAACCAGCTATAAAGTTAGACCTCAAAAATGTATACTAACTTTATATCTCGTTGCTATCGAGCTTTAATTTGTATGTGTAGCAGGGACTTCCCTGCAGCTGGGAGCCCCATCAGCTGACAGGGCTCCCAGTCTCAGGGGTGCACCATTCCTGGTGTGAAACTACTTGGCCCCAGGAGATCGTGGCAGCTGTGATCCCCCAAGGCCCAGGGGTGCATGAAACCCCCCGGGGCCCACTCAGGAGTCTGGTTCCTGGCTGCAGGTGAGGTGCAGCTGGGATCCAGAGCCTCATCAGTTGCTGGGTTTCTCCATTCTGGCTGCACCTAGGCCCTGTAGCTGGGAGCCCCCTGAGCAAAGGGGGATCCCAGCTGTGGCTTGCTTCTTCTTGCTGATGCAGGGGGAGTCCAGGATTGGGCTTCCCCTATACTGCAAATATGGTGCGATTGGATCTAATGTGCAATCCCACATGAGAGGCATGACTGTGAGGTTTTCCAGCAGGAGAGAAAGACCCTGATTGGCTGGATGGGGCAGGGGGCTACCTGGACCCCCTGCTTTGGTGTTCCTAGGGAGTTGGAGTTGGTATCTCAGGGGCTGCCCAAGGTCTCTGACTCAGGCTGCAACTTTAAAAAATTTTTCCTAGAGAGCCACTTAATTTTATTTCAGTCTTCTCTGCTTTTCGCTGTCAGAGTGGTACGTGGGTGTGCTTTCAGTGGTAAGCACCCATTGATTGCTGGATGTGGGAAAATGAGCCAATGTACAATGGGCACTTAATACCACAAATAGCTTTCAGTTCCATTGGCCCATGAATTGCTGATTGTTCCCTCCCCAGAAACAGGGGCACCTTCCCCACCCATCTCAATAGTGAGCATCGCCAGATCAGCCAGTTGCCACATGAGGGCTGGAGGTTGTGGGGACCGAGGAGTGGTGTAGCATGGGATGCCTGGAGGACTAACCACACACTAGTCACAGAAAGCTTGGTGTCCGCATTTAACACTGATCTGGTTCATGAAGAACTGGTTCAAAATAATACCATTTTTTCAAGGTATACTCTTGAAATGCTCTAGGAGGTTTACACTGTTCTAAACTGGCTTGTATATCTGAACACTTGCAGTTTAAATGTCATTTAAATTTCTCTAAGGGTCTGATTCTCCCCTGACTTTGGGTAAATCACAGTCTGCTCAGGTTAAAAGTGAGTGCAAGTGAGAGAAGAATTCAGGTTTTCTCAGCCCTAAGGTAATTCACTGATCATAAAACAAGAAGCAGTTGCTAGTCTGACTTCCCATTTTACACAGGCTTGAGTTAATTCCCAATTGAACCAGCGTATATGTTGTAAAACAATTTCTTCTGCATTGAAGGTTTTTGTGGTGATGTCTTCTATTGGACCAATGGTATAGTTGGGAAGGACATAGAAAAGATTTCAGGTACCACGGTAACCGTCCTTAAGTCTCTGGGAGAGAAGCAGACACAGCATAGCTAAGCAACAGATGGAACAAGGGCATGTGTAAAACCATCTGTAAATAAAAACAGAGAAATTAGCAGGTAGCCAGCAGATGAGCTCTCAAGGCCAATAATGTGTTCCAATGACCATAGGGATAAATTCTCCAGTGACATAAATGAACAATACTACAGGTAATTTGATGGTGTGAAACCTGCATTTAGCAGCTGGACAGTAATTTGATTTCCTGCAGAATTTCTGAAGAGTTAACTACAGGTTTATTTCCTTACTCCTAGCCTAAGAGCTTTAACTTTAAAACTAATTTAAATTGAGATTAAATTTTGGACTGTTAATTTAGAGCCACCTATTTGAGTTATAAATGATGGGCCCATGATGATTGCTCTCACTGAAGTTAATGAAATTGAGACCCCCCATAAGCTCCCTGCATTGTGCTTGCAACATGTTTACAAAGTTCACCACTTTGCAAGCAAAACAAATTGAGGTCAAAGTTAGTACAGACAATAAAATAAGCCTTCTATTTGTGTTATGTTGAAGTTTTGATGGGTCACTCTGTGTCTTGAAGACTAATTCTACTACATGATGGTAATTTGTCTGTGATTCTGCAAACCCTGACAGAATCACTGGAACCACTTGTATGAGTAAAGTTAAGCACAAATTTTTACATTTGGTGCCTTGACTTTGAAGGGTTATTCCAATTCTTCTCCTTACAATGCAGTTGTGTTCCTAAGGAGCTGGACTTATTGCCCAGCAAAATCAGTAGGGATCAGATTCTATTCTACCTATTAGGGACATAGCAAACTTACACAAAACACAACATTTACCACCTCTAGGGATACTGCTTCACTGAAGTCAAAGGGAATTTTGTCACTGGCTTTGATGAGAGAAGAATTGGGCCCTAACCCAGATTGCAAGGGCTTACATATGTTTAAAAAAAGAAAAAAAAAGAAACATGCTTTACTGGAAAAAGCAGCCTGTTAGTTTTACCCAGCCCTGTAGCATCTGTATAGATCAGGCACTTCAGCAGAACTTTTTAGACCTTTTATCTAAAGCTGATTCAGTCAGCTATTTGATAAAAGTGCCAAAAAAGCCCCACTAAAGCACCCGATCTATAAAGGTGTTGGGCGAGCCAGGTCCAACTAATGTGCTGCCTCTTCTGGGCATGTGCTGGGTTCAGCACGGGAGTGCACCGAGTTTAAAGTAAAGCACTGGGTTTTTTTGTGGGGTGGGGGGATAATATCTGTAAACAGCAAGATTTCCTAAATACCCTAGCACTTGGGGTCTTTCATGTTACTTTGATAGGACTTCACATGAGTCAAACGGCTTAAGCACTGGTGGGATTAGGTGGTAAGTGGCTATGAAGCCAGTATGAGGGCCCAGATCTTTGTTAAATTAAAATATGCTTTCAATTAATTGGCTTACATGAGTATTTAGTGCCCCTTCCGTGTGTCCAAAAGTCACATAACATCAGTTGTGCCAGATGCATGTGCACTCTGCCACCTTATTTCAGGAACCATCTCTCACCTCCAACATTTTATCTCTTTCTTTCTTTCCCCCAACAGAAATAATGCGATCTAACGGCTTTTGTTTAGCTAATACTGAAACAATCGTTATTGATCACAGTATACCAAATGGGAAAGACAAGCACCTGGATACAGATGCAGCAGAACACTTGTAAGTGTACAGTATGTTGTATATTATTCCTGAATAGTGTCTATTGTTAACTTTATCATAATCTCTTCTTGACACAATTTTAATATCCAGGTAAATGCACCAGCCATTGTATGTAAGACCTGGGTTGGTACAGCTGTCAATCCAGTTGAGGTTTTTCTGGGCTCCAAGGATCCAGTAGAAAAATATTCCCCATGGAAATCATTGTCTGTAGAGTGGAACCAGTCATCTTTTAATAGAAAGACTCGAGCTGGTCCTCTAGGGTAGGGGATCTTAACTGGGGTACCACAACCTATTGTAGGGTGATAGGTGCTAAGGGACAAATCTCCTTAACTCATTAGAGCTAAGGTGAGCTAAATTGTGGCAAAATGAAGTGCTCTTATATACAGGTGCATACTGCTCCAAGGTGGCAAATAATGTATTTCTTGGTAAAGAAAATCTTTTTTGTAATTTTGACTCCATTTTCTGCATGTTGTAGGAATTTGGGGATCAGACACTGCAAACAATAAAGCTTTCAAATAGAGTTTGAGTAGATGAGAATATCAACAGACTTTTTTTTAATGGAAATTTGCTCCTGCAGAGTTCTGTCATACCAACTGATTGATGTTTCACTTTAACAGTATCAATTAACTACAGGAAACTGTATATTCAAGAATTTTAAATATTTGTAATGAAAAACATTGAACTGCGCGTTAGTCAAGACAGTGAAAATGAAAGAAGAGAAGTCAGTAAAAATGTTGTGGATAAAATGGACAAAAACTTGCCCAGTGGAGTAGAAAGGTGCTAAATATATGTCAATTATATATTGTGATTTGGTTTTGGTGTAGACCCGATCCTCCTCTGTGATTATTTAGACTTCTCTGGTTTCTTGATCCAACAATAGGAAATGAAATTTGTGGAGTTGGTTGTGCTGCTTTCTAAATGTCTCTTGCCTCCCAAGCTTTGTGTCAGAAATTTTTGCATATGGAAATACATTAGGGAGGGATGCCGAGATAATGTCAAGACGCCTGGAATGTTGCCTGAAATGTAAACTTCTCCCATTAACATCTACCCATAGATAGCAGAGGCTCTACTTAGATGTAATAGATTGGACCTAACTCTTCTCACCATGACCTTACACCAGTGTAACTCCAGGGTCTTGAATGGCATCATTTTGGATTTATATTTGTGTTCATGGGGAGAACTCGTTTATACTTTTTTCACTAGCAGTGTTTTAGATAGTACGTGTTAAGGTAGTACGTGTATCTACAGCACATTAATGAATGTGTACACACGCCTAGAGTGAGAAGAAAAATATGTCTGTTGTAAAGTAATATATCTGTTGAGGGATTTGGGAATAATTAGTGAGGATAGAATAGGAATGTGATAATTAAGTTTTCTGCACATAACTAACAGTTTGAAGAACTATTGCCTCAGAAATCTTTGTTTCGGAAAATACCTGTTCACCATGGCACAGGGGCACATGAAATATCTCACTTCTATTGCTGTGCTGTCTGCTACAGTCTCTTCAAACTGGGTTCAGTTCCATAGGAACACTTTTTTTAAGAACTGTGAAAATCTACTAAGTCTTTCACTTTAAATAAAAGTTTTATACCTATTTTTCAGTAGAATATTAAAATAATTGCCCCCCCCACAACACACACACTTTGGTGTTTCATATCGTATATTAGACAAGAGAAACCATGTTTCAGAGTGCAGTGGAGTGTCTAGAGCTTTCCTGCAAGTGACTTGTGATATTTCTAGAAGGAAAAGAAACTAGATGTGAAAACTTGCCACTGCTGCTTCTTTGCCCTGCATCTTTGGTGTCACCTCTGAAATCACTTCCCTTAGGTCATCTGTGATGAGGTTGTTGGGATGACTGCAGTTGTGCTATTCAGTTACAGAAGTTTAATTAGACCAGAAGGATGTGATGATTCACTTTATACTGAAGCAATTCAGGTTCCATCTACTTAATCTCTCTTCAGTGAATTAAATGATATCTGTCTAAAGAGACGTTATAAAATATGAGCTGTTAGAAAACATCCCCAAGGCAGGTCCTGTAATTAGATCTGGGCAGGAAATTGTTTTCCCAGCCTACAAGAGTGTTTTCAGTTCAAAAACATTTCCTGTTTTTTATCAAAAATCAGAACATGGAGAGTAAGAGCCTTGCCTACTACAGAAAAGTCAGTGTATCCGTGGTTAAAATAGAGCCTGACATTTAAGTCCCTGGCCTGACTGAGATAGAATGGACTGAAAGAGTGGTATCTTGTAGCCCAAACGAGTCCCCCTAATCATAGGGCAGTAAGGTAACGCTCACTTGTACATGCATTCTCTCATTCCCAGAAGTTCTATCCTGGTCAGAGCTGGCATGCATATTGCATACAAAACTTTGGTTTTAAAAAATTAACATTTTCTGATACCCCAAAAATTCTGATCTCAGAGAATTCCTGACCTCTAATGCCAGGGTATGTAGAGAGTGCAGAAGGCACCAAACAAGGAGAAACTGAGCACATCTACATGTGAAATTAGTGTACATGAATAAACTCTGGAGCTTATTTCTCCAGAGTTTTTTGCTTCTTGGCATGCTGTTTGAATGTGCACCCTGGAGCAAAAAACTCTGGAGTATATTGCTCTGGAGTTTATTCACACACAGCACATTGAGCTCGGTTGGAGCAGCTTGATGTGCTGCGGAGGGGCTACCTGAGACTTGAGGGTGCTTCAGGGCAGGGCTAGCCAGCAGGCAGCCTTTGCATTGAAGCACCGTCATGCCAGCCGGGCAGCATCTACATGTGCGTTGCTGTGCATAAAAAAACTGCATTAGGCTGGTACTTGTATTTGCAAGTACTAGCCTGCTGCAGAGTTTATTAGTTTTGTGTACCATAATAGAGGCACTTGTGTAGATGTGGAAAGGTTTACTGCAGAGCTAATTAGGCAGCTCCACAGTAAATGTCTGGTATGGACATGCCCACTGAGAAGGAGGACACTTCTTGATTTCTAAAATCTAAAATATGTGCATAGAGGATGGCAATAAAACTATATAGGAAGTGGAGAAGGGATAGAAGGACCCAGGTGGAAACTGTAGTTATTCAGTCTCACTGGTATTAATTAAATATAGTGGTGTATTGCAGAAGCCAAATGGAGAGGATTATTTCTGCACTGAAAGGAATATATCTCCGTGTTCAAAACCAAAAGAAAAACAAATACCATGCAGGCTCTGTCCTCCATGTGCTAGGAACAGAGGCATTCAGAGTAGCTGCCAAATGCTGTGAGAATGAAATGAGAGGATCTGGGCCTTGATTACATGACTCATTTTTCCAGGGCTCACTTGCTAGCTTCCTTCCCTCAGTACCAGCAGCTGCTAAAGCAAGTGAGGGTGAGTCACTTTACTCCCGTGTGAAAGTGACTGGTGAATTGTTGAGACATTGAGAACAGAGATTCTTCTTAAGTGCTTTGTGTACAGTTATTGCCATATGATGGTTTGAGCCGCTCTTGGCAAGTGAACATTCACTGGATCTTCTCAGTGGTCTCTGAAATTGCCTGATGGGAAAGATTTCCTGGGGACACAGCCTTTCTGGAGGGAAGAGAAAATGGCTTGAATGCTTTTGATCTGGGCCAGCTTCAATGTGATGCACTTTACCTGAGCTTCATGAGAAATTGTACTATATCAGAAAGAGTCATAGGTGATAAGTAGCATTCAGTGGTGAAAAAGCTTCATAGAAATGCTTTTAGGTAAATATTTGAGCTAACAGGCAGTGGAAAATGTACTGCTTCCATCTAAGCACCACACTGTACTATGAGGGTTAGATCTTACAAATTTTATTCAGGGCAAGCATGAAAGTAACTCATCCTCCTCAGCCTCTTGTCAGTTCAGATCAAGCATAGTCCTGTGCTTGCCTGGCAGGGGGGATACCATGATCACCATGGTGACTTCCTAGCTGCACCCAGGGAAGACCTCTCTGCTGGCATGAGAGAGTACCCACATAAGAAATGCAGTTAACCTTAGCTTTATGCCCACTTTATGGAAACAGGAGACTCCTCTTTAGCTTGCTCCTGGGGCCTTATGGCTAAGGGCAAGCGAAACTCTGGGGCATGTGAACCCCAAGCCTCCTTGGGCCTGCAATTAGGATGCCCACCAAGGGTTTTGGAAACATCTGAAACCCCAGATGGGGGTGGAAGATGTTTGCCAGTAGTGGGGTCACTTATGGCTCTGGACTGACTCTTGGATTTGGAATTTGATTTGGCTAATTTGACTTGAAATATGGAAAATGAAAAAAAAAGTAACTCCTCCTCCTCCTGTTCATTGCTGTGGTTTAGCAAGACACAGACTTACTGTTACTGTGGGATGGGGGAACGTAACTGCTCCTTTTAGTTTTCCTCTCTCTGATGTGCTACCTCCAATAACATTTCACAGTTTTGAAAATGGCACTGGACTCTTCTGGCTGATGTATTAAGTAAACCTAATTACAGTGTATCCAGGCTTCACAAACTGCCTTTGTGGTTGTGGGCCTCTTAGGTGGTCTAGAGGTACAAGCAGTGGTCCAACAGAACGACTCACTGAGGTTTTGGAAGAAGAATTGGCTCTGTGGAAAGATCTCTCTCCTTCCAAGTGACCAGCACAAGGAGGAAGCTCCCACAACCATTAGAAATATTTCTGCTGTTACCCTGCCCTGATGTGAAATAAGTCTACTTTGTCAAGTTTATTCAGAACATTAGCCTGAAAGGTGGGCAAGGAGCATTAGCCTGAGGTGCAAATGGAGAAGACATTCTTGTCTGGAGATAGGTTTCCTCCCTAATGATTCCCTCAGTGTTCCCTAGAATCAGTCTTCAGCTTTTCTGCCTCTTTTCCCACTGTCTGTGATTGTTTATCCCCTCACTTTTTGTTCCTGACCAATGTTATAGAACTGTACTCAAATGATTTCATGCTTTTTCTCTTTTTACCCCCCCCCCTTTATTTTAGGTTTGAAAATGTCAGCGAGTTTACTTCAGAGCTGGAAGACAGTGATGACCCAGCAGCCTATGTCACCAATTTGACATACTATCATCTGGTTCCATTTGAGACCGATATTTTGGACTGAGGCAGTCCAGAGACCCAGTCAGCTAACATGCAGCCGACTTCTGTCCTAGGCTCTCATGTCCCCATTGCATTGCATTGCACTTCCATGAACAGAGCCTTGTAATTCAGATCACCAGCAGCGGAGTGGCTGTGAATATTCTATGAGACTGATGCTCTTCCGCAGTGACTCAAGAAGGTATCTCGTAAGGAGCTAACTGCTTCACTGCTAATGATCAACTCCTTTTCTGTGAAAGGAATAGATCATAGAACTACCTGGATTCAAGGAAATCTTTGTGCCAGTGTCCAGGGCAACCTCAGACAGAACCATTAGGCATCTTGCTCTAGTTTGGCCCCAGGGATCACTGATACCGTGCAACTTGTGGTAATGTCTATCTTTATTAGCTGCTTTCTATTATAAGGCACCACCAAAAGTTGTTTGCACATGTTCTGAGTGCACCTCTACCCAGTATTTATGAGAAGACAGACCAACTCCCAAACCAGCCAGATTCTAGGGGTGGTCACTTAAACCAGGTCTCATAGGTTGCTATTTGTTCAATTATAGGATAACTGGTGCCTTCAGTATAATGTCACATATACCATTGAGTGCCTGCAGGAAATACACACAGTCTGATTACTTTAATCCTTGGGTTTTGTCTTATCACCGGAGAGCTAACTTCTCATTCTGGAAATAATGTAGCAGATGGGTTGGTGGCATTGGAATGGAAAGTACACAGTAATTTGGTACCCTGAATGACTTCAGAGTTTTGGAAAGCTAAGCTATCATCCTACAAACGGTCGATATGCATGTTAGACTTTTGGATATGATTTTTCTCTTGAACCAGGAAATGTGAACAGTGCTTACAGTTGTGTATGCCAGAGAGATCATGACCTTCGGGTATTACTTTTCATAGAATGGGAGGAGATAAATGAGATGTTGAGATTTGAAGGTCTGTTTGACCTGAGAATTAAAGATAAGCAAAGAAAATAGGAAAAATGAAGAAATATATAGCCCACTGACGCTCACCTACTAAGCAAGATTCTAATCTTGCTTTAAACTGGCTTCATACTGGTGCTATCCCATTGAAACCAATGGATTTACACCAGTTAAGAGTTAGCAGAATCAGACTCCATAGCCCCTTAACTGCCAAGTAGTGCAGTGTGAACTTCTCTTTGGGTTTCATCTTGTTGCATACTCAGAAATCCCAAACTGAGCCAAGAGGACTCCACAACCTGCATGAAGGGGCATTGACCTCTCATCAGACATTTGGGCACATAATTACCAGCATGAATTTAAAGGGATATGAACTGCGAAGAATGCATTTTGAGCTAGTTATCTCTACAGTGACTTTGGCTTGATCCTGAAGAACTTGGTACAGCCCCTCTCCTTTTGCAGACTCTCTAGGGCTACATGTATAATAACAGTAGAACAGAATTTGCTATTGTAAATAATAAATTATTGAGAATCCTAATTCTTTTACACAATATGTTTTAAAAATATATTTTAAAAAATAAAATGTTACTCACATGAAGTATGCTATTTGCAGTTTAACCTGATGGCCTCCATTTATTTTTCTTGGAAAGGAAACAGGAATCAGGAGACATGTTTTCTCTCTGCCACTGCTATTAACCTGCCGCATGACCTTCAGCAGCTCTCTTGGCCTCTCAGTTTTATGCATTTATAAAATATAAACAAGGGGTTAAATTTTCAGATGTCCCTATGTTGCTGCAATGTTGACATCTGAGTTGTTGGAGCATTCTTGTAAATGGTACTCAGACAGACCTGCTTTTGGTAAGGCACCGTAAGATTTATGGATAAAAAGAGTTGTGCTAGAGTGCAAATTTGTGACTGAGTTTAAACGTGAGCAATTTTCTTCATCGTGGGAAGACAGTCAGCTACATACATGAATGAGGGTAGTTTTTGTGAACTGGTTAAATCTATAACGAAGACCTACCATACAAACAGAAATGGCACTAGGTTCACTTCAATCAGTTTTTTAAAACCAGTTTAGTTAACCAGATTCAAAAGAGGGGTTCAAGTCTCTCTTTTTGCTACATGCACACACACCAACTATATTAAAAGGGCAATATGAAGGTATTGTCAAGGTCAAGCACTTGCAAGTTAGGAAATGACAGAATCATGGTTGCCTGCACAATCTTCTTGTGTGATACATAACAGGTAGCCCTTGCATTTGTTCCTACTAGAATAGCCTCTGTAGCTATGACATCATCACTATGTTAGAAATAGCTTATGCCAACAGAAGGAGTTTTCTCCCCCATGCTCCTTGTCTATATGCCTTTGCCAACAAAACCATGTAGCAAAACCTGGCCTTAAATTATATACTATCTTTCCCCCTATAGCAACCCTGTTGCATTCAATGTAAAGAATGGGCCTGTTGTAGGGATTAACCCTGAACCCTAAATTTTCATTCCAGGTGGTATGTGAGAGTGGGATGTAGGGGGCATAGGTTCTTCCTCAAACCAGAACTACACCTTCCCACTCCCTCCAGTCTTCAGTCTTTCCCTGTTCTAGTCCTGCCCCTTCCTCTTGCAAGGTTGCATCTTTCAGTCCAGAGCTCACTTAGCTATTCTGCAGCAGCAGTCCCTGTATAGTCACAGTCTCATCTGAAGCTCTTTGTCGCAATGAGCTCCTCCTGCCCTTGCAAGCCCCACTCTTCAAATCAGACAGCTTCCTCTTCCAGGCTGCCTGGAATCAGCAGGAACTGTCATTGTGAGAGCAAGGGAGAGTCTGCTCAGGTGAGTAGTTGCTTCACCTCAACTGATGTGTACCCCAGAGGGAGAGGTTATCACAAAGAAAGTCATGCTCATCCCTGAAGTATACTTTGTGCATATAGCTGCTATAATCTAGGATGTCCCCAACCATAAATTACATGGGACTCTTCAATGGCTTGATGAAGTTTGGGTGGATTTTCATGGGGAGAACAAAAGGTTCACCTGTCAGACTGTAGCCCTTGCTAATGTTTTCAGAAATCCATAAGAACTTTTTAAGACCAGCAAAATTGATTACTGTTCTGGCTTCTCAAACAGCAGAATCCTTCAGTTGAATTTTTAAAAATTTAATCTGAGGCAGACATTCAGCAGGAAAACATCAACGCTTCTCCCCCCACCCTGCACCCCTCAAAAAACAAACACTGGGCAAAGTGGTAAGCAGGTGGAAACAGGTTCTTATAATAGGGAAGGGCTGGCCAAACTTAATAGGCTTTGCCTATAATTAGATGTTGGAGGGTCACTCTGCTCTTCATTACCCATTTATATTTAAGACTTTTTTAAGGCTAATACTTGGGACCTCAAGTGAACAAAATGTACTCATTTAAGTAGTTGTACAGTTGCCCTGACTCATATAATTGAGCATGAATTGTGGGTGGATGCTATCTATATTTGTTCACAACAATATTGCTTGGGTAAAAAAAAAAATGTACAGATTTTGTTTTTTCTTTCATTAACACTTCCCAGAACTGACAATATCTTAAAGCTGGCCAATAATTCTTAATTGCAATTCTTTTGTTGCAAAGAACTCAGAAAGACCAAAACAGCTCAGAATGTTTTTGACACTATGGATGCTTCTTTGAAATTCCTGGGCTTCTCTTGTGATTCATGTTTGTGCACCTAACCTAACAGCAATAACATCATGTGGCACTTAACAGCACTCTTGAAAGGATCTCAGTGTACTCTGAGATTCTTTGGCATCCTAGTTGAGAATCACTGGACTATTGGCAGCCAGCAGTACGTATGGAGACTCCACAGTTCATTCTGCACGTTAGTCAAGTTGTAGCATGTGCTGGCTGAATGGGCACAGTTGCCCACTTCAGTTGGCAGAGCCATGTCCATGCCAACAGTTTTGCAGGCAATGCTGCATAGGTTATAGGATGTGATGTATTTTTTTATGTAGCCATGTTGGCAGAACTTGTAGTGTAGGCTTGACTTTTGAGTCACCTTAATGCTACTCTAACTTATACTGGGAAGGAGACTGGCATAAAGGTGACCCAGGACCAGGGGTAGCACAAAAGCCATCTTTGTGCATACACACAAATTGCACTCTATGCATGTCTAGTTCTCCTGAAATCCCTGCTGAGAGGCCCACTTACCCTCATCCATTTCCACTTCCTTGGGTCACACTCAGAAAATGAAGCAGTAGAGCTTCCCTAGCTGCTAAGAAATCTGTCTTGGGCATGCCCTCAGGGCAGGCTCACCACCTCCTTCCCAGGTTTGGCTCAGACAAATGTGCTTCTCATCAGAGCTCAGAAAAGCATTGTGGAAAGGGTTGGTGGGCTGCAGCTAAGGGTTTGTGCCACTATAAATGTAAGGAGAACTTTACTCATGAAATAATAAATACTTAGGACCAAATTTGATCAATCAATGGAGGTTTGATAAGTATGTTTTCTCAGTGCTTGGACAGGGCTAGATTCATTTCTTCCTTTGGAGCTAGTCATTTCCCTTGAAGAACATGCAAAGAAAGAGCAGAGGGAAGCCTTGGCTTCAGTAACTTTGACTGTTAGTGTCTCAGCTGCTTCATTGTTCTAGACTCTTCCCTTCATGGTTAGATCCAAACTAACAGTGGAGATTCAGTGAGGCAACCCAGATGCAGAGCCTGTATGACTGAGTTCACTTCTTGAAATCAGGGTAAGTTTCATCAGTGCAAACTGTGACTGTCCTCATCCACACTAGGCATTGCACTGTTGACTGTTCACTGGTCTGGACTTAGTCCATGGAATAGAGGCAAGCTTCCTTACCCTAATTTTCCATCTCCTCTGCTGGAGCTAGTGGTGAAGTCATAATTCACTTGAGCTATGTCTCCAAGAAGGAAAAATGATATGCTGTTTGCTGATACTGAAATCCAGGTCTATAGACATGGCTGTGGTCAGGTAACATGTTAGGCTTGTCTGCATAGGAATGTTTTGCTCATTATATAGCTATAATTATATAGGAATATCCCCTCTGTAGAAACCCAGAGCTTGTCAACAGAGGAGGCCACTTAAAGAAGTTAAAGCAGATTACAGAAGGTGTGAATTTAAAGTGTATTAGTTAAAGTATGTTAAACTCCTGTGTGGATGCTGTCATTGAGAGAGGGGCCTTTGTTCTCTTCAAAAGGGATTAAGCTGAAGTGAACTAAGGCCACTTTTTATTTTTGACTGAGAGTATCCCCAAAGGGGTTTAGCGGGCTTTCACTAATACAGTTTAAATTCACACCTTTACTTAATCTAGCTTAGCTCTCTCTCACATCCCCATGCAGAAACCTCAATTGTTTCAATCCCTTCCAGTTTGTTCTGGAGTTTGTTCAACTAAGATGAAAAGGTCTCTCTTGTATCAGAATAAGCTATCTCTATGCTAACAATATTTTATCTGTACAAAAAGACTGGGATAGTACACTGGCAACATGCTTCTTCTACAGATCCAACTCTACTGGCAACAGGATGAATTGTATTGTCTTAGTAAAACCTTGCCCCACAAGCTAAACAGAAGAGTATGGTTTGTTTGCTAGTACTACACAGCAATCAGTGATCACGTGTCTTCATATTGGTGACCAACATAGCCATGTCGGCAGAAGTCTGTAGAAATCAGCCCTTAGAGTGTTTGCTATTGGTTTAGCTTTATGTTATCTACATCTGCTGTTGTTTCAGTGGTAGACACCTTGCCTGTTACATAAGAGACCCTGTTTCAATTTCCAGATGTGCATATAACTACAGCCACCAAGGCACTGAACATCTGGATTTCATCTGGCTTTAAGATTCTGTCTACAGGGGGAGAAAAAATTTGGACAGCCTCCACTCCTCCATACTCCTGCCTAAGTATACATGTCAAAGGTCCTGGTGATTTCTCAGATATACATCATAGAATCATAGAAAATTAGGGCTGGAAGGGACCTCAGTAGGTCATCTATTTCAACCCGCTGCTCAAAGCAGGACCATCCCCAACTAGGTCATTTCAGCCAGGGCTTTGTCAAGCCAGGCCTTAAAAAGCCTCCAAGGATGGAGATTACACTACCTCTCTAGGTAACCTGTTCCAGTGCTTCGCCACCCTCCTAGTGAGAAAGTTGTTCCTGATATCCAACCTAAACCTCCCTTGTTGCAACTTGATTCAGAAAGATAGAGGATTGCCTACTACTACTATATTATATAGGCAAGGTCTGAAATGACAAAGTAAACCTCACTGGAGTTGCTTTGACCTGCTAATATGTGACAAAACTACAACTTGTCTTCTCTTCTTTAGAGGGAAGAAAAAGAGGTATTTTAACTAGCAAACACAAGGTTTTGACACCTATGTTGAAAGTGCTAAATAAAACAATTGAAAGAGAGAAATACTTCCTAACCCTATTACAATGCAGTGAAGCTTCATAATGAGTGGAAATGCAGGACATCTGGGACTTACTTGCTACTTCATACAGATGCAATTAAACTGCATTAAGAATGTTTTTTCTGTATTAAGAGAGGCTGGGGTGTAGGAAAAGGAATACAGACTTTGAACTAATGCCAGGTTCTGTACCTTGAGGTAGCCTTCATATGTAACATGTGGAGTTTGTTTTCAAAGGCTTTGCAACTGTTGCCAGGAAAGCAATTTTTAAATCAATTTGTAAAAACATTCCCTGAAATACTTTGCTTAAGTGCTTAACATATGTCATAGTAACAGTTTTTCCCCTTTGATTATTTGACCCTGTTATTGCTCATTTCTTCTTGCATTTCCAGTTCAAGTTCCTAGAGTAAGTAGGAGACAAGCATTTTTCTCCTGCATTTTTGGAAAGCATACGATCTTTCTCCAAAACAGCAAACCAATAAATAGGGCCTGCATATTCCACTCCGCTGGTATCTGCTGCAAAAATTTCCTCTTTGTTGCATCGTTGTACTACAGAATCCATGACTAGAACACTATTGTTTTAAAGGAAATCCAGGATAGGGGTAAGAAAAACTGGGACAGGGGTGAGGGTAGGAGTGTGTGCACATCCATGCTTGCATGCACACAAGCTTCTGCACCCCCCTCCCTCCCCAAGTGGATGCACACACGCGCATATCCACCGAAGGCAGCAGCCATGGGCCCATCCAGCTCATTCACACACAAGGGACCTAAACTCAGCCAGCCCTGACCCTGTGGCTCCCAGGATCCCCTATGGCTGCATGGGGTGGGGCAGTGCATAGGCCCACAGCTGGGCTCCATCCCCTGTGCACAGAGGCTGGACCTGACTGGGAGTGGCCCCTGTGCTTTGCCCTGGTTCTGCCAGCCCATGCTGTGTGGCCACATGGCACCTCCCCCACTCCTAGCAGTGCAGCTTGGACCTTGGGAGTGGTTGCAGCAGCAGGGCACAAGGCTGCTAGCACTGGGTGGCCATCTCAGCTTGCCCTTAAACAGGTGCCCAAGCCCCAGCCATGTCCCCCTGTCCCACCCTGCCCCAGCCAATCCTCACCCCGGGCAAGAGCTCAGCCTATCCTACCTCCCCAGCCTCCAGCTGCTGCTCAGGAGAAGCCAGGCTGGACATGTGTGGGTAGGGTGGCACCAATCCAGGACTTTTGCTTCATTTTTCAGAAACCAGCATGGATTCTGGGACAGCCTATGAAATCCAGGACTATCCTAGCCAGACTGGGACATATGGTCACCCTACGCATGCCTTACATAAAAAAAAAAAAAAAATGAAAACAAATTGTCATTTAATTTTTTGTAAAAACCCTTTACAATGTGAATCAAATATACCTGGTGTGATATCTGCCTAGTTTTACAGAAAGTGTGGAACAATAACTCCAGGGTAGTGAACCACTGCTATTCCTATTAGTTGGATATTCATTCTGAAACCTAATGATCAACATGTGATTTGCAGCACTGCCAATTAGTTAACTTCTAATCATTTTTAACTGAAACATCCAGGGAATGATTATGTTCAACCTCCCCCTGATAATCTAAAATCATCTCTCATGGAGGTGTCAAAGTACTAACTGTCCTTTGCCAAGCTGCTTTACATTCTGCTTCCCTTTAATTCTACAAGAAAGTTATAAATTGTTAGTAAAATACTGTGCATCACACTGCAAGCTGAAAGCTTAGAGGAAATTTCAAATTTGAATTGAAAAGTAAAAACTTGCAACAGCTTCACAAAAAAGAGTAACATGCATCAATGCTGGGTGAACTAAGTATATGGGTACTATCTGCAAATTGCTACAGCCATGTGTAATTTAAAGGTCACTTTTCAAATTTGGTCCATGCTTTCATATGCTCAGAGACAGCAGGGTCTGATAGTAAGGAGAGAAGGAGGGGGCTGCCAGGGGAAAATGTTAGGGGGAAGCAAAGATCAAAGGGGTTACCTGACCCTCTCCCCCAGAATTATTTTCCCTGCTGTAGCAGTGGGAAGGGAACAAATTCAAGGTGAATTTCCAATAATTAGATCCTATACCTGGAAGATTATAATAAATGTACATATTTTCCATATATAGAATCTAACTATTGTGAGGCTGTTTTAGCACAGCAGGGTCCCAGGGATGGCCATGATGCCCCCAGTGGCTCTGCAACCATGCTCTGCTCCGCCCCAGGGGTGCATTCCCTTCTTGCCCACCACACCTTGATGGAATGATAACAACATTAGTAGGAAAGCTGCCCATGGGCCTTTGTGTGGCTCTAGCCCAATTGGACCCCCACTGGGGTTCCCCAGCACCACACTGGTCTCTTCTGGTCCTAGGCCACTTGCTGGGCCTCTCTGGCCATTGTGTCCTGCAGGGCACCCAAAGCCTTAGGGGTTGTGTGGCTCCAGTCCTTCCATATGATGTTCTCCTATTGGGGCTTTGGCCTCCATCTCTTTACTCTCAGTATGCCTTCTAGCCTGGGCCCACTGTATCAGGCCTGGCTTTGAGGCACTAGCTCTGGTTTGGCCCTTTCAGGCACCAAGCCCCTACCTGTCATGCCCCTCGGGCACTGGGCCCCTGTCTAGTCCTGTGGCCTTGCACTCTGCTTACTCCAGGTTCAACAGTTGCTTGAGCCTGCCCCAGCAGGGCTCAAGGTGACCACGCATCCCATGGACACTAATGGGACCCTCATATACTGCCCCTACAGTTCCAACCCAAACCACTGGTATAAACTGCAACAAACAATGAGCCCCTGGGCTATAATGTAAATGTAAAGGGGAAGAGGCCACCTATTTTTTAAGAGGGAAAAACCTTCCCTCACCCCTTGTGCTAGCATTTCTCTTAGTGTGGGCTCCTTGTGAGGTTCTCCAAGCCTTAGTATTCCTGCAGGAAGCAAACCAGATAGTCAAGCATCCCTGAGTAGCTCTCCTAGACAGGAACTCCTAACTCTGCAACTGGCAGGGCTAGACTAGCTTGCCTACCTGAGCCCCAGGCTTATATCCTCCCAGGACCCTGTCCCCTTCCAGTCAGCAGACTGCCTGGGCTGTCTGCAGGTGCCTGCTGATTGGCCTTATTACCCTGTAGCTATGACAACCTGCAGCTGCTGCACCTTGCCTGACCATACAGAGCTCCCCGGCTGGGCTATTTCTGTCTTAAAGGAACAGCACAGCCAGCAGTTTAGCTGGAAGGATACCACCAGCTGCATCTGCTGTTCACAACACCTTGGGGGACTATGGGGATGGTAGGAGGTTCCCTGTCCTGGGGCATAACATAAAACTACACCCTGCTGGGGTAGGATGGTCTGATGGGGCTGCCTGAGGCGGGGTAGCCCCTGGAAATGCTAGGTGGTCCCTGGAAATGCCAGTCACCTCCCCAGTGAAAGGCAAGTAAGAGGGGGTGCCTTATAACCTCAGCCCCCACAACCCTGTCTCTCTCTTTCTCTCTCCCCTTCCACACAGGCTCCCCTGCCTGCTGCACCTCATAACTATGCAGGCAACACCCCCCATGCAACTGCTGTACCCTACCCCATGTGGCTTCAGGCTCATACTCAGCTCCCCATACACTGTGCAACATTTCCTTACCCCCTGGGGTGGGTAGCAGCAATTGAAGTAGGAAGGGGGAACCTGGAAAGTCTGGCTGTTGTTGCATCTGGAGCAATGTGGGGAGTGGAGGTCAGGCTGGAGACTGAGGCTCCAATGTAAACCCTTGTGGGTCTCAAGAAGCTGGTGGGCCACCAGCTGAACAGCCCTGTGATGAAACATCCCATCACCTATTGCATAATTACAATATGGGCACAGCTACACAAGACGTTTGCCTAATTAGCTCCTCAGTAAACATCTCTGTGTCTACACATGTGGCCCTATTAAGCCATAGGAAACTAATATGCTTCACAGCAGATTAGTACTTGTAAATACAAGTACTATCCTGCTACTGAATATTTTCCATGCACAGCAATGCATGGCTAGACACTGACCCAGCTGGCTGGGGCACAAGCATGCTTCAGTGTGGGGGCTACCTGCTGGCAAGCCCCACACCCAAGTACCCTCATGCCCCAGCTGTTGCAGGGCACTGGGCTGTGCCTGCTTCTTTAAGG
>NW_017728992.1:47890607-47890901 GCF_001723915.1 Gavialis gangeticus | reverse complement strand
TACTGAATATTTTCCATGCACAGCAATGCATGGCTAGACACTGACCCAGCTGGCTGGGGCACAAGCATGCTTCAGTGTGGGGGCTACCTGCTGGCAAGCCCCACACCCAAGTACCCTCATGCCCCAGCTGTTGCAGGGCACTGGGCTGTGCCTGCTTCTTTAAGGGAATAAGCAGCCTGAGAAGCTGCTTGCAGGTGTGATGGGGGAACTAATGAGGAACTCATCTGACCAGAACAGTTGTATAGCTCAGGCTTGACAGACCCCCCCAACCAAGAGGAGGAGCTGGACAGGGAA
>NW_017728992.1:47888142-47890596 GCF_001723915.1 Gavialis gangeticus | reverse complement strand
CGACCCTAAATCTATGAAACTATGAAACTATGAAGCCCATAGCTTGAACTGGTCAGGTAGTTTCTCCCCAGTAACTACAAAGTGAGGAGTTCCTGGACCTACAGCTACAACTCTGTAGGCTAGGAATAGAGGCAAGTTCACTGGGCAGATAAAGACCAGTTTTACAGGCAAGTGGTCTTTTTTTATGTTAACCCCTAGAGGGTTTGAGGTGCCTACCAAAGAATCTACGTGCCTGGAGAAGAGTATGCAGGACTGGAGGGTCCAGGAGCCCAAGGGAAGCTGAGTGTATAGGTTAGGGTATAGCCCTGGGCTGAAAGGTCGGCCCATTGGGAGACCATGAAAGTCTGCTCTCTTAGAAGTGCAGAGGGGTGCTTTTGCTGCTGTTTGTGTTTCTTTTATAGCCCAGGGGCTTATAGTTTGTTACTGTTAATACCTGCAGTTTGGGTTGGGAATATAAAAGTTGGTTATGGAGGTCCCATTAGTGGCCAAGAGGCATGTAACTGCCTTGAGCTGTGCCAGAGGTAGGCTTAAGGCCTGAGCTTTTGTTGAGCCCAGAGAGGGGCAGAGTGCAGGAGCACAACGAACACAGGGGCCGGGGGCCCAGCACCAGAGGGGCACAGCCACACAGGGGCTGGGGGTCCGGTGACTGAAGGTGATGGATTGAAGCTAGTGCCTCAAAGCCATTTGGGGAGAAATAATCCACAACACACTTACAGGCTTGACAGTCCTATGCTTACTAGCACATCTGAATGAGAACTGGGTGTCATGATAGACAACAAATTGAACATGAGCCACCAATGCAATGCCATAGCGGGCAGAGCTAATCATACACAGACATGCATCTACCAAGGCATCTTGAGCAAGGCTAAGAATGTCATCCTCCTCCTCTACTTAGCCTTGGTGAGACCACAGCTGGAGTTCTGCATCCAGTTCTGGATGCCAAACTTCAGGAAGGATATGGAGAAGCTCAAGAGAGTCTAAAAGAGGGCCACACGCATTATTAGAGACCAGGTCATACAAGGAGAGGCTGAAAGACTTGGGACTGTTCAGCCTGGAGAAGAGAAGACTCAGAGGAGACATGGTGCCAGCTTTTAAGTATATCAGGGGTGTAGATCAGGGCCTGGGGGAGCATCTGTTCACCAAGGCCCACTGGGGGAGAACAAGAAATAATGGGCACAAGCTGATTGAGGGTCACTTCAGGCTAGACATAAGAAAACACTTTTTTACAAGTTGAGTACCGAAGTTTTGAAACAGGCTCCCCCCAGGGGTGGTACAGTCACCCACCCTGGTGATCTTCAAAAAGCATCTTGACGCCCATCTTGCTGGGGTCATCATTTGATCCCAGCAGTCTTTCCTGCCAAAGTGCAGGACCTGATGATCTGTAAGGTCCATTCAAGCCCCTAACAATTATGAAAAGCCAGGTCTGGTATGGTGGACCTGGACTAGATGGCCTAGCAAAACTAAAGGGGTAGAGGGTAAGGTCCCAACCAAGGGAACAACACTTACTGTAACAGCTGTGAGGCCTGGGGCTTGGTGTAGGTGGGGAAACAGAGTCACGCATAGAGTCTTTAAGTCTGCGGGTTCCCTGGAAGGGCACAGATACGCATTGTAACCTTTCAAGCTATAGGAGCACTGCAGAGGCAAAGGGTAACCAAAGGGGTCCATTGAATTTAAGGGCCAGATCAAGGTGGTTGGGGTCCAGGAGAGTCCCTGTGGTATTGCAGGTGGACTAAGGCTCACTCTAAGGCCAATGGAAAGCCTCCCCTGATGCAACCCCTGAGAACAAGGCATGGTGGGTGAGCATATAAGGGAGGGCTGTAATAGAGACTAAGCCAGACAGGAGTCACATGGCCACCAGGAAGCCTCACAGCCACCCCTGGGGCTTCCCTCTGCCACATCAGCCAGCCCCTCTGCAGCACGTTGAACTCAGCTGGAATAGTCCTGAGCTGGCAGACTGGAATAGCCCCGAGCTGACTCCTGGGGCTCCCAGTTAGCCAGGGTTGCTCTGACCCAGCTCAATGTGCTGCAGTTCTGGGCACACGTGTAAACACAGCACCCAAGAGCTGTAAACTCCAGTGTGATATGCACTGTAGTTTATTGCCACACATTAATATGCACGTGTAGATGCACCCTATATTTTCTAAATCGGACAGAAGGGCAGGGTTTCTGTTCTGTTCCCTTGTGCCTATTACTGCAGAACACTCCATGAGAAGGCTGTGCTAAGCTATTGTCATGGTCAGAATAAACCAGAATATTTACCTCTAGGGATGGTAGTTGAAGCAATACATACATGTATACTAGCCAATTGCCCATCATGAATAATGGAGTGTTTCAGGGAGTGTTTACGTGCCCCCTGCTCACCCTTCGGGGTTGGCCATGTAAGCAGTCCTTCTGCTGCCGCTGCCTCCTCCTCCCGCCTCTGGCACAGCAGCTCCCTCCCCCCCCCCTCCATTT
>NW_017728992.1:47884212-47887921 GCF_001723915.1 Gavialis gangeticus | reverse complement strand
CCCCCCCCCCCTCCATTTTCCCTTCCCCCTCCCTGCTGGCTGTTGTCGGGGCTGGGCAGCAGGGGGGGGCTGCCACCGTGACCCTGCTTCCCTTCCTTCCTTCCTTCCTTCGCTGCTGCCCAGCCCCAACAACAGCCACCACCATGACTCCTCCCCACCCCACCCCGGCAGGGAGGCGGGGGGAGCCCTGCTGCTTGGGTGGCTGGAGCATGTTCACCGCTATGGCAGCAGCACAAAGTTGGGCTGGTGCAGCCCAGGCCCGCACAGCCAGTTGCTGCCCACCCTCTCGGTGGCACATGCACAGTTGGTCAAAAGTGTTATGGACAAACAGACAGACAGACAGACAGACAAAGTCTTTGATTAGAATAGAGTGATGATGTATATGCGCGCGTGTGTGTGTGTACGTTTGTTTGGCTTTTTTTAAATTCTGAAACACACTGACATTTGAATATTAACAAATCTTGAGGCTATGCAGACAGAGAAAAACATCATGCCTCATGACATATTGTTCCCATGACCCTTTTTATGAAGAGTCAGTTTAAAGTTCTCATTTCCCTGTGGTTCCAGCTTTACCCTTGCATGTAAGGTTACCATATAACTAAAATAATTTGTAAATCTACAACATTTTTTTTTTTTTTTTAATAACCTTATACACACTCACACAAATTACCTGGATATTGTTAATGGTCAACCCCATGGATGTTTCATCATTTTAATTGTCTACTTATGGAAATATTCACACCCAGGTGTGTTGTTTCAAAGTTTCACTGCACATTAAGTATTTGGCTCTTCAGTGCTATAGAGTATTTGGCTCTTGCTCAATAGTGATTCTTGTTAGATTTCACCTTCATCTAAAGCATACATTTTGGGGTTTATGCAAAGAGAAAAAAATGCCAAGATAATATTACACAGGCTATCAGTGCTTACCAGTTATGAAAATTGCATTCATCTAAAAAAAATATGGCGATGCTGAAGATTTGGGAAACAGATGGATGTATTTACAATGTAATTATGTGAGTTAATTTTTTTCTGAGGAAATAAAATGGCTTCCCAGCTACCTATTTGCTAGAGAGAACTCATGGCCCTGTTATCATTATATCTGTGCTCCTTGGAGTCCTTAATGTGTTTATCCTCACACTAATGCTTTGATAATTTAACAGTCTTGGAGTGATGTTGTAGCCATGATGGTCCAGAAACTGTGTGAGAGGCAAGAATTTTTCTGGGTGATGTCTTTTGTTGGACCAGCTGCATGGTTGGAATAAAGTTTGAAATGCTTCTGAATGCAAGACACACATCATCAGTGAGGATTTAACCTAATTTTACAAATGGGGAACAGAAACTCGCATTGATCTATAAAGCAGTCAGGAAAAGGTGACAGCGAGGGAATGACAAGTATTATGTTTCTGGACAGGAAGGACACTGTCCTTTGCTGGAAAAGTGGCAGTAGTTAAGGCAGTGCTATTGCAAATTATTTTGTACACAAGAATTGTGTTTCTATCATCATGGCAGCAGTTGGCAAAAGTACAAAGGGAAATACGCATGTTCTTTTGGGAAGTGAAAAGAGAAAGACTAGCCAGAACAGAACCATATAAAGAAAGAGATGGAGGATGCTGGACATAAGGTTTACACAAACTATATAAGTGTAGCGTGTAAAGCAGCTACAGAGGGGATAGGGAAAATGGCATGCTTTAGTCAATTTTTGGCAGGTATGATCGTGAGAAGATGGGGAATGTATGAGGGGGCTTGTGGAAGAAGCCATGCCAGCTTCCCATTCATTACATAAGAATGGAAAGTTTTATAAGGATGTACAAAACAGGAGTGATGGGGCTGGAGGTCCTGAAAGGTCACACGAGGCTAACAAAAATAGTAAGAGAAAGAGACAGGATGGCATCAGTGAAGGACCTTACAAATGGATAAGAGAAAAAAGTGGGGGGGAGGTGGTTGACACTCAACAGAAAGGGAAGCATGCTAATCTAGGATGCCTGATCATATGAAATATCGTGCTAGTGAGATAGGTGAAACATAGATGGAGCTTGGCAAGAAGAGCAAAGTGTCCAAGGGAGACGTGAAGAGATAAAATATGGTGGGACATGTATTTTAGGACTGTACATATGCAAACGTGCAGGTGCGTCGTTTTTTGACTGTCACAAAAATAAGCCAGTCCTTAACACAAGAAATGGTACTGTACAGGCTCATATCAAAGGGGCCTAAGGAAACAGTATTAAGGGCACTGTTAGCAAATATTAAAACCAGTATATGGAAACTAAGAAACCTCTGGGTTGGCTTTCACTGACAGACAGTACCTGAAGCTGTGGCCACATGTGGCAAAATATCACATGAATCGGGACAAGGAAGAGATCAGAGAAGAGGAGGCAGAGAAGAAGTGGAGGAAAAAGGACTGGACATCATGAATGATGTATGGCCCCGGAGGCTGGCGGGGTACGGCAACTGCCTGCAGGCAGCGGTGGTGGCGGCGGGGGCATGGCAGCAGGGAGCAGGGAGCTCCCACAGGTGGCCGCAGCAGTGGCAGGGGGGAGATGGCAAGTGGCAACTGCCTGCAGGCGCCACCAGCAGCATTGGCGGTGCTTCTTTCAGGGGGTGTACCGCAATCTCGGGGGGGAGTGCACATGCACCTACATGCACCCCCTACGCGTCGCCAATGCTGGACACACTTGTTTCATTGAACAGTCTCCCACAGCATTCTCACAGGCAAGCTAAGGAAGTACGGGCTGGATGCATGGACTGTAAGGTGGATAGAAAACTCACTGGAGCATCGGGCTCAGAGGGTAGTAATCAATGGCTCAATATCTTCTTGGCAACCAGTATCAAATTGAGTGCCTCAAGGGTCAGTCCTGGGGCCAGTTTTGTCCAGTGGTTTTCATCAACAACCTGGAAGATGGCACAGAGTGCACCCTCAGCAAGTTTGCAGGTGACACCAAGATGGGGGGAGCAGTAGATACACTGGAAGGTAGAGCTAGGATTCATAGTGACCTAGACAAATTGGAGGATTGGGCCAAAAGGAATCTTATGAGGTTCAACAAGGACAAGTGCAAAGTCCTGCACTTAGGACAGAACAAACCCATGCACCAGTACAGGCTGGGGGCTGACTGGCTGGGCAGCTGCTCTGCAGAAAAGGACCTGAGGGTTGCAGTGGACAATAAGCTGAATATGAGCCAGCAGTGTGGCCTAACAGCATACTGGGCTGCATGGGTAGGTATGTTGCCAGGAGGTCAAGGGAGGTGATAATTCCACACTGGTGAGGCCAGATCTGGAGTATGGTGTTCAGTTTTGGGGTCCCCACTACAGAAAGGATGTGGACAAATTGGACAGAGTCCAGCAGAGGGCAGTGAAAACGGTGAGGGAGCTGGGACACATGACTTGTGAGGAAAGACTGAGGGAACTTGTCGTGCATCCACAGGTGAATCTCAAGGAGAGCCAGGGAGGTGATCCTCCCCCTCTATGCGATGCTGGTCAGGCCACAGCTGGAGTACTGCGTCCAGTTCTGTGTGCCCCATTTCAGGAGGGATGTGGACAACATTTAAAGGGTCCAGAGGAGGGCCACCTGCATGATCCGGGGACAACAGGGCAGACCCTACAGTGAAAGACTGCGGGACCTAAACCTGTTCAGCCTTCACAAGAGAAGGCTGAGGGGGGACCTGGTGACTGTCTATAAACTCACTAGGGGGGACCAGAAGGGTTTGGGGGAGAC
>NW_017728992.1:47873262-47884069 GCF_001723915.1 Gavialis gangeticus | reverse complement strand
AAAATCTCCATCCTTGGAGGTTTTTAAGACCTGGCTAGACAAAGCTTTGGCTGGGATGTTCTAGTTGGGGATGGTCCTGCTTTGAGCAGGGGGTTGGACTAGATGACTTCCTAACGTCCCTTCCATCCCTAACTTTCTATGCTTCTATGAACCAACAGAGGACTGATGGGAGGGGTGGAGAGTTTCAGGTAGTTACTGGGTAATAGATAGAGGGAGGTTAATTGATGTTCATGGAATTCTTTATGAAGAAATACTGCTCTGTAAGTGGTTTTCTACGAGCAGTCGACATGTGTGGTTTAAGGGTTTAATATATGTAATTGTATGTTTTTGATATGTAGTCTTGTGATATGAAGTCTGGTAAAACAAGGATGCTTAATATGTGAAGCTTTGTAAGGTTAGAGTGATAAGTGTGTTTTTAATAAAACGTGTATGGGGGGGGAAAGTTTCCCATCAGTGTGTTTACCCTATATGGGCCAGGTGTTTTATAGGTATGCTCGGCATGGGCTGTATTTAATCAACTTCATAGTTGGTTCCTATGATTGAGCATATGCTACTTCTAGCACTAGTTTAATGATGAACAATGTATTTAATTGAGGGGAACGGGATTGTTCTGGTATGCAAATAGCAGATGAAGGGTTTTTTTCCTCCATGCTGATTGAGGGGAAACACCTCATCTTCTATTTGAGTAAATGAAGTAGTTACCTGTAGTCCTGTTGTTTGGTGGCTAAGCAGTGGGTTAAATGAGCTGTCAATTCCAGTACAGTTCTGACTAGACCAGTACCAACATCACAAACTTTAGGAACATCCAGAACTCTGAATAAGCATGGAGCCCCTCCAGGCTGGGTTAAAGGGTGCTGTTACATGTTACAAGTCTCATGCGCTAAATTTATGGACTGTAGGGCAGTATTAAAGTTGGAATGTGCTTTGAGCAGTTACATGTTAAAACTTAATACTGGGTACATCTACACAAGATGCATTACTGCACAGTAGCACAGTTTATTGCAAAGTAAGCATGTGCATCTACACATGCACATGCTTACTACACAGTAAGCCTCTCTAATAGCAAGTAAATTTGCTCTACCACCGGAGCTTAGGCAGGGACTATGTCCCCCTACACTGGAAGCAGGGAGCTCCAAGCCCCTGGCTCCAAGATCATGATTAGGGAGCAGAGGCTGGGAGACCCGTATCTCCCAGCACCAGCCCCATACCACAGGCCCAGTGCTGGGTGATACTTAGGGATAAGGGCCTCCGAGCACTGGCTCTGAGGTGCAGAGCTGGTGGTGGGGCTGGGGACCCCTGTTCCCCACCAAGCTCTGTGAATGCAGAGCTGGGTGGAGAACAGGCTGGGGAGCTTGTTCCTGGCTCAGCCATACTGAGTTCCATATTCACAAAGCTGGGTGGGGAACAGGCTCCCAGCCTTCACCCCACATGCAGAGTAGGGGCTGAAAACTGTCTCAGTCAGGGGCAGGTCCCAGCTCTGTGCCCCAATCAGGCAGTGGGGCAGGTAGCAGTGAGCTAGCTGCTAGCTGCCCCACTGGCCGACCAGGGCAGGGGGCTGGGACCTGCCCTTCCCTTGCAGCTCTTTTCATGTCCCCTGGCCCTGATTGGGGAACCAAGGCCAGGAGCTCCCTGCTGCTGGGGCAGGGGGTATAATGAACCAGTCCAGTGTTCCCTGCCTGTCCTTGGTCTAGCACCTATGAGGAGCCTAAAGCTCCCTCCTGGTGGTGGTAGGGGCCCATTGCAGGGCCCCCAGGAAGTGGGAGCAGCTTGCTGCCACAGGCAGCAGATCTGCTCCTGCTTCCCTGCACATGTAGACTCCTACCCAGGACCATTTACTCACAAGTAACTTACCCGTGAGTAAACTGGTCCTGCATCAAATGCACATGTAGATGCACCCACTGCTTCTTGCATGCACAAGTTTGGCTTGCAGCAAAAAAGACTGGTGAGCAGGGCCTTTGCTAAGATCTGCCAAGTCTGCCCAGTGGCTTGCTGGTGCTCTCTTGCTCTCCTGTGGCTGCCTGACTTTCCCGTAGCCATCTGGTGACTGCTGGCTTGTTGGGGATTTTTTGTGGCTCTGCAGTGGCTGCTCAGCTCATTGGCTCTCCTGCAGCTGTCTGGCTCTTTGGCTTTCCATCTTTCCAGACAGTAGAGTTCAGGAGAATAGATCTTCCACATGTATGTTGGGGTGGCGGTGCTGTGAATGGTGTATCCTGGGATGCTGGAGGACTGCAATTTGTTTCTATTGGCCCTGTCATGTAGACTGATATTAGCACAATACAAGTAGCTTAACAGCAACCTGAGATATTCCTTGCCTGAAGAGGCGTAACTTTAAGGTGATCAGAGTGCACTAAGCACAATTTCTTGTGCTTTAACACGCAGATGCTCAGATTTTAAGTGTGTTTAACTTGAGCCAAGGGTAATATATCTAACAATAGTGGATCGATGCAGGCAGTGAGCTGTTGCTACTATTGGGTGTGCTGCATTTGTGAGGACAAATAGATGGCTGCAGTTTCAGAAGTAGTCAGATTCAACACTGGTTACAAGTATTAAATTAAGTAAAAAAGCCCTAGCTTTGTGTGCAATGTGTTATAAAGGGTCCTGCAGATGGATGTTGCTGACAGGCAGTACTGTGAGATAAACCTCTATCTCAACATAGATGCAGGCTCTTAATATCTTTTGGCTGTACTTAGATGGAAAAAAATCCTACTAGTTTAAAATGAGTAGTGTATTGAGCTGATTCATTGTACCTGTTTCATGTGTCTGCTCTTTTCTGCAGTAAGTGAAATTTAGCAGCTGTTTCATTCAAAGAGAAATTCACCATGTTGTTGCTTCCACTTACTTCAGAAGAGAGCAGCTACACCCAGCAGATCAGCTACTGTGCATTTACGGGTAATAAATTCCCCTTCTTTTAATTCAGTATATCAGTTTCATCTGTCTATACTTTTTTAGATAGAGCTTATATGGTGACAGAGGATTCATCTTCTTTCTGAAAGGTATTGCTATAGATATCAGCTGTTTCAAGACTCTTTTTGGCTAAAATGTAAATGTTATCATGGCTTCATTACATGTATCACATATTATAGTTCTTTGGTTATACTAGTGAACTTTAATAAATACAGAGCCTGCCTAATTTTACATACTGCATAGCTTAGTTAAAAAGCCACTTTGTTAGTTACTACCTCTTGTTTAGTAGCTGCGTCTTTTATCAGGCATGCTGCAGGTAGAAATAGTTAAATACATTAAAAACCATACTTATTTTGAAACCCCGTCCTATTTCTAATACCTCTAGGAAAAAATAATTACATTTAGCAGGGTCCATGGTTTCTAAGTGAATGCATGTTCCATGTTAGGGAGAAGTTTCACACACTTTGTCTTTTGTCTTGTGGAATATAACTTCCATGAGCTTTGGCTTAAATCACATTCTAAATTCATTGTTCCAGCATGTGGTCTTCAAATATGAGAAGGAATAAAGAAAGAAGAGAGGGGGGCTTGGTGGGTGGGGAATGAAACGGAAAAAGAGGTAGACTGTGAGCATGTATATAAGAGAGTTGAGAGGATGTTTTCTATGGCGTGCAATGTTTCATTGTCACTTTGAAGGTGCGTTCGTATTCCTTCACTCCGGCACTGTCCAAGTGTTGGGTCAGACTGTTCCTAAACCATTGTCCCTGAAGGGTTGGTGTGATCCGGTTCTTTTAGGAGATGTTCTTGTTTCTGGGTGGTTGGTAAAGATGATTTAAATGGAGATTGTAAACCTCAAAACGTAAAGAGTTCAGAGATAAATAAGTTATTCCAGACTATCAAGAACACCCTAAACCAATGTGCAATATAATATTGTTCATACTTCTGTTTAAATAAATGCTGTAGGTATGTGTCAGACTTTTTTCAGTATTTGTTGGACAAAGAATGTTTAATGCTATATTTGGGGGTGGGGGGGGAGAGGTTCATCACATGATTCCTGATTCTGTGACTTTCCTTTTTTGTTTGTCTGTTTTTCAAATAGCCATGACTTGTTTTAACACTGAGGGGCTGATTCTTGTTTACCTCTTCAACTTCTTGGGCAACATTAAGGGACTTCATATGGGAATAAAAAAAAATGTTGATTACAGAAAATGATACATTACTTAATGTTTGTATTCCAGTAGAAGCTAGGGGCCTGAGCCATGATAAGGTTCCCTATATGCTGTCTACTATACACTTTCACAGTCTTTACCCAGACTAAGCAGCTTTACCCAAGCTGCTTAGTCTAACTAACTAGATAAACAGATCTAGGTGTGGCAGTAATGGGCATAATAAATGAACACTGTGACAATTTACAAACATGTTAGTCTATGGTACCCATACCCATTTTTCTTATAATTAGCTTTTCTGACACATTCCTGGGGATTGGTCTCTTGTCATTTTTATCTTGTTTTTATGGCAGTTCTAATTGTGTGCAGGTTTTGTTTGTCCTGCTCCCTAATCTGATTGACAATTTGCCTGCAGTGGGAAATATGAAGTTTAATATAATATGGGAAGCTGCCTTAGGCAGACAGGTCTAAATAGAGAGCACACTTGGTAATATTTCAGAAGTATAATATAATTAACATAATTAGCAGGGGGTTAATTATGGTTTATTTGTTTGCTTTACTGATTCTCAGAAGAAAGAATTTTGGCATGATAAAGAATTAATGTGATTTTGAGTTTCAGAATGAAAAGATGAAATGGATACAATTATACTTCCATAAATAGGCTAGAGAGCTTGAGATAAGCAATTATTTCCCATGTGTCTTGCTTGTGCCTCAAACATGAACCCAGTTTAGGTCTATAAGCACCCATTACCACAGGCTGACTTTTCATAGGCCCAAGTAGCTGGGCTGATGGTTTCAGGTCATTATCTAGAGGTTGGATATCCAGAGTTGGTAGCCAAACTGTCAAGACAGTGGATTCAAAATGGAATTTCTATTGGCAATGTCACCTGTGAGGGCTAACTGGGTAATTCCATGAAAAGGGGCAGAGAGAGGCATAATTCTTACATGTCATGGTTGTGACATGTCATGCTTGGGATATGATGTTGCACCTGTGTTGCCTGTAGTAGAATTATTTGGTGCAGAAATAATTCCATTTTCAGAGTGAACAATTTACAATTTAAATCATCATTAAAATGAAGGTGAAAAATATGTATAAGACCCACACCAGGTACAAGTTAAGGTAGCTGAACTTCCCACTCATCGAGCCATGGAGGAAATATGGATACTTAACCAAACCACAGCTACAGACCCTGAACTAGTCTCTCCAATGCTATGAAAACTCTAGAAATAGTAAACATAATGAGATTGGATTCCTTTGTGTTCAACAGTCTGCAAAATGATGAAGGATAAAGGCTGTGTGCAGAGGATGGGCCATTAGTTATTCAGCTAAAGAGAAAAAGGCTGGCTGCTAATGAATGTAAACAGATGTCAGTGAAAGAAGTACATGAACTGCCATTGAGAGACAGAGTAACAGGTATTATGGCAGCACATAACGAACTCACCATGCCTTGGCTTACGCTTTCTGAAATGCTAACTCGGAAAACAGGCTTGATTTTCCATAGAGCCATAGAGGCAGGCAGAATTTTTATGAACCAAGCAAGCAGGCAGATAAATATATAACTCAGTGAGTCTAGAGGGAATTGTAAAGCAGTTCTGTGGTGGTGATAAATAGAAGAGATAGGGTTATTACTTTCGACAGGTCTGAGATTGGAGAACCAGAATCAGGATTTTAAACTGATCCATGTGTATCAGAAACTATTCCATCTCTTGGCAGAATGGACTTTTTCACCAGTATATAACTGTAGGCTAATGAAGGAAAGGTGAGACGATGAAAAATTAAACTGCAGCTGTCTTTGGCATCAAAATGGTGATTCTTTAATGGCTTCAAAGGGATGGATATGATCTGAATTTTATATTCAGTTGAAGACTGCTGATCGGGTATCTCCATTAATAAATATGTTAAATACCAGTACTCGGTTTGATGAGGGAAAGCTTCCTTCTATGATGTGAGGCAATTATTGTTTTAATTTGTGCGGCAGGCTTTGATACAATAATTTATTTGTGATACCACCATTCATACTAATAATAGCTGTAACAAAGAAGCAGCTAGTTACTCCAGTAACAGCTAAGAAATGTATATAGATAAGGCTCATAAGTCCAGGGGTTTTGGGGTTTTTTTAGACGAAACTAGGCAGTACACAGCAGGTGAGCTTTCTGGATCACTAGAATAATTTATTTTGCCTGCTTGCAGAAATTGCTATCCCCACAGCTCTGCTGGCAATTGTTACTAAACATTTGATCACAGCTCTGTCCAATGGCTCAAGATACTCTGAATGTATGTCTACAATGCAGCCTTCAGTGTAGTGTAGAATTACCCAACCTGTCACTGAACGCCCTCAGGCAGGTATTGGAAGCAGTCTAGTTACAGCAGTATGGGGCTCTGCATGGGCTAATTTGCCTTGTTTCACAGCACTGTTTTAAAGTAGCATAACAAGGGGGGGAGGAGAGGATGACCACAAAAAATAGAAGCAGCTGTACTGCAAGCCCTGTTGCCATCACACTGCTGGCAGCACAGCCAGTAGCACTGCTCTGTGCACGGCTGTGCCCAGGGTGCTCAGGCAGTCAGTTATACCTCTGTTTGGACATGATCTAATTGAGCCCCACAGCTTCTCTCTCTCTCTCTCTCTCTCTCTCTCTCTCTCTCTCTCTGTCTCAGTACAATAGGGATGCCATTAGGACTTGCAGTAAAGGCAAAATCTGGCTGCTGCTGAACAGTACTGAGGTTCATCAGTACACAAAGCAAGGCTGCTCCTACTCCAGTTGTTCTGATAATTGTGTCAGTTGCTGTGCCTGCACGTTGTGAAAGGAGTAGGCAAAAGAGACCAAGATGCAGTGTATTTTCCTTTTAAAAAGGTCAGCTGTCCTGTTTTGTTTTCACTCACTGGTAAAAACCCAGCCATTCCTGGGAGCAGTTTTGACCTGGAATCACAATTTGGATTTAAATGAATGAATACGGAATAATATGAACCAGTAAGGTTACATCTCAAGTCTGGTGTGGGCATATTCTTGTTCAAATGGTTCATGGCAGGGCTTCAGAGATCAAGGGGGCATTGGAGTGGGTAATGATTTGGAATACTGAAGGCAGAGGTGGGGAGGGAGCGTGTGGGTAGGGAGGAGACTGCCAATGTCAAAGGGAGGGGAGGAAGAGAATTTACCTCCAGCCTATGTAGGGTATCAGCAGCATAACACAGGGCAGGGAAGAGATGTGCTAGGCCAAGCTGCTTGCCACTTATCCTTTGTGCCACTGATTGGATTCAGTGACTTTCAGGGCTGGATCTGGCCTGGGAGCTATAGCACCATTGGGTTATCTTTTATAAGACTTTGGGGTAGGGGTCCTCTTTGTTCTGTGTTTATACAGCCCCTAACACAATGGGGTCATGGACAATGACTGGGGTTCTTTTGTGCTACGTAAATACAAATAACTAACTAACCAGGCTTTATCCTGCACTTGATGCTGATCCTCTCCTTGCATTTTTGCAATATCAAGTGATGGTGTTTGAATGAATCATCCAATCAATTCCAACGCTGCAAGGCATGCTCAAGACCTCAGCTAGCAGAACCTTACTGAGGGTGAGGAAAATCAGGAAGACAGAAGAATGAGGGACCCAAGGAACTCTCCAATCTAATTAGCACACTAAGTTTCAGGCCCCTCTTCTATTGTTTGTAGAGGCAATAACAGCATGGTGGCTCCAATTAGCACCTTCCAGCATGAGAATACCCCATCTCATGTCTGCCCAGCCTCTCAGCAGAGTTTAATTGATTGACTCTCTGAATGATTTAACTTCCAGACAGAAATAAAAGCATGATGAGGGGAGGAAATGGGTGCAGGGGGAGGGGGAAATGGGACAGTCCTTCACATGGAGAGTAATGGCAGCATCACCAATGATGCCTCCAGAAAATTCTCCATATCACATGGAAAGATTGCCACACAAATGTCAACATCTTCGCTGAAGCTAATATTAAAAGCACTGAGCCAGTGATCCTCAAGCAAAAATTTGCCGTACTGAAAATTGTATGCGAATGCTTGATTCTCGATTTCCAAAACAAGTGCTCTACTCCCAGTTTAATAATTGCCTGAGATCTCACAGTGGCCAGAGAAAATGCTACAAGAAGACGCTGAAGACATGTATGTCAGGAAAATGGATGCTGACATCAAGAGCTCGGAGAAGGTGGTGCCAACTGACTCTAATGGCACCACAACCTCAACTAACCAGCAGCCTGTTTCAAGGTAAAGTGTTTTGCCCTCGACATGGAGAAGACAGCAGAGGAAGGGAAAGGAGAGGAATCCCAGCCTGCAGCCTACTCTCCCCTGCAGAAAGACCTGCAACTTAAAATCATAGACAATTAGGGTTGGAAGGGACCTCGGCAAGTCATCTAGCCCAGCCCCTTACTCAAAGCAAGGCCATTGCCAATTAGATCATTCCAGCCAGATCATTCCGTCCCCAACTAGATAATTTCTGCAACTAGACCTGTGGCTGAAGG
This sequence comes from Gavialis gangeticus, assembly GCF_001723915.1. Classification (NCBI taxonomy): domain Eukaryota; kingdom Metazoa; phylum Chordata; order Crocodylia; family Gavialidae; genus Gavialis; species Gavialis gangeticus. Next base: position 47,875,520 of record NW_017728992.1, on the reverse strand, counting down.
ACTGGACTCCTAAGTCACTTCAAGACCCGTCATTGAGCTGTGGTAGAGATCATCCTTGAATCAAGGAATTTCTGATGACAAATGGCAATGGGGAAGGGAAATGCACAGACCCTGAACATGAGGGAGGTTGGCAACTGGGGTAGCAGAAAGCTCCTGCAATAGAAGGAGATGAGAGGATGACACACAGGGGCTTATCGAGGGATATAAGGAGCCCCTGCTGTATGCCTTCAGCCTACAGAAGCACAGAGTGTATGCCTCCTCTGTAGTGATAACAATTAATTATTAACAATGCACCTTTTTTCCTAGCCTGGGCAAAGGCTTAATAGAATATAAAAATGCTCCTCGGGCAAGTCATGCAGTTCTTAGCTAGCAAAACCATTCAATGGCATGTTTTTAGAGTGTTATGAGAATAGGGGATTATGAAACTGTGATTTTTCTAGAGGGACAATTCCTTGCCATTTTCTGTTGCACACATTTTTATCCTGTGCTCAGCTTTGAGTATTTTGAGTTACGGGGGGCGGGAGGGGGTTTCACTTTGTATTTCTCTCTCATTTTCTCTCCTTCCCCAATTTTCCCTTTTTTTCCAGTTGGGAAAATGGAAAAAATAGGGAAGGATTTAGGGGAGGAGGGTGCAAGCTCTGGTCTCCTCAAAACCATCTATTTTGACTAAAGTGCCAGGGTTGAGAGTGTAAATGAGGGGCTGGAGCTTATTTCACACCAGTGGTCCTGGGCTGATCAGGGAGGCAAGGTTTGTGTTCTCAGAGCCTTGGTAGGGGGAGCCTGGACCTTGTTTTCTCTTTCTGTCTTAATCTGCAAAATTAAGATGTCTGGCTTTCCTGTATATTCAGGTCTTAGAGTGAACACAAATCTGTTCATTGAGATCACAGGCTACTTCAATTGATTTAAGACATCAAGTCACCTTGTCTATCCCTATGTATAAATTAGAATGCTGCCTGCCCTTTCCTGGAAGATAAAGATATTTCTTCCTTAGCTGCCATGACAATATTCTTTCTGTTTCCCTTGCATGTTTTTTACTGGTACCTGAATGCAGGTCTTCAGTTCCTCACAGGAACATTTCACAACATTGTCATGCAGATTTTTGCACTATATGTGATGTGAAGTGGTAGAGAACCAGGCCTAGTAGCCTATTACAGAGGTGTTTCTTCTTGTTTTGGTCTGAATATGGGGCTTAATCCCAGTCTCACCAATGTTAGTGGCAAAGTTTCTGGTGACCTCATGTGAATGGGGACTATTGCTGTTTACAACAAGGCATGAAGTACCACTTCATCATTCCCACTGGGAAGTGTCATCCCTATTTCGTACACTGGGAAACTGAGGTGCAAAAGTTAAGAGGCTAACTCGGAATTGCACAGGAAAACTTTAGCGGAGCGAAAAATATGTGGCTCTCCTAGCTCCCAGTCCACAACCTGAATGTATAGAAAGGCTATCCTTTCTCTCTCTACCCATTCCTTCCTCTCCTTTTTGGGTGGTCCTTGGGGTTTGGTTGGTTGGGTTTTTTACAGTTACAAAAGGATATATTTTCCCCACTTCAATTCCCCAAAACATAAAAGTGGTAGGTCACCACTTGCACAGCACTTCCAGGACAGATGTAAATAAGTTGCATCTCTGAGCTTGCCTAGATTAGAGACTTTTGTACTGATGGAATTGTTGATACATGTCAGGGCTGTCCAGATGGTGACCTGCAGGCTGCATATGGATCACGAGGGGTAACGTGACCCCTGGGCTCCCACCTGTGTACTACTGTCCCTTAGTCGGGTGGCAGCAGCAGTTGGAGTCTTGGGGCTTTTCCTCCCTGCCCTGGCTTCCACTGCCTGACCCAGCCCCAGGGGCAGGGCAGCACAGCCTATGGTGCCACATGACTGGCATCTCAGAGAGCTCAGGTGAGGCAGGGAGCTGTGTCGCATGAGGGTGTTGGGTGGGAATGCCTGCTCCCACACATGCTGTGCAGAGGGGTACAGAAACCCTCACCTACCCATGTGCAAAGCATTGGTGTGATGGGAGTGCCTACCCATGTGTGTGCATGGCATCCATAGTTTCATAGTTTCATAGTTTCTAGGGTCGGAAGGGACCTGAGCAGATCATCTAGTCTGACCCCCTGCCATGGCAGGAAGAGCACTGGGGTCAAACAACCCCAGTAAGGTGGTCATCCAACCTCCTCTTAAAAACCCCCAGGGTGGGAGCCTGCACCACCTCACTTGGAAGCTGGTTCCAGACCCTAGCCGCCCTGACCGTGAAGT
>NW_017728992.1:47862970-47872969 GCF_001723915.1 Gavialis gangeticus | reverse complement strand
AGGCCCAAGGACCGAGCCCTGTGGGACCCCACTTCCCACGTCCTTCCAGGTCGAGAAGGACCCATCCACTACCACCCTCTGGGTGCGACTCTCTAACCAGTTGGCAACCCATTGGACTGTATGGGTGTCTACGCCACAGTCCCCCAGCTTCCTAATGAGAATGGGGTGAGAGACAGTATCAAAAGCCTTCCTGAAGTCTAGGAAAACTATATCCACTGCCACCCCTGCATCCAATGATTTAGTGACCTGGTTGTAAAAGGCCACCAGGTTGGTCTGACAGGACCTGCCACTGATGAATCCAATGTGGGGGCTCCCAGATTGTGTGGTCCCTGCTGGTGTGGCCTGTGGGGCATGCAGCCCCCAGCCACTTTTTAAGGTGGACAGTCCTGGGGTAGGTGAATTTATGCCAATCCTAGTTGCAGACATGAGGCTCCAATGTAAAAAATGACTTGCAGCATACCCTTATTGTAGACCAGGGTAAGATTTTCCCGGTACAAGGGTTCAGCTACACTAGAGCATTCTTGCCACATGTCAGTTTGTACACTAGGGAAAACCTCATGAAGAATATGCAGCTAGTAGATTTTCACATGCTGAGGCAAACCCTAGGGGACCTTGGGTTTACCTTAACCTATTTTCTCTGATGAAAGATGCAACCACCTTGATCTCAATAGGATCTTACCAAATTTAGGTAACATATGCTAAGAACACAGCTTTTTTTTTTTTCCTTCTGGTGAAAACAAGGCCTAGATCACTCTTCATGCTGTGCAGTGCATCTATACAATGCATTTACAATGATGTAGGCACACTGAGACAAAGATCTGACCTTGAGTGTCCTTGATTCAGCAATACATACAGGAAAGCTTTTGTAAGGGGTAGTTGTGAGTCCATGAAGAGTGTGGAAAGAGAAGGTAATGAGCATGCTTAAGAGAAACTCTTAATGTTATTGTCCAATTAGGTAGGAGCTGCACATTATAAAATTGAGAAGTCTGTTTTGCCTCTCCTAGTGTACTCCCCAAGACATCTTGTACATTTTTATGAAGACAGAATGCTCTTTTGCTTTTTGTATTACATCTTCTTAAAATGTTCGATCCCCTCAACCCCTCTGCTTTTTGTGCTTTGACAGGATTTACCACTGAGCAGTTACCATAGAAACTAGGACCTGGCTGTTCTAGTAATGAAAAATCTGCAGAGAGCAAATAAACAAAAGTAGCACATCCAGGAATGTATGATTTGGATGGGGGGAAAAAACTGTGCATTGTATCAATAATGGATGATCCAGCTTCTTAAAAGTCCAAATGAAATAGCAAATGGATATGCCTCTTAATCCCCCTGTTTTATGTTTAAATATAACCCTCTCTTCCATTTGAGGTCCTTTTAGGATTGCTGAAAGCACTGATTCCAGTGGTCTCCTTTTGTAGTAAAAAGATATGGAAAGAGCTGTGAGGCAAAATATGCTGCAGGAATGAGCTGTGGAAAATGAATCTCTATTTTGCCATGAAATTGTGAGGCTGGCCTTTTCCTCCAAACCCAATGGAAGAAAGGAACAAAACTAGGAGAAACTAGAGCACAAGGTGCAGGTATTCTAGAAAGGAGACACTGGGTCTACTGGAGGCTCCCACGTGCTTTGAAGCTTCTCTGGGACAGCTGGGCTACCTCAGTCTCTTATCTTTTCATTTACCTTGAGACAAAGAACACTTATTGGCTACATTCATTTTTGGACAAAAAGTCCATTTTAACATTTTGGCAACCAAATATTAAAATCATTGTGTGGACAAGATTAGTTTCCACATGTGTTAGCTGGTTGAGGTAAACCCCAAGTTCTCCAAGGTCTCATCATTCCCTTTCAGGCCCTGTCTGAAGACTCCTCCCCAGCCAGTTGCTCTATGCCAAAGAAATACAGGGAATGATCTTGATAAAGGTGCTGAGTTTATTGGCATTTGACTAGGTAGCTGTGCTACTCAAATATGGGTGGCCTGGAATTAATAGTTGGGGAATATGCATCTCTATCTTTACAAAGATGTTAACTATCAGGAGTTGACTGGCAGTCAATTAACCTGGGCTAAAAACAATCCTCTGACAGCGCAGACAAACTGAGGTCTGTCATGAAGGCTCAAGAGGGAAAAGAGCAGTTCAAGGAAGAAGCCTCCTACATTAGCAGCTGAGCTTGGCAACAGATTTAAGAGTGGCTAACTGGGACCTTGTCAAGGTTTAGCATTCTTGGGTGACACTGGCAGTTGTGGTTATCTTAACTGAATTGGCAAACTCTCAGTGCAAGTGCAGCTGAATTTCATGTGTGTTTATAAATGCACTTGGGAGATGAGCTAATACACTAGTGTGGTGAAGCACCTTTTGGGGTGCTCACCACTTGAGGGCTCTCACAGGCTCTGAGGTGAGCCTGCTTTGGAGGAGCAGCAGGGGAAACCTCCCCGAGGAACTATTTTAAGGGGGAAGGTGTATGGCAGGGCATTGTTGGTGCCTGCCACTTTAAGAGTGGAGCCAAGGGGCCAGCAGGTGCTTGATTGTGGCGGCCATTTTAGATCTCTGGCCACCCATATAAACAGGGCAGTTCACTACTGGCAGGCCAAGCAGCAACATTGCCTGGCTGCAAAGCTGTAGGGGATGGCTAGGAGGCTTCTGGTCTTGGGCACACCCAAAAAATGCACCCAGCTGAGAGTGGGTGGCCTGGTGGGGTACTCAGTGGCGCAGGAGCCCCCAGGAAATGCCAGGCCAGTTATCACCCTGATGAAAGGTGGGTAGGGCGCCTTAACCCTAGTCCTCACCTTTGGGTGGGTTGGGTAACATCGGAGGTAGTGGGGCCAGGCATGGCTGTGGCCATCTGAGCCCTGTGGGGTATAGAACCCCGAGGAAAGGTAGTTGGGGCCAGGCACGGCTAAAGCCACCTAAGCCCACTGGGGAGGGAAGGCCTGAGTGAGGGGGCGGTGTGGCACCCTGAGTGAGGGGGTGGCCCCATGTGGAGGAAGCAGGCCAAGGTAGGTCCTCAGATGCCTGAGGCTGTAGTTTTGGGCCAGAGGCTGAGTAAAGGGGGCTCCATCTGAGAGATAGGGACGAGTCCTGACCCCGGTAAGTCCTTCATCACTGGAAAGCTGAGTGTGGGTCGAGAAGAAGAGCTAGATTAATGCACAATGACCTGCTGCTCCAAGGGGGAGTGAGAGTCCCCGTGAGACCCTGGGACACCAGTTGTGGTGTGAGTTACCCCAGCTCCCACAACCGGGTGGGTCACCCACTAATAGGGCCAGAAGGCAGACTCAGGAGCAAGAGTGGGGCAAGAGGCTCAAAGGCCTGACTGAGAGTACCCTCAACTGGTCAATGCTGGGGCCAGGACCAGAATGGCCCCCAGAAAGGGACGCACAGAGCTGGAGGCCTGGGGTTCCAGCTGGCCTTGGAGGTGAGGCCAGGGCCTGTGTGGCCAAAGGTCCTGGGGGGACCACGCCCGAGAGTGGAAATAGTTTCAGGGAGCTGGGCAACCCTGAATGAGGGCGGGGTAGGCTGTCTGAATGGAGGGATCTTAGAGAGGACCTGATTGGAGGATTCTGGGGCCCAGTGTGGGGCTGGTGAGAGTAACATCTGTGGATGCCATCTGCGAGGCTTGGGCTGTGGTGTAGGGGAGGATCAGAGCTGCAGATAGCACCCCCTGGCATCCAGGCAAGAATGAGCAGCCTCCTGCCTTAATTAACATCATAATTAAGAACAAGGCATGGCAGGTGAGTCAAATGGGTGGTGTGCCCAAAGGCAAGTGGGTCAGCTAGCACTGTGGCTAGTCGGGGAGCCCACTTTGCCACAACTAGGGTTATCAAAGGACCCAGTTCATGTTCTTCACATAGTTATACACTTGCTGCTATTAATTCTTCTTTCATCCACTCTCTGAAAATGAGCCTCTTGGGCTAAAGAAGCAAAACTCTTTTACTAGGTTTATAGCCCTCTTTTCCCCGTCCTTCTCCTTGAGCACTTTAATTGTAGACAACTTTTTGTTAGAACGCTCTACAACTGTTGTGCATGGTAATGGATTACAATAAGCTGATTCTCCTGTGGAAGTTGTAGCTATCACTTGTGGATCTTTTGGGGCAGTAAAATACCAAGACTGGCAATAGATACTAACTTCTCAATGTCAGAGCAACACATTTTATACTATCAAAAGGAATACAATGTGATTTATACCCTGTACTACTCTAAAATTGTGCAACATTAATATTTAATAGTGCACAAATATTGTGACATCTAGGCTAGAGAATTCAGCAACTATGAGGTTAGTTGCTTTAATGAATAGCTTTTAGTGGCACAGCCTACTAAACATGGTTTGCTACAGCTGATCTGCAGCTGTGATAGACAACTGCCAATCATGAAGGCTCATCTTCTCAGACACCATTCACTTGATAAAAAGAGCAGTTCACAAACACCTATTAATTGCCTGAAAGATTCTGCATTCTAGATCTCCAACATGGCACTGCTTTGCAATTGGACTGCATTAGGGTGCAAGGCTATTAATGGGGCCCTGTGTACACACAGGTGGATGCCCAGAAGAATTGGACTGTAGGATCTATGCCTTCAATGAAAGCAGATTTTTGCCAGTGCTTCAATAGAAGGAGAGATTGCAGGAGTAGAAGTTAGCCCAGAGTCGCTCTGACTTCAGGTGTCTTGTATCTTTTTGCAGAATTGAGCCAAGACTTTTTGTTTCAAATGAGAGAAAACATCCTCTCAGACATTTTTCTATTTTATTAGAGAAATACATGATTTCAGCAGTTCTGCATCCAGCGAGGAACCCCAGCAAAAACTACTGAATTTCATCACAAGAATAAAACTGGAACTATATGGCATTTTTACACATAGAGGGGAGGGATGGGGGGGAGTGTGTCATCCACCAGCGTCCCTGCACCTCAAAATGGTGGGGGGGGGCACTGCTCTATCTAAAGCTCATGGAACAAGCTTTAGTTAAAGCGCCCCTGCTGCCACTTTTAAGCATGGGGATGCTGATAGGCTGGCTAAAGCTTGGTAATTACCACGCTCCACTACACTCAATTAATAAACTCTGCTCCAACATGCTGTAATTACAGCAAGTCAAAGCAGCCTTCCAGCTCGTGTATGTACACTCATAATGATGAAAAGGCAAATGTGTCAGCTACTAGCCACACACCTATAAGGGCTAGAAGCCAGTGGTACAGTCCAAGTCAAACCTCTTGGCTCCCTTGTTTCTCTCTATTCTACTCTGTTGTTCTGTTTTACTTCATTCAGGTTCTTCTACAGTTTTGGGCACTGTATGATCCAGGCACCTTCCTGCTGTGCTTTAAACAAGCTGACTGACCTGCTAGAGCAGCAATTCCCAACCCCGGGTTGCAACGCAAATGAGGGTTGTGGGGGCAATGTCAGCAGTGCTGCACAGAAAAGATGAGCCACGCCGTGTGCCAAGATCTCCCCCGCCCCTGGGCCTCTGCCACCACACTCAGCTCCCAGCAGCAGGGCTTGGGGGAAAAAAAAGGTTGGGAGCCACTGTGCTAGAGCCTTATTGTTTCATATTTACAATGCGCCAGCTCCCTACTTGCTTCAGCATGAATGGGTGTATCTTTCCCTTGATGAATGCAAGGAGAGAGATTTTTCAAGGGCCATAGGCACTTAAGTCCTTTTTCACTGAAGATCAAAGCAATAGGATCTCTGGGGTGAACATAAGAGTACTAGAGATGTCATATGGCAGTGAGGGGCAATCATTTTTGGCAGGCATGCCACAAATTAGCCCTGTACCATCCCCATGTGCCACTCCAGTCCCCTTCCCCTGTCCATGCTGCTGCTCTGCTTCTGCTCCCTGCCCTATGTGTCACTGTTCTGCCTGTCTTTTCTGCCATTTGACATGTACCACACACAGGCCTCTTGTTCAGGTTGGCCACTGCTGCCATAGTGGGTCAGCCCACACGTCCACCTGACCTGGTACCCTGTCTCCTCAGTTGCAGAGAGTGGATGCTAAGCGAGAGAATGTTTTAGTAGGGTCTATCCAGCCTGATCCATTCCCAGTCAATCTCCTCTTACAGGGTCCAACATCCAGAGACCTAATAAGTCCTAATTTTCAGGTGTTCAAGGCTTTGGAAAATTGTATTTAGACTTTGCAAAGGGATAAACTGATCAGCACAGCCAGTCTGGTATGATTTGGCTATTATGGCACAGTTCCCTTCATAGATCTCTATTCTAGAATTATTACTCTGCCTTCAAAGTGAAGTAATTTCACAGAGTAAATTCACTTTTATCCTGGAATATATTTTGTTAGAAGTTATTGATTCCTGAATAACTGTGCCAGTCAATTTTCCCTGGGTAGGCAAGCAGTGATTGCAAGGGATGGCTTGAAGGTTTTTTTGTTCCATCTCCCCTGCTTCCAAAACATTCACCCAGCAGCCATTGACTTAATGACAGCTGGCACATTTACCCTCTGGGCTAGGGTTTACACAGACATTACACACAAACCGGTTTAAGTGATCAGAAACTGGTTTAAACCTGTAACATAACAGACTTTCAGCGCACATAAACTAGTTTGAAAATGACTGAAACCAGTTTGAGATAAACCTGGTTGAATGCAGTATATCGGGCTTAATTGATTTGGGTCAAACCGATTTATGCAATGTCTGTCCTACATCACTTCCTGGTTTAACTTAAACCAGAGTCCCCCAGCATCCCAGAAGCTTTGCAGCCCTGGGTGAGGCTCTGCTTTCTGCTCCAGCACAGAGCTGACCCCACCCCTCTGCTCCCTGGCAGGTGCTCCAGCAGAGACTGAAGGCACAGCAGGGTCTGGCTGCCTCCCCCTACCTCCCCACCACCACCGCCACTCCCTGCTTAACCAGAGATTCCTCCCTCCCCTCTCCCACAGCATGAAATATAGCCAGCCTGTGGTATGCTAGCTAAGGCTGAGAGGTGTCTATGTAAGGCAGACAGGCTAGTGTCCACTTAGGGCTTTTTGGAGCTAATCAACAGGTCAGCTGATAACGTCCCTCTGTTCTTTCCTTGGCAAAAGTTGTTTAAGAGCTTGAACTAATGAGAGAGGTTTTTGTTTGGGGTGCTAAATGCTCTGTAACTCACTGCTGTGTAACTCCCTGCTGGCTCCCTTGCCAGGAACAGTGAGGAGGGAAGGGGAAGCCCTCCCTAATTGGAGCCATCTGCCCAGGCCTGGCCATGACCCCTCACCCCCTCAGCTCAGCAGTATAGAAGGGAAGGGAGGACTGCTCTAGTGTCCTCTCGCTTCTAGCCTGATCCACTGCAGGTTATGTGCTTGCATTTCTTCAGTCCAGAGGGGATGTCTTTGAAGTTACAAACCAGTTCCGCCTAGCCAGGTTAGACTAACCTGCAAAGATTGAATCAATTCAGGCTCAGGCTTTTTGAATGTCTGTCCCCAGCTCTGGTGGCACTGAGTGCTAACTACTGCCCTCAAATGTAAAAAGTCAAACTCTGCTGGTAGAAAGAAGACCAAGGGAAATTCCTAAAGTACCCATGTGTCTTAAACTTTACAAGTGTTTCCAATTTAGAACTCAAAAATCTGTCAACCTCTCCCCACAAACAACTATGTAGTTATATATCAGGTCTAAAAAGAAGTAGAGCACAAAGACTGAAGGGAAGCTTAGTCCTGCTTAATCTCTTCACAGGCTCAAGCCAATATGTACTGCATGTCATTATGCAGACACTTAAATTTATTTCTGACACACCAGAAAAATGGCCTCAACTATCTAACTGGAACATCTATTTCATGTATTGACTGAGGGAGCTTTTGAAGGCACCCAGCAAAAATGATGGATTGTTATTTGGAAAAACTATAAGCAAGTCCTGGGCCTGCAGACAGAGAAGACTATCATTGATTGAAGCAGTCAAAAAAGAGGATAATCAATTTGTTGATGCCTAATGTAACACTTTTAGCAGAAAAACAGATGGTAAAAGGCATATTTAAAAACTCAGGCTTTTACAAAACAAATACAAAGTTGGTCATCTAATTGCTTTCTTACTTCTGAGAGTTGCCAGTTCAGCTGGGTTTGTTTTGGGATGACTAGAAAATTGAAAAGAGTTTGCAGAAAGACAAGTATAAAAACTTAGCATTAGGACTGCATAAAGGAAAAGAATCATATGTATTTTGCCTCATGCACAAAGCTTTCATAACTGTTTAATTGTTCCTCTGACAAAATGAGAAGGTGTGATTTTCTTTTTTTTTTTTGCGGGGGGGGGGGTCTTTCCAAAGAGTTGAAGATTAGGAACCCCCACTGATTTCAGCTGATATTTCTGCAAAATCAGGGACTTTTATTACAACAAGAAAAAAAAATTGTTTAACTGGTGGAAGATCAGTATGTTTTCTCTCAAGGTCTCCATATAGGTTGTGGCTCTCACAGGGGACAAAGATGATTGAACTTTATTGCACTGTAACAAAATTTAGTCCTGTTAAACTTGAAGAAACAAATTCATCATGAGTGTCTAATTCTGATCTGACTCTCATGAGTATCCTGGAGTAATAATTTACCTCTTTAGACTCTAGGCACTCCTTGGGAAATGCCAACTTTTAGCTTTTTTATTTGTTTTTTACTACAAAAGAATAATAAAGTAATTCTTCTGTTACAAAGAACTCAGAAATAGCACAACAGGTTGGAATATTTTTGATATTATGCATTCCTATTTACAACTTCTGGGTTTATCTTGTGAATCTTGTGTAGATATTTGCACACCTTATAGTGCTAACATTGGCAGAAGACAAAGTAGGGTGGCACCTCAGTCAGAAAGGCATAAGCTTTTCCAGGTGACAGACTACTTCATTAGATGCTATGTATGGACTTGTAGAGAGCAGGGTACTTTAATAGAAAGGAATAAAGTAATTTAAATACAAAGGATTGGAAGGGATAGGGGGAGAGGGCACTGCTAAGAGAAGTGAAAATATGTTGAAGAGATCAAAAGGGGGGGGGAAAATGGGTAGCCCACTAAGGGACATCAGGGTTATAAAAGCTAGTCCAGGTAAGAGGATTAGTATATTGCTGATATTGTATGGCACCCTTAAAAGAATCTCATAGAAGCCTGGTTGAGACTCACTGGGCGCATCTACATGTGACACTGTTGCTGTAGTGACACGCTATGGTGATGTGGCAGACACAAACTGTGATGCTGACACTGTCACTGTAGCAATGAGCTACCTTGCGATAGCACGTCACTACAGTGACATAGCTGCTAAAAATAACCATGCACCACTGGAACGGCACAGTAATGGCTGTCCAGTGCAGTAACGGCCATCCGCAGTAATGGCTGTTATTGCACCATCATTTAGTACTTCCTAAAGCAAGTACTAGCAACTGTTTTGTGGGGGGCATGTGTAGATGTGCCCACTGATCAATATTAAGGTATGTGAAGTCAGAATCAGAGCCAAGAAAAGTGTACCAGGGGATGAATATGATCCTAGTATACAGTAGAATTGTATGCAGCTGATATAAGTTATTCTTACCAAAGGAATAAAGATGTGATAGTAAAACAAGTGATGATACAAGCAATTAAAAATACTGCAATTCCCTGTCAATTCAAACCATAATTAACTCTTAAATATAATGGGACATTGGATTTCCACCCTCTAAGCAGAATATTCTTCCATCCTTCCACCCCCAGGATATTAGTGTTTTTTACCTTGATGGAAATAATCCAGAATTCCAGTTTTAATAAACTGCTGCTTCCTCCAGCCCCTGCTTCTAATTTTATTCTGTATTTTGGCATATGCTTTTAGAGAGGAGTTTTATTTCATCAGTGAATTAAATGCAAGTAGAACATCATCCACTGTAGTTTCTTTTGTTACATCTGTGACCTTTTTTATGGCCAAATGGTCTGGGACACATCACCTCAATAAACATTAGTGTTTTAAGACGAACTTTTAAAAAAGTGATTAGTGACTGCAGGGTATAATATGGAAAGCAGAAGGCTCCTTAAAATAGGTCACAGATGTAACAAAAGAAACTACAGTGGATGATGTTCTACTTGCATTTAATTCACTGATGA
>NW_017728992.1:47836113-47857970 GCF_001723915.1 Gavialis gangeticus | reverse complement strand
GTCCTCATGGGTAGCCCTGCCCTTTTGACAGGTGCCCCGCCCCCTGGTCACCATCTTGTGCCTGGAAGTCCCGCCCCCTAACCCCTGACTTTTGCCACCAGAAGTCCCACCTCTTGCCCCTGGAAGTACTTCTTTCAGCAATGGGTCTTGCCATCTCAGAACCAGAAAATTACCAAATTATATTCTAAAAAGTGAACATCTAAAACATTGTGTGGGTGCATATGTATGATAGTGTGTGGGTGTGGGACTTGTACCACACACACACACATGGCTGGGGGTGGGGTGAGGCTAGGGTGCTGTGTCTTGTTGCCAGCTCCCCCTGGGTCCTACTGCCCCTGGCTCCTGTCATCTTTGACAGGCAGCCAGGAGCAGATAAATATTTTCTAAATTTTTAGGGGCCCTATGGGCCAGATAGAATTGCCTGGTGGGCTAGATCCAGCCCGTGGGCCGTATTTTGCCCACTAAAGTGTTTATACCTATGTTTCAAAGCATAATGTTGCTGTCTTGTTGGAAGGAAGAGAATGTCAGTGAAACCAGAGAGCTTATTTTCCTCTTATTTACAAATATGAATACAATCCTGCCTTCTATAAATAAGTGCACTGCGGTTGATGCCTTGGAGAGCTGCATGTGTCAATAAGCATTCCCAGTGGGTCAGTCTGTCATGAGCTGATATAGAAAGGAACCTAGGGGGAAGCATTTGGGAGTGAGGGGAAGACAGATCTTTTTGGTTGCCAGTCAAATTCAAATCCTTGTCTCTTCACTCGCTGAAGCTGAGTCTTGTTGAAGGATTAGCATGGCTGTATGGAAATGAACGAAGGAAGAGATCTGATGTGGGAAGCAGGAAGTGTATTGCTTTAAAGGACTGGCATCTTTAACAAATAGAATGATAAAAAAGTGACTTCATTTCACCAAAAAGAAAAAAATCTTTGTAGGGTTAGAGGGGATTGTTTGTTTTGCTTTTTTGTTCTGAGACTACCTAGAAAGCTTTCTGTACTAAATTTTTTTTTTTTTTTTTATAAAAGAGGATATCAGAAGGTGTCAGAATCAGAAAAGGCATCAATATTTTGGGGCTGGGAGAAGGGCCGAGTGGTAGTTTTTGTTTTGTGGGGGTTTTTTTACTGACATTTTTTTGAAATTTTCAGGTGGCTGTAATATAAAAAATTGGAATGCCATTGCTTTTGGTATGGAATAATCTGTAAAGCTTGAAAGATGCTTTCTTTCTATTCTCTCTCTGAAGTTCATGATTACTCCTGTTTGGTCAATATACCAAGTTTAACATGAAAGCTGTCCTGTATTTCTTAGCAGGGTCAGTTCAGCCCTATGTCAGGGTGGGGAAGATAAATTGCACTGAATGCAGTTTGCAATGCTAGGGTTTCTTGGATGAAAACCAGGTCTTAAAGTTGATCTGAAGTTCAGCAAAATCAATGGGAAGGCTCCACTTAACTTTAGAAGGGCTTTGGATGCGGTCTTTGGTGAAGGACATTACAGATCTTAATGGAAATTTTTGTCAATGTATGTAGTGAATACTTTCCTTAAAAAAAGCCTGCATTTCAGGGGTTATTAACACATTTTGGAAGGTTGGGGGCTAGGGGGAGAGGGAGACAAATGAGCTATTTTCAAAATGCTAACAGAAGAACCTGATATATTTAAAAGGTCAGAGTCCCATGCACTCTGGAATTCATCATGACAAGGGCACAATTTCCTATGGAAGCTGTGATGATGAGACCTCTAAAAGGAGCAGTAGGTACCAGTGAAACCAAGCCTGCTCTGCTAAAGTATCTGAACACTGGCACTACCAATGTAAACATGGCTTCCTGATTTATGGACAAAAGCCAACATAAGGCAACTGGGAAAATTAAGCCTACTGGGTCACTTTTTCAAAATGGAAGCCCTTCTGCCACATGAACTAAACAGGAATACAGCATTCTAGAATAAGAGTGTTCATGCATGGAGTAAATCAGGAGTAATTAATCAAGAACAAGCCATATGAAGAAGAGCTGGAAGGTATCTATTGCTGTGAGTTACTTGACTAAATTAATAGTGGGTCATTTTTCGATGCACAAAGAATATGCATCTTCACGCATTGCATATGTTGTCTAAGACTGCTGCAATCTGCTAAGGTGCAAATCCTCTGTTCAGATATTTAAGGGGTGGACAATTTTAGGACTAATGATGAAATACTGAAGAACAATTGACTAGGTCTCAGGTGTCAGAGCATAAACTGGTCACTGAAGAAACAAAGAGAGTGTTTTTCTTAATGTGTACAGTGTTGTAAAATAAAGCTGGTAGAGTCTGGGGTGTGTATATTTGTGTATTTAGTTGCAGAATCATCAGACACATCAGTTGTAGAGGGCACTTGAGGTATCAATGGTTACAGCCAGTGTAATTAATCCTTTAATCCTGTTCCTGGCTATGTAAAAGTAGTACCTGAGCTGCTCATAATGGTATTTCATCCTTTTTTCCAAAGAATAAATTGTTAATAAGCCCCTGTTGCCATTATCCAGCAGGTTTTTTCCATAATAAAATAAGGATGACTGATGCTTAAATTAAATTAAGCCATTCACTACAATAGCATCCCATCTTTTATGTTAAGTATTAGTGTGAAAAGGGAGCTCATTTCCTTTTAAATGCAATGTCTGGGTTTGATGTGATTTGATCTATTACTATAAACTGATTTATATTACCTAGAAAGTAGGTCACAGCTAAAAAATTTTTAAGTTTTGTTGTTCTTTTTTTACTGCAACTCACATTTCTTTTCTTTAACCAGAAAGACTAGATGAGGGAACACAATGTCAACTGGTGTTGCCTAAGCAATCCAGCTCCTGGTTGGATATAGCTATTCATGCCAGCACCTGTACTGGCCTCATTCACCTTGGACAATGTTCTTTATTAAAATCCGGCAAATGGAAATGATGACTTCGGATTACATTAATTTCTCCTGTGGAGGGCTTCTTACCTGATGTGGCTACTTCACAGAAGGAATTCAGTATTGCTTTTGTTAACTGTTAGACTGCTGACCTTTTGGGAACCCCAGATGGAGAAATCCGAGTCCAGATTTGGGATGCTGTTGCTATAGTCGGCATTCCATAAACTGCATGCACCCAGTCTCTAAACTCCAAGTCAACAGAGCACTGAAATTAATTGTTTGCTTATCACTCTATTATGGACACCTGAGTTTATTTTATAGCCATTGCTGCCTGTTTTAATATATCCATACCCAACTTCATTTCCTTTCCCCTTGTCCTGAGTGTTATGCAGTTTCCCTGGGTCCTAAACTCTCTTTTCCCTTCCCTTACTATCCTTGTGTCCTGGATTCTAACAAAGCTCTTCAAAACGGATCCCCTCCTTTTATACATCTGTAGACCTCCTTCTTGCATAGAAACACTTGATCTAAACTGACCAATATTTGAAAGCAAAGAGAGACTCTTGTCTACAGTAGGCAAGTATAGTGCCTATACACTTTTATCAAGGCTGCTCTGACGTACTGTAATTACAGTTTGTTCGAGCTTTAGGTAAAGCGCCCCTGCTGCTATTTTTCAGCATGGGAACGCTAATACATGTGATGCTCCGGGTACTTTAATTAGAGCAGCTCTTGGACCCACTGTAATTAAAAGCACCCCCTTCTCCCCCATCTCCCAGAGCATGTGTATAAATGCCTGTAGTGTAAGTGTTTCCCAAGCTGGTGTGGAAACTAATCAGGGCAAGGCCAGGCATCTTAATGAGCTGGTCAGCTCCAGCTGGGAATGAGCAGACTGCTTGTTTAGCTGGCTTTCTTGGTTTGCTACAGGCCAGGTAGCTGCCCAGTGCACCTCACCCCTAAGCAAGGCTAGGAACCTGTTTCATTTCTAGCTATTGCCAGCACCTGGCTTCTGTTCCTCCCCCAAGTATCTTAGATCCCCTGGTTCCCAGCATTGTCATTTTCTGGATGTTTCCCAGCTTGAGTCTTACTTCAAAGCCTCTGGTTCCTAAGTCTGTTCTCAGTGGCCTCCCTTTCTAAAGGGAGGGTTATGGTTGTTTGTGGTGGGCTTAGGCCCACCTTTGCTGAGCACAAATAAGCCTAAGTCTGGATTCTGCCCTGACTTGAATGCTGACATTGCTCACTTCATCCTAATAGCGTGGAATTTTTGTGTCCTTTTAACTTTCATGATAAAAGGTATTTGTGTGTATTCTATAAAGTAATCTTGCTAATTATCCCTCAGACACTTAAGCTTTGACTGCACGGAGGGGGTAAGTCAGAGTAGTAATCATATTTGAAAGATGGGGTTGCAAAAATACTTTCCCCAGATGGAGAGAGAGGCCTCAGGATTTTTCCTTTTTTGGTTGATCGCTTATTAATTAAAGTAAATTTAGAGTCATGGTGGATTGGCACTTAGCAGCCTTTTTTTTTTTAGAAAAATGTACAGTCCTTTTGGAACATTTGTGCTGTAATTGAACCTTGTGAATAGATAAATAATACACTGGGAGAGGATATTTTCATCTAGGAAAGGATAAAGTTACTAGCAAGTAGACCTTCAATTATGCTCACTCAGAATTCTTCCAATACTTGCACACATTTTTCATTGCTTTATAACCCTTATATCTCTCACCACATTTGCCACTTTATTTTTATTTTTCCCCTCTTGGCTAGTCCAGAACAACATGTTGCTGCTGTGTGGTCAGGGACTGTATTCCTACCTTGATTCTGTGTGATTCTTCACCCTTCTGAGATGCCACAATAGGAAACTGAACTCTGGTATCTTGTATGCAAATACAGAACAAGACATGCTGAACTCTGCATTCTGCTTTTCAACCCAGCTGTTGTGTATCTTTTCCCCTGCTTTGATCAATGACTTTCTCAGTACTGAATTGCTTTCTAGCTCATATGTTATACAATAATCACTGTACTTGAGGAATAGAAATACTGCAGCACACAGAGAAGGTAGACTGAGGCCAAATCAAAGTTGTAGTCTTGTGTTAAGTCTGAGATGCACTCTCCTACAGCCAATAATAATATTAAATTACCTATTCTCCTTTAATTGCATTGCATCAGAATAACTGCAGTCGATCAGATCATAAAGATTTCCCTGGGCTGTTCTTACCAACTAATACAGGGCACACTTCTATACCCAGGACTGGAATTTTTCAGCATGGATGGGGTGGAGAAGGGAGGCAAGTTGCTTCAGAGGTTTTTTCTCTTTCCCAATATTTCCATCTGTTGTATGGAGCTATATGTTCTAGATGAAGAATATGGGAATGGAGGCCTCTGGTTTCTACATACTGAGCTAAGTCTGAAATCACTGGTGCTATGCCACTTTACACTAGCTGAAGATCCAGCCTGGTAGCTCTGCTTCCTCACTGCTTTATGTGTTGTGTTTTCATTTATAAAGATAGAAAACATGTACAAAACTGTCCCAGTCTGTCTTGTCCTCTGCACCTGCTTTGTACCACTGTAAGTAGATATACAAAGTACAAGGCAAGAGATAATCAAGCCTGTGGTTTTAATGAATTTCACACATTCATTTCTAGCGGTGATATTTGCACCCTTGCATTCTGCTCCTGCAGATCCATGATGTACTACTGACAGCATGATGTTGCACTAAGGCACAGCACATACTGTGGGGTTACACTGGAGCTGAAAGCAATGTGGCTGACAGCCTTTCTTGATGGTGAAAGAAATGGTTGTCAGCTCAGTTTCTGGTTTGAAATATGTTACTTACCATTTGTGAATCCTTCCAAAAACGCTGACTTTTCCTTGAACTTTGTAGCTTCTATTTTGTTTGCCAAGAAATGGTCAAAGCTAGTAGAGGATGCAGAGAAACCCATATTTCAATTCATTATCCAAAACCAAAATTTGGGGTCTGACTCATGCCTAGTTCACTACAACAGTTTCAGGCTGGTCTAACTGCATTGGCTTCCAGTGGAGTGACTGAGTTCACTGTAACGTGGCACCAATGATGACTGTTCTCCCAAATGCTGGGGGAGGGGCAGGATGGGTTAGTTATGCTGATGTGACAGAGTGGTGAGTCAGACTCATTACTTCAAGAGCAAGATTGCCTTCTCTTCCATCTGTTTACTCTTCAAAGTCTCTGTTGCATTTAAAAATGAAGATAATGAATCATCCTGGTAGATCTCCAGTTCCAGTTCAAGACTTATCTTTCTATTATACCATATCCTTTGATACCTGCTAGAATGCATTTCTTGCTCATTATGAGTTTTTTGTACAGCATTTCTCAGCTATACAGATCTGATTATGAAAGCAAAGGGAAGGGGAGGGAATAAAAACCTTGGCTTAGATTTCATAACATTCCTAATATGAGAGAACTAATAGAAATCAATTGACTTATTCCAACTGTTTCTGTCTCATACACTTCAGTGTTCAGCTCATGATTGCACTAGGAAAGGATCCGTATCTTCTGAGGACTAATCAACCAGAGTTCATCCCTGCAGCAGTGCAAGTTCCCATGTTTATCTATGACTTTAAATATACCTCAGATACCTGCCACTCTCAAGTCAACTCCACAAAGCATAACATCACTATCGAATGCTTAGGATATGGACAAAACAAGAAATTAAATGGCTTAAAGTGGTGGGGGATGTGCTGCATGTTGGCTGCTCTTTTCCTGTGGTATAGGAAACTTATGCTACTCTAAAGAATCCTGACCTAGATTGCATTTTCAAGTAATTAAAGTGTTCACATGGGTAGAGTAGTGGATGTGCAGTAAGTCCCCACACCTTTTAACTCACTGTTTTTGACATTTGTCCATACCCTTCCAGTATCTGGAATTAATTGCATTAATTTTATTAAGGATTAGGTATAAAATACAGCTGTGTTACTGAAGACTTTCACTTTCCATCATCTCTATGATTAAAACAGTGCTCTCATAGCCAGGTTGTCCCAGACTGCCGCAAAGGTACCAAGAGAGGAAGTACCCTTTCTCCCTGTAGAAGGGTTAGCTGCCACTGGAGAAGCTCATGAATGCTTTCTTTGTTCTGTGAGTTAAAATATATGCTGAAGAGGGTGAAAGAGAACAGTTGTTATGATCCTACCAGCTGGAGAGGTGCATCAGTCAGCTGGTCAAATGCGCATTACCCCTGTGCAGCAGGAAATACCACACTTCCTCTAAGTTTGCCCTCTAAGTGCCACAATCTGTCCTAGTGTCTCTGTACTAGTAGTTCTCAATCTTTTTATACTCCTAAATCTAATGTAGATAAGAGTACCTGCTTACAGTTAAAGGTGTGAAAAGCCAGGAACAATGCAAAGGTAGCAAAATTGCTCCAGCTTTAACACTGCTTCATCAGGGTTATATTTAGAGCAGTGGTACTACATTTGTGTCATTCCTGGCTTGTCCATATGGAACTGTTGGAACATAGCAGCTGCATGCTCCCAATCTGTAGTTCCCACTTTGAAACATTCCCCTTTTGAAATGGCTCTAAATGAATGTAGGTCCATATGTGTATAGACTGGCTGGTGCCTTCTAAGTTTGATTTGATGCTGAATAGGTGCTGCTGGTCTGAAATGATTTAACCAGTCCACAGCACAGAAGGTTCCTTTTGGGCCCAGACCAGAGGTTTTCTCCCAGTTGTAAATAGGTACTCGGGAGACAAGCACCTATATGTGAGGCTAGCCATATCATTCCTTAGGAGCCACTGGGCATGTCTCCATGAGACATTTACTGCAGAGCTGCCTAACTGGCTCCTCAGTAAAGTCTGTGTCTACACATGAGGCCCTATTAGGCCAGAGTAAGCTAATAAATGCCACCCTAGAATTGTACTTGTAAACCCAAGTACTATCCTGCAGCAGTGTTATTTACTGTACTGTGTATGTAGATACATACAGGTCTGTCTGGGGCATGAGGGTGCTTCGGTGTGAGGGCTGCCTGCCAGTGAGCCCCACAATGAAGCACCCTTGTGCTCCAGCCAGCCCCTCCACAGCGCATTGAGCCGGGTTGGAGCAGCTCCAGGCTGGCACATGCAGACACAGCACCCAGGAGCATTAAACTCTGACACAAACTGTGCTAGAGTTTATTCAGGTGAATAAATTGCTTGTGTAGATGTCTTAATCATTCTAGTTCCCTGCTCAGGTGCATCTTTGACTGGTGGTTTGACTGTGACTTTATCAGCATGGAAGCCAAAATGATTCTGATTATTATTAATAATTTAACAGACTCTTTTAAGCATAGCCAGTTCCAGACAGGGTCCCTAGTATGACACTAGTATGCTACTGCTTACAAATGGTATATTCCCTAGAGACACCTTTTTTGACATTTTTCCTAGCTTTTCAGAAACTTTTTTTCAATCCCTCTATTTTGTGCTAAACTATGTCGCAAGTAAACAGCTAAACAGTCGCTTCCTGAATTCTAGTTCTTCTTTTTTCTAAATCCTCTTTCAAAGCTGTCTCCTTCTCTTTATCTGCAAGCATTCAGAGCTTTTCAATAGCTGGCAGGTTAACAATAGAAGAAAAGATAGGTGAATCTCCATGGATTTTTTCCAGGAGGGTTTTTTTAAAACAATTCTGCTGAAATTAAATTTCCAGTTGATCATGTCAACAGCTATTGCCATGCGCCACTTGCTGAATTATCAGAACGGTCTCCAGCAGCCAGACTCTACCAGCTTTCCTGCTGTTACTGCAACCACTTGAGCTATACCGGTAGGAGAGTGGAGAGGCAGCTTTTTTGAGATTCTGTCACCTTAACCAGTTACAAAAAACCAAATTCATTATGCATCTGCCCTGAAGCGTCTCTGCTGTTGTAGTTTTGATGCTGCCTAACCACACTGTGTGTGGACACAAATCATAAGAGCGAACCATCTGAGTGAACTATCGGTGAACTGTGGCAGTGCAGTGAAAGATGAAGTTCAAACACATACTGGAACCAAAGTAGCTGATTCCTTGAATTTGCACTCTTGGTTGGTTTGGTCAAAGGCTATATGTAGATGCTTAAGGGAGGTCTGCATTATAGATACAGGAAGCTCAGTCTTGCTTCAGGGAAATAAGCACCACTCACTTGAACTCCACCCATGTCAACCCCAGAAATGGGGGAGAAAGGATGGTTTGGGACACCTTTAAGGTGCCCATACCATGTCATATCCAGGCTTGATGCATTGCATACAGAGTGGAAGGTGGCTGGTAGGGCTTATTTCCTCACTGATGTGACTGAGACCCCCACTGCCAACATGCCCTCAGGATGCTCATCTGAAGTGTCCACAAATGGCTCATACTGAGAAAGCTAAATGTGCGGATTAAAGTCTATCCCAACTGTGTAGTCAGTCCAATAAAATATATAAACCACAGAAATCCTGGTGCATATTGAGATGTTCAGCTCTTCCAATGCAGTGTGTTTAAAGGCAAGTAGAAGGGAGAGTAGATCTGCACCTTATACACTAACCAAAGTAGACGTATATAGTACAATCTTTCATGGGCTGAAGTGCACTTCAGGTCCTATAAAGCCTTGTCTGCAATGAAAAATTACATCCTATTAGCACAGTGGTTTTCAACCTTTTTTATTTGTGGACCCTTCTGGAAATTTTGAATGGAGGTGCAGCCCCCTTTGAATGGCAAGTGTGAGTATTCACAAACTTTTGATTGATCATGGTCATCTTTCGCAGACAACCTGCAGACCCCCAGGAGTCCACAGAACACAGGTTAAAAAACACTGTATTAGACCATGAGATAAACAAATGCAGCTTGGTATTCATGCTTTGTCCAGACCAAAGGAGTAATGAGCTCTTTTTGTGCCCAGGGCAGCATCAGGGCCAGACCAGCAGTGGCAATGGCTTGTGCTTCCACTAAGTCGGTGTCTGGGGCTGGTGCCCTGCTTGCCCATCCTTAGTTAATTTACTGGTCCAGACTAGGTGTGACATTTTCATCACTGCTGTGACCTCTGCACACACTATGTTAAAGGAGACACTATATACAGGTCTGGGTAGGGGAGAAATGTCCTGGTACAAGAACTGTAGGAAAGAATTGCAAGCTGTGTTCAGATGACCCCCTATAAGCACTGGCATAGGGAACATGTGAAGACTAGGGCAAAGTCAAAGGTGGGAAGAGAGTCCTTTTAACGAGTGCCATCTGCAGAGATTTTTAAGCTTTGCACTCTATTGATAGTACATCATAAGGACCCATACGTTACTGTAACATGGAGCCAGAAGCTCCTGTTACTTTAGCAGGTTGTATTTAGGGGGTGAGACTGGCAGCTGGACAAGGGCTAACTTCTGGGAAACTAGAAGGCCAAAACCCGTAGAGATAGGAGCTACCTCTGGGGAGTAACTATCCCAGGAGGTAGGTGCAGAGCAGTAAGCTGCATCAAAGCAGACGTCTAGGCAGCCTGGAATCAAAGAGCCGCAAACAGCTGGGCTAAGCTTCAGCAGGGAAAGACAGGCTGGTCATCAGGCCCAAAATGGAAACCCCTGTCAGGGGGCTGGAGAACCACCTGAGAGGAAGGAGTGGGGCTTTGGAGGCACATAAGACCAGTATCTGAGACCAGATAGTCAGTCTGGTCCTGCAGAGAGGAGCTCCTGGGCACATCTACAAGAGATGCTTACTACACATTAGCCTAATAACACTGCAATAGTGTGGTAGTTAAAAAACATGCTTATAGCCTACTGCTTAGTGTTATTACATTAATGCACAGTAAGCATCATGAAAAAACTATGCACTGGCACTACAGGTTCTTTATTAAGCAAGTACTAGACTAAATGCACAGTACCCAAGGTATTAATGAATGTGTAGACCTGCCCCCTAAGTAAGATGGCTACAGGAGACGGCTTGACCAACACCCAAGCTGCCCCAGAAAGCTGCAAGGAAAGAGCTAAGGGGGGCTTAGAGCTTGTGAGAAAACTATGACCCAGTATGAGGATAGTTCTGTTATACAGCCAGTGGTCTTGCATTTTATGTTTGGATTAAGAACAAGAGGACTGGGTTGTGTATACAGGGGAAGTCTGGAGGCCACAGAGGGTTGTCTGGCAGGGCATTCACTGTTAGGCAGCCTCACTTGGGGTCAGGGACTCAGAGGGCTGGGCTGGTGCAGGTCAAGGCAGGGAGAGCTGAGGCCAGCAGAGGCATCCTAGCCTGGAGTCAAGGACCAAGGGCACTTTTATGTACATGTATGCAAAGTGCCCAGCGCTGTGATGCATGCAGTTTTATATAAGTGGTGAAATGTGCATCAGCATACAGAAAATGGCGGCAGTCCATTTTTGAACTAAAACACATCAAACTAATGTGTATTTCACTGCTTATACAACTGCAGGTGATGCAGTGTGGTACACTTCAGCTCATGTGTGGAGCAGACTTGATTAATCGAGTCTGCTCCAGCATGCCAGATCTCCAGCACGTTGCAGCATGAAAAAGTATCTGTATAAATGCCCCCAGAGGCCTGTGGTCTAATGCAGGTCAAGGCAGGGAGATCCAAGGCCAGCAGAGGCAACCTAGCCTGGGGTCAGGGACCTAGGGAGCTGAGGGCTGAGACACAGACACTAGCCATATGGGGGCCAGGGGCTCAAAGAGCAGGAGTCTAAAGCCATGGTAGGGAGGCTGAAGTCAGAGTAGGCTTAAGCCAAGGGCAGCTAAAACCTGGAAAGGGGCTGAAGTCTATGATGGGTAGAAGCCAGACTAGGGCCAGGGGCACAGGGAAAAGACAGATTTGCCAGAGCCTGGAGGCTTGGCAGGATAGAAGAATTAGGTAGCCAACTGGGCCACTAGGCCCAGTGAACAACTTAAAGTAACATCTGTGTGGTGTGGGCATGGCCATACAGGAAGAAGATGGTCACAAATAGCCCTTAAGGAGCCTGGTGCCCTAAGGCACTGATAGGGCCAGAAGGAACCTCCCACCCCACTTGGTGCTTGAAGGGCAACTGTGATCAGCTGGGTACAGGAAGGACCCACTGCCCAAAATAAGTTGGGGTCATGCTGGAATCCTGGGGCAGCCCCCCCCCCTTTTTAAATAACATCATTCCATCAAGGCATAGCAGCAAACAGAAAGGGGAATGAGGGACCTTCAAGCGGCCAGAGTGAGGTAGGAGCCATGTGGCCACCCAGGGGCATCACGGCAGCCCCTGGGACCCAGTCCTACTATATTATACACCTCTTGCCGCTGACGAAAATTACACTGGAGGCTATTCCAGCAGGCAGGAACTGGGTTCTCTGTTACAGCACTTTTAAAAGAAGTTTTGGAGAATGGCAACCTCGGGGATAATCTTCATGTCATGTACTCTTAACACAGTGAAATTTCCTAATGTGGGTAAGTAAATGTGAGGGAAGTAAAATGTCCACTGAGAGTCTGCAGTTGTCTTGGTGTAGTTCATTCCACCTGAGAGCACAGTGCTTCAGAATAACGACGGTTACTCCAATGAGTTCTCACTTGCCTTTTTACCCTTATTTTCATGCATGAATGAATATGTGTGGACTAGCTTTATTATAAATTCTAAAGTGAGCATTTTAAAAGGCTTGTTTCTTGCTGTGTTTGAGCCTAGTCTACAGTTCAGATTTAAATAAACATTTATACAGTGTCTGCAATCAGATTTAAAACTAACATATGTTAAAGCCACACTACAAATTCTAGTGCCAGCCTACACTAAGCATGTTTCCCAATATATGATGAAAAAGACAGTAACTGTGTCTATTTAAAATGGGGAGATGGGGCATTGTGTTTTGGAGGATGTTATCTTTTTAGCCTCACCCAGTTCAGTGATCAGTGCTACAGATCCACATTTTTATAATGTTAATAGGCAGTTGAGCTGTGCTGCATACCAGCTTCAAGAGTATTGAGGGTCAGTTTACTTATTTCAGTGAGCTGTGTATAATGTGAATCACTGGAGGCTGATTTTCTGTCTTCCAGGTGTGGTATATGAGAAGGGCTTGGTTGCCAGGAAGGGTTATAATTCTCACTTTCAGCTTTCCTAGGCTCTAGAGTTATATGTTTGTCTGGTTTCTTCTAGTTAGGCTTGAGCCTTTTCTACTTACAATACTCTGGCTAGTTTTCTTCTCTTGCTGGATTTTAGTAAGAGGGGGACTTCTGCATTCCATATTTTTTGCCCGAGTTTTGGATTTTGAGTGCGCTTTCCAAGGTGGGGAAAAAACATAAGGTCTTTGTTTTAATGGTTATTTAGATGGCTGTTAGATCTGGTGCTGAGGCACTGTGGGGATGGGCATGTTAAAATAGGATGTTGTATCTATTCTCAGCAAAACCCTTTGTAATGAAGGATTTCAATCTTCCCCCATCTGTGCTAAATGAGAAGTCGTTGAAACAAATTGTTTGGACCAGCTTGAGCAGGCAATGCATTTGCAGCACGCTGTGTCCAGGCACAACAGCTATTTCAGGCAATTTAAAAGTGTTGATTCTACCTGCTAGTTAGAACAGGAGAGCTTCAGTTTGAGGCCAGTGAAGCACTGCCATCTGCAAGTTCCTCCACTGTTGGAGGTATTCCAACGTAAGCTCCCAGGTAATACCTGTAATGAGCAAGATGTTAAACTTTGTTTCCAAAGGTTGGCTGATTTAAGGCTTAATAGTTTCTTATGCTCATTTAAGGTTCTGGTTCTGCCATCTTTACTCATGCTGAGTAGTACCAGCCCTGCAAAGTAATCCAACTGATTTCAGTGAGACAGTCGACATGACAAGGTGCTTATCTATTGTGAGTAACGGCATTAGAATATGATCTTAAAGGATTTTGAAGTATCATGAAATAATATTTCAGTCGACTAATTAGGGTCAAATGTACACAGAGATCAGTTTGTATCTGCAAGCTTTCCATGTACATTTTTTGTGCACTATTTGTGCTGAACATGGCATTGTGTGGCTTCTGCAGCTAAGGCAGCAGGGCACAGAGCTTCAGCCCACAGTCGGCAGCCCACTTCTGCCCCGTGCACAAATCTAGGGGGCACATGTCCCCATGCCTCCCCCAGGGTTACACGCAGCAGTGGAGAGCTGCCCCCTCCCCCCACTTGTGTCCCTGGATGAGTCTCCTGTGGCTATCCCATGACCTGCCCTGGCCCTGGGGTCCCATTTACCTTGCCCCACTACCTCTCTCACCACGGGGGGCCTCAATCTGCCCCTCCCCCCACCTCTTCTCCTTCCGCTCCAAAGACTTATCTGCTTGGCACTGCTCTACACACCACTGGGCTGCATCCCTGGCTGTGTGCATGCTGTGGCTGCACACCTTCACGTGGTATCCTGATATGGCATTGATATATCAGCACACCTCTAGTGTGTGTCTTTGTCTGTGTCATTCCCACCCCCTGAAGCAGCCTGCAGCCCATGGTTCCCTGCAGCTCCTCTGTAGTGTCACCACTGCCCCACTGGGTGGCCTGGAGGCAGCAGTGATGGCGACGAACAGGACCCCAGGGCTGGGCTCCAAAACCATGTGTGCAATTAACACATTAAAAAAAATATGTTAATTGGTTCTTGCGTTAATCATGCACATCAACAGTGATTAATTGACAGTCCTAGTTAGCATTCATTCACCAGACTGAAGAGTGCCTGATGGATCAAGTTTTCTGCAAATGCTTCATTTTAAAATATCAGGATGTTGAGTGTTCTTGTCTGGACTCCTCCAGTTAACTTTCTTTTGTGGAGGTTGTACAGGAACCCACAAAGTTATCCACTCCACTGGATGCTGTCTGGATTCTTCTACCCATTTCCATGGCTCACAGAATCTTTGAAGGAAAGTGGCACTTCTCCTGTCAGAAGCAATTGTCATTTCCAAAACGTTTGA
The DNA here is from genome assembly GCF_001723915.1 of Gavialis gangeticus. Taxonomy (NCBI): domain Eukaryota; kingdom Metazoa; phylum Chordata; order Crocodylia; family Gavialidae; genus Gavialis; species Gavialis gangeticus. The sequence continues at coordinate 47,843,288 of NW_017728992.1, read as the reverse complement.
ATGTCAGAGCTGTCAGTTATGTAGAACGGGCCCATGATTCTGACTGGGCTAGTTTAGCTGCAGTGACCCCTGCTGCTCTGAATGCACAGGAAACAGATTGCAGGGTGGCAGGCAGGTCCAGGTGTCATTGTCTGATCTGAATGAATCAGTAAGTGTGCTTTCATCTGCAGCAAGGCAGTTTACCAGCTTCTTTGACTGGACAAGGTGTCAGGTGGGTGGTGTTGACACTGGCTGTCAAATGACATCCACCCAATTTATTGACCACCCATTATGAACAGCTGATAAATAACAAAGCCATTCTTGTAAATAATGTTTCTGTAGATATGAGTGGGATTTTTTCTTTCTTTCTTTCTTTCTAGTCATCCATTAATCAGGGAGTTTTATAGAACTGCATTCCCTATGCCTGCTTGTCTGCAAGCACAATGAAAAATGCTGTGTTCCAAATATTAACTGAATTGTCCGCTGGTCTAAATGGATTCAACCATAGCACTTGCCTGGACTGAGTACAGCACAAAGAGATGGTGTGTCACTATTGTCAACACCCACCAGAGAAACTAGTCTCTTTCTCTTTCTTGAAATAGCTGAAAAATCCTACCATCTGATCAGAGAAAGTGCCTTTGTTTTCCAGAGATACGTTTAAAAATTTGCAGAGTGGGTTATCTTATCTTTTAAAATGTAAAGCTAGATAATTCCTTTCTGAAATAATCCCATAACCTGGCCGAGCTAAACATGGGGGTTTTTTATCACTCTGAATCAGTCAATTTGATCTAGAGATCAGTTAAATTGAGTAAGGAAATTATTGCTGCAGTACAGGATTACTCTGCAGTACTAGTCGTTCAAGGAAGTGAACTTTTTCAGCAGAAATGCTGGAATATTACCATACAACATGGTCCAGTGACCTTTCCAGACACCAAATGAATGTGTTTACCTCCAGCTTCCTACACACTGTGGCATTCCTTGTAAAAACAGAATTAAGAAACAGTCCTTGGCTTCAACAGTGCTACACACACACACTCACAGCAGCAGACAAGTTCACCCTCAATTCTTCCTATGCTTTTTAATAGCCACTTTATAAATTGTTTCCTTGCTTGATGCTGCTCAGTCTGATGTGCTGGGCTGTTATCTTTGCATCAGTAAGTGGGTTAAAAGCAGAGGCTGCAGTTTAAACTGGAATAGCTCAAATTGTTGAGTTACTGAGTTGTCCCCTTGGAGCTATAAAAGTCTAATGACCTCCACCTTACTGTCTGAACACCAGTGAGATGTAAGCTAGGAGCTGCATTTCTCAAGCCCTGCTATTTTGGGATGAAGATGCTGTTTTGTTAAGGGCTCTATACCACTTCTTATTAACAATGCTCATTTGTCGAGTGCTGACAATGAGCTTAGCTATGTATAAGTGGCAAAGAAAGTTCCTGCCCCAAGGAAATAACTTGCTGTATATATTCTGCCATCATGCTGCAGGTTACAGCAAGATCAAGCATCAGAGGGGCAAGGATCTTCTTTCTCAGAATCTGATTCCTGTTGTGGAATATAATGTATGAGCCTTTCTTTCTATTCTGCCCCCAGCCATTAGAAATGAATGCATTTTCTACAGTCTTACCACAAGTAGAAAATTCTAGGGGTTTCTCATCCATCACAATTCATAAGTTCTTGTCCTCAGTACATAATAGTATGCCATTTCTGAAATGCATCTGTAATCTAGGAGTCAAAAGGAAGGTACTTATAAGATGAAGAGCTGTTCTTTCTTTCCTTGCAAAGGGTCACAGAGGCCATATCATTGCCTCCTCGACAGTGGTGTCCTTTGAGACTACCCATATATCCCATACAGCTGCTTCTACCGACAATTCTGGGTCTGCCTATATGGTATGAGGCAAAGCCTTGCAGATTCAGAGCTAAATCTAGATTCAGAACTGGAAGCCATATAGCTAAAGCAGTACTGCACTTAGGTTAATTAACTATGTTGAGGAGCAAGCATAGTTGGATCTAGGATTTTGACAAGGGTGGTATAGAAGGTAGGTCATCTCACACAAGACGCACTTTTTTATCCAGTTAAAAGAAACCAGAAGCCTTACTGAAAGGCTAAGTGGGTAACGTGATAATATTCAGTTTAAGATCAAAGCCAATTTTGGAATATGCACTAATTTACATATATATTGAGTTATATACATTTATATATTTGTTTAAAAAGCACAAAAACCCTAGCAAAAATGGTCAATATAGTCTAAAGAAATTGTTTCATTGGTCCTGTAGTCATTATAGTTAAATGTACATCTTTTTCAGAATTGTTAGTTGTAGCCATGTTGGTCTATGGACGTAGGAAGACAAGGTTCCTTGGGTAAATGTGATATATTTTATAAGACCAACTAAACAGCTGGAAAATGTTCTTTGTAAGCTTTTGGGTACAACCATCCTTCTTCAGGCACAAGGTAATGTTAGGCCTCTTAAGTGTCTTGACAGTGCCTCCAATACTTCACTAACTATCATTTCTACACCTGGGTTAATATTACTACACCTCCTGAGTGGTAAATGTTTTTATCTAGAGCTAAAAACAGTCTGCAGAGCTGTGAAATAGATCAGAGACATTCCTAGGAATGGCTAGTGGACAGCAACATTTTAGAAGAAAGGATAGCTTGAATAGTTGAACGTCAAGACCATTAAAATAGTCCGAACACTCATGTCACTTTTCCCCCAATTGACCCAATAAGAGATGGTATTACAAAAAAGCCTTTTTCTTTCATATTCCCTGAACCATTGCTGCTATAATGACATTCCAATCCTACCAGTTTCATTAGTTGTCTTCAAAGAACCAAGAAAATGTTCACATTGGGACAGGAGGGGGGGAAGCTAAGGAGAGAAGGAAATTCGATCTGTTCTGAGCCAAGTAGTCAGACAGAAACATCATTAATGGTACTGCTTTTGGTCTGTCTCTTCCTTTCTGCACCCACCCCTTCTATATGTAGGTTGTAACATGAGGCAAATGAGGGCTCTTATCCATTCTGCACTGCTTTTGCCAAATGATGGCAGGGCACTGACTTAGGAGACCAGATCCAGGTTTTCCAGGTTCAAATTGCAGTTTTTTCCAATTAGTCTGTGGTGTGAGATGGGTGAATCATTTTGCTTTGGTGCCTCAGTTTCCCCTGTGGAAAATGACACTAGCGGTATGTCTCTAGAGTGCTTTGAGTGCTATGGGTAGAAAATGCTCTAGAAGAGCAAGGTAGTGTTAAAATCACCCTGTGGCCACAGGGTGGTCTGGGCAGAAACGGGAGTCATTGAGGTAATGCAGAAATTCTCAGTTCCTTTGGGTGACTTCTGAACATTGATGTAAGTAAGGAACTATGTTTCCTTGTTCAGGTCAGCATAATGCCATGTTTACAAGAAAAAACATTCAGAACTAAGTGAGTTCAAGCTTGCAGGAGTATGTAAACATCTGAGGTAGCAAAATTCACTTTGTTTGCACCTTGATACTCTAATTCAGGGGTTGGCAACCTATGGCCCTCAGACTGGATCTGGCCTGTGGAGCCATTTTATCTGTCCTACAGATCCAGAGGGCTTCAGTGGAGGACTTTTGGCTGCAGGGGTATTTGCTTCCATGGCAGAAACACAGCTGGGAGGTGGGTATGCCTGTGGCAGCAGTGGCATAGGCTTGTTTGGAAACAGCCCATGCTCAAAACCAAGATTCACTAAAGTGGCTCCTTGGCTTCAAAATGTTGCCAACCCGTTTTAAGTCCTTTCTCTTCCTACTGATATTAAACAATCCCTTCTGAACTAATGTATACCCCACATATGCTGGTGGGCTGTATTTTTTGGATCAACGTGGATTACACTCCATCCATTAAAAATGGCTGCAAATCAAACTTTAGCAGAAGTCAACAAAGTTTTGATCAATAATTACATTTCTTCTTCTGGTTTCCATCAGCTTCCTTACTATATAAAAGAAAGAGGCAAGGGTCTAAAGAAACATCTCCCAAAACAACCAGTTCTGCATTGCTCCATGTTGGAAACCAGCACCACCATCTCCTGGCTATCAAGGACGTGGGTAAAACTAGCACAAAATAGCTGTCTGAAGCTGAATGTTAAAAAGCCTAGGGTGATGCTAGTTATGAAAATACTTTTAAAGGACTCATCACCCTAAATAATAACCTTGAGTTGATGATATCCATGTTCATATCATTAGGGTGTATCTACATACACAAGTTGTGCCAAGAAAGTTTGTATCACTTCAACTGTACAGGCAAAACTGGTATAAGTGTCATACAATTATAGCTTATTCCTGTAATGGATAAAGAATAAGCTGGACTGATGCAAAGCACCTTTATACTGGTATATCTGTGCCTATATTGGATCGTAGGAAAGTAGGGCTGGAAGGCACCTCACAAGGTGATCTAGTCCAGCTCTCTGCTCAAGGCAGGATCATCCCTGACCAAACCATCCTAGTCAAGTGTCTGCCTAACCTGCTCTTGAAAATTTCTAGGCATGAAGAATCTACAAATTCCTTAGGCAGCCTGTTCCAGTGATTGACTTCACAGTTGCCTTCATAGGCAGAAGGTTCATCCTAATATCCAATTTAAATTTCCTCTGCTGCAGTTTGAGTTCATTGTTCCTAGTCCTGTCCCTTCAGCCACAGGGCAAATCCCATCTCCATCCTCTGTAATCCCTGTTCAGGTATTTGAAGACTGTTAGCAAACCGCCCCCTCACCTCCTTCAGTCTTCTCTTCTCCAGATTAAATAATCCTAGCTCTCTCAACCTTAAGTAAGGCTTCTTAGGTCTTCAATAACTTTTTGTTGTCCTCTTCTGGACGCTTTCCAATCTGACCACATCCTCTTGAAGTGTGGTGTCCAATATTGTGTAATGTATTGTATTGTATAACTTTACTATTTGAAAATAGTCATACCCCACTCCTAACTGAAACAGCTATACTAGTACAAGCAGAAAGTGTAAACTAAGCCTCAGATATCTTTCACTTTCAGCAGCTCACAATTTGTCTGACTTGTCTCTGTCAGTGAAATGTTCCTTTATTCTCTGAACCTTCCTCCTGGCTGCCTTTGAAGTAAAGGTGTGAGCTCCTTCATCACTATTCCCAGCAGAAAGTCATGTGTTGTGTTGATGCACAGCATACTATTATTCCATGTCAACACCTTGGGAACCAGTTCCTGCAGGCCGGTGCTTCTTTAGTTATAAATGGTATGTTGCACCAAAGAGACACTCAATGACAAAAGACACAGAGCAGCCAGACATGGTGCAGAACAGCATGTTCAGGGAGAGGGGGCCGTTGTTTAGTGCAAGTGGTCGAAAAATCCTGGAAACCCTGAAAGATTTATGGATTGGATTGCAAACTAGCACAATCTCCTGGAAATGTTCACGTGGGTTCCATTGGGCCTGAGGTCAAAATGTGTGAACTGCAGTATTCTCATAAGTTGTGCCGCATTGCCTTTGGCTTTTGTGAAGCTGTTGTGCTCTGTTCACTCAATTCTCCTGTGAGTCCAGGATTTGTCTTGTTTGTCAGTATAGAGTGTTCCTCCTACAGTATTCTCCTAAGTAGCTCAAAGTAAGGTCAGACTACATAATTAGTTCTTGAACTGCTCACCTCTTGTTTCTAGAGAGACATAGTCACATTAGTCTTAAGTTAGGTGGGGGTCTTCGTTGTAGCTGTGTTGGTCTAAAGACATAGGGAAACAAATTTGTTTGGGTAAATTTGATAGCTTTTTTTTATTAGACTGGGGTGGGGGAAAACATGGCCCGCAGGCTGGATCCAGCCCACCAGCTGGCTGGATCTGGCTTGCAGCTGCCCCTGCAATGCTCCACATGAGGCTGAGCCCCACTTAGGCAGCCCACACCTGCACTCCCCCCATTCGGGGCCCTAGCCAGCGCCCAGCTTCTGGTGGGACTGTTCCCAATGTAACTGCAGCTGGACAGATGTTCCTCCGCTTCCCTCACCTCCAGTGGGAGCAGCTAGGCTGAACCTTCCTCCCCCAGCCGGGATTGGTAGGGCTGTTCTGCTCCCCTTGCCTCCAGCTGTGGCTCCTGCTCCTGCCACCCTATGCTGTGCCACTCTGGGTGGGTGGGAGAAAGCTTCAGCAGGAGGCTCCTGCCCAGTGCATGGAGCTCCGGCTCCAGCTCCCGGACACCTATCCACTCCGCCCACCAACAGGGGCTGCTCATCGAGCCGAGCAGGCAGAGCAAGTGGAAGGTGGCCAGGAGTTGGAACCGGAGCTCCATGCACTGGGCAGGAGCTTCCCACTGAAGCTTCCCGCCCACCCATCCAGTGTGGCGTGGCTTGGAAGGGGCAGAAGCAGTAGCAGCAGCAGTCACAGCTGGCAAGGGAAGCAGAACAGCCCAGCCAGTGCGCAGCCTGGCCCGGCACTGTGCAGTTCTGGCTTCAAGGTTGGGGACCACACGTCATGGCATGGGACTAGCCCAGCCCAACCCATCCCCTCCGTACCATGCCATGTGGGTCCTGGCCTTGCAGCAGAGAACCACATGCTGCCAGGATGAGCTGGGCAGAGCTGACTTCCGTAAGAACTACTTCACAGTTAGGGCAGCTAGGATCTGGAACCAACTTCCAAGGGAAGTAGTGCTGGCTCCTACTCTGGGGCTCTTTAGGAAGGGGCTTGATGCCTACCTAGCTGGGATCATTTGAGCCCAGTTTTTTCTCCTGCCCTAGCAGGGGGTCGGACTTGAGGATCTATAAGGTCCCTTCCGACCCGACTTCTATGATTCTATGACTCTGTGCTGCACCACATGGTTCCTGTCTGCAAGGCTAGGACCCACACAGCACAGCATGGAGGGGACAGATCAGGCAGGCTCCATGTTGCGCTGCATGGGACCCAGCCTTGCAGCTGGGAACCACGTGCCACAGTTGGGCCAAGCCAAGCTGGTTCCATGCTGTGCCATGTGGTCCACAGCCTTGCAGCCAAAACTGTTGTGCCAGGCTAGGCTGGCTAGTCCCGTGTCATGCTATGTCATGCAGGTCCCTGCCTTACAGCTGGGAACTGCATGCTGCAGCTGAGATGGAATGGGCAGAGCTGGCTCCCCACCTCCCACCCCCGCTGTCCCCCACACACAGCCCACTCACCATAGTTTCATAGTTTCTAGGGTCAGAAGGGACCTGACAAGATCATCTAGTCTGATCCCCTGCCATGGCAGGAAAGAGTACTGAGATCAAATGACCCCAGCAAGG
>NW_017728992.1:47830725-47831113 GCF_001723915.1 Gavialis gangeticus | reverse complement strand
TGTGCTGCACCACATGGTTCCTGTCTGCAAGGCTAGGACCCACACAGCACAGCATGGAGGGGACAGATCAGGCAGGCTCCATGTTGCGCTGCATGGGACCCAGCCTTGCAGCTGGGAACCACGTGCCACAGTTGGGCCAAGCCAAGCTGGTTCCATGCTGTGCCATGTGGTCCACAGCCTTGCAGCCAAAACTGTTGTGCCAGGCTAGGCTGGCTAGTCCCGTGTCATGCTATGTCATGCAGGTCCCTGCCTTACAGCTGGGAACTGCATGCTGCAGCTGAGATGGAATGGGCAGAGCTGGCTCCCCACCTCCCACCCCCGCTGTCCCCCACACACAGCCCACTCACCATAGTTTCATAGTTTCTAGGGTCAGAAGGGACCTGACAAG
>NW_017728992.1:47825399-47830714 GCF_001723915.1 Gavialis gangeticus | reverse complement strand
TTGGTCTCCGCAATGCACGTTTCATGCCGACTGCCTCGTCTGCACACTGGCAGGACCATACCCACTCCCCTCATGGCCTCATACCACTACCCAACCATACAGCTTCCACATACACCCCCTTAACCTCCCCATATACAATATACAAGAGTAATCATGTATTTTGAGCTATTATGCAATCACTTCTAGATACACTACATAAACATACATAAATAGGGACAATTTTTTTTTTTTAAATAAAATTCAAATGAGTTATATTGGATGTTTGGGTTTTTTTGTATATGATTTGTTGGGGGGGGTTTTTCAGTTTCAAGATGGCAACTCCCCCCCTCCCCCCCCTCCCTCCATAGGAGTACTTCTGGTGGTAAATGTCAGGGGTTAGGGACAGGACTTCCAGTCCCAAGATGGCAACCAGGAGGTGGGGCAACTGTTGGGGTGGAGGGACTACCCATGGAGCCCTCAGCAGCTCACTAAAACTCATTAAGAAGCCCTCCAGTCAAAATAATCCTCCTGCCCCTGTATTAGACCAGCTAAATAGTTGAGAAAAAATTGTTCTTTGCAAGCTTTTGGGAAGAGATGCCCTTCCTCAGGCCTAGGGACAGTCTACTATAAAATACCTGCCATTTGCTAATCCCAAGTAACTTCTCTATATTTTCCCAGGTGCATCTTATTGACTGTCAACATTCCCTTCTTGTTCCGTGCCTGCCCCCAACCTGTCTTGCACCTATTAGCTCTTATCCCCTCTGATCTTCCCTGCAACATATCTGCATTTTCAAAGACTTTTACTTTGCATATTGGCTTAAGCTTCTATTTGGACCCTAGAGAGAAGACAAAGACTAGCAGACTGTCTCTATGCCTGAGAAAGGGCGCCTGTGCCCAAAAGCTTGCAAAGAACAATATTTCCAACTATTCAGTTGGTATAATAAAGGATATCACATTTACCCAAATAACTTTGGCTGAAGTTAGGCAGAAAGCAGGGGAGGGTGGGTACACTGAATTAGTCTATAACTATTCATCCCTGCCCTGCCTTCTCATTTCTAGTGTAAAAATCCACCATAAAGGGGAGATATTTATCCTCCCTGTATTTCTGAATCCACAGAACAAATCAGCATACTGGTTTGTTCCTCATGGGGCCAGATTCTCTCCTGAGTTTAGTTCTGATTGGATGTGTCTACAAGAGACACTTTAAGGCTTATTAGCCTAAATTTTAAGGTGTATTAGGGCACACATCTACATGTGCACACCTTTAATGTGCTTTCAAAATGGTGAATTTAGGCTATTTGCACCTAAATTTGATACGTGAAAACATGAACGTCGTGTGCCTCCAGAGGCTGGGGGGACACGGTGACCACCCACAGGTGGTGGTGGGGGGCATGGAGGCAGTGAGTGGCAAGCACCCACAGGTGGCCATGGCAGTGTCGGCGGCGGAGAGGAGGGGGTGGTGAGTGCCAACCAGCTACCACCCGCAGACACCTCCAGTAGCATCGGTGGTGGCCAGCAGCAATCAACATCAACCACGTTCCCTTCCCTGTCAAGGAATGTGTAAAGGCGGGGTGGGGGCATGATAGTACAGCAGTGCTCCATCTGCCACTGGTAGGGTTTCTAGAGAGCAACCCCTCAAATCACATACCAGACAGAACCAGCCTGTAACCTGTGCCCCTTTACTTCCTCTGTCCACCAGATCTTGAGGGGAGAGAGGTAGTTAGCTGTGTTAGTCTGAAGTCAGGCAGAAGGCCGGGTAGATTTTTAGACCTGGTAGATTTGCAGCAGATCTTGGTCACAGGAGGGAATCTGGCCTGTTCTGTTGAAGCAAAACTCTGAACTCTGGTGACATGTTGCCTTTTAATTTTTGATAAGGTAACCTGGATGTCAAGGAAGAATCATAGAGAAGTAGGGCTGGAAGGGACCTCCAGCCCCCTGCCTGAGGCAGGATCATTCCTATCCAAACGATCCTATACAAATCCATAACCTAAACTCTTCATAAAACTACCATGAACTCTGACACAACACAAGACATAACCTCCTAACCTACCACAGGTAAAGCAAGGTAACCATGGCAGCCAATGTCCTGTTTCTATAAAAGGCTGTTAATATAAACTTAAGAGATCCCAGGTAGAAGGCCATGCTCCCTACTAGAGAGGAAGGCAAAAACTCCCACAGGTAAATGCAAGGGTGTGAGAGCAAAAGGAAACACTGAAGCCATTAATCAGAGGGTCAGAAAGCACAAAGGCTTATTATCAGAGACTTCCTAATTATAATAATGAACTCTGAGAGTTGCAGGATAGATGATACAGTGGATAAGTAGTTCAAAGAACAAACTGGATTCAAGCCCAAGAGCTCCTGCATAAACCTGATAGTGACTTTAATGACTACCAGAGAACAACACCCATAGCATTGTTTCCCACCCCCTGCCCCACCTAAGGGCATTTGATGACCTACGTGTACTTATCCAGGCCATGTGCAGAGATGTGAAGAAGTCTGTAAAGTTGAACAACCAGATAACAATAGTTATACGTAGATAGTGCTGGGAATGAAGGCTGAGTTCTCACGCTGCTGCTAGTTTGCATTACCACAGACTGGATAATGAAGTTCTGAGACAATACAAACATTGGCATAGTGTGTGGAGATGGCCAGGATTTATTCAATCTAGATTTTGCTGATGTCATCACACTACTAAGAAACATCCCCCAAAAAACTATGAACAAAGACAAGCAGCTGGTAAAAAATGACAGGCCAAGTAGGGCTCAAAATCAATTGCCCCCAAAACAAAGATCCTCGGAACCCAGATGTCATGGGAAAAGGTAAGAGCACTGAGAGGCAAGAAAAGTCTGTGTACCCAGGCTGCACAATACTAACCTACAGTGATCTCAGTAAAGTGACATCAAGAACAGACAAAGTACCCACTGTACTCATTAAACTTAACAGATGTGGAAATCAAAAGACGCCCAGAAGCAGCACAAAGTAGAGACTTTTTTTTCCTAAGTCCAATATAATCTCAGCTGCGAGAGCTGGAGGTTTGCCAAAGCATTACACAGGAAACTAGATGCCTTTTGAAAACAAGCACCTGCAAAAGGTTGTGGGCATTGGTGATGAGGACGTTTTTTTCATCCCGTGAAGAGACCCAAGAAATCATCAACCGGAGGGAAGGACTGGACATATCTGGGATGTAAACTCTGGATGCTATCTTATCCTGCAAACTGCCACTTGAAGTCAAGAAAGGAGAAGCAAATTAGGAGAGGAAAATAAGGCCACCAAGAGAAACAGTAAGAAGAATCTGTAGCCAGGAAGGTTGAGCAGTATTTATCAAGGCCATAAAGCACGTGGAAGCGGCAGCACATGACCAAAAGGAGTAGAAGACTCTTATTTTTGCCCTTTGTGTCCATGTTGGCCCAAGAAGGATGTTATGGCCTGGAATGACAGGAGTTAACAGAACCATTTTCCCTTTTATAAACATTGTTTTGTTTCTCATGGGAGCCCCAGACTGCTTCCTTGATACTCTTTTGTATTCTACAGCAGTGTAATGTGCTATGAAGTATTAAACTGTAAGCTCTTTTTTCATCCCCACTTCCTTCCGTAAAGGAAGACATGCCTGAAGGAATGATTATCACATGATTAGTTGGCTTGCTGTCAACTCTCCTGGGAAACGGGTGCACTACTGGAACCACAGGTGAGTACGTGAGGAGTCACTGCTTAGCACTGGGCCCTTCCTCTGGAGTTATTAGGTCTTTGCCCATCTGCCTCACAGCTGGAAACCTGAACAAGGTCAGGGGGTTTTACTCCCCAAATAAGCATGCTGAATGTGTCGAAGATCATTTCCTGTTAAATAACCTTCAATTAAGGTTCTAATGAAGCAAATTGCTTCAATGGTAAATCAGAAGAGTCTGAAATCTTTTGTATCAGGTGTACTATTCCAGTGACCGTAGTAATGTTGAGATGAAGAGTATTGCTACCCGCCTCTTCATTTTCATCATCCCTTCTATGGGTGGATCTAGGATTTTGAAAAGGAGGTTGCAGATAGTGTGGTGCATCATCACATATAACACAATACACATTTTTCTCTAGCTAAAAAGAAACTAGAAATGTCACTAACAAGCTAGGTGCCTAGAGTTATATTATTCAATTTAAGATTGAAGACAATAGAAGATTGTCTATCAAGAATCAAAATAGATTGTTTCATTAGTTCTGTAGTCATTATAGTTAAATGCATGTCTCTTTTGGATTCATAAAACAAAATCTAGCCTTCTTGAGCATCTTTACAGTGTATTCAGTGCTTCATTGGAAGTTATTTTCACTCCTTAGCTAATGTTCACCTAAGTTAACATTTCCACACCTGAGTTAATGTTTCTAAGTAAAGTTAAAAAAACCAGGGCTGTGAAATGGGAGCTACATTACTAGGAGCAGCTAACAGAAAGCAGATTTGTAAAAGTAAGAATAGTTTGAGTAGTGAACCATTAAAGACCATTAAAAAGGAAAGAGAGTTGCTAACACCTGTGGCATAAAGAATTTAGAAAGAATCAAGTAGGTTACAATGAGTCATGAAGTCAACTGACTCCCTCACTGTTGCCTGAATAGAAATGTTGGTGCCACTGTCAGGCAGTTGGCTTTAAACTTTGGCTACAGCAGGAATCTAAGCAAGGTGCTACTGCACCAGTGCACCCCAGTTGAATCTACCCCTGTATCCTTTCCTCTAGCATTAAGAGATAAGTACTCTTAATTATTAAATATATCTTGTACCTTAGCATTCTAAGGTACCCAATGGGATTGGTACATTCTTGCTAGTACAAGCAAGAGATCCTCCCCAAAAAACATATCATCTAACTAGACTGAGTTTGTTTAGATTTTGCTTCAAAACTCATTTTCAGTATAGCCAGCTCCAAGCATTGTAAAATTACGTGTTGGCTCTCCAAAAGGTTGTAAGATTTACTTAGTAATTTGGGTTTTCTTTTATTTGCCTCTTATGTGTTTTGTAACTTTAGTGTTCATCTTTTCTTAAGCTTTTTGCCAACTGTGTGGAAAAGGTAATAGCTTTAAGAAGTAAACCTAAGATTTTCATGCAATCTCACAATTTGGGCTTTATGAAAAACACCAAATTTATTTTGAGACTCAAAAAAAAAAATGTCGGGGCTGTCAGGGCTGCATTGTGGTATCTGGTTATTTTTACATACATAGAACACATAATGTATACTTCAACTTTGAACATCTCATTAAACAGCGAAAACAGGAGACACTAGTGTAAAGGTTACAGTGAACATATACTGTGTGTCCTTGCTTTAACTGCTATAATCTGGAAGTAAAACTATTCTTCAAAAGGGAAAGCC
>NW_017728992.1:47819586-47820399 GCF_001723915.1 Gavialis gangeticus | reverse complement strand
GGCTGCATTTTGGTATCTGGTTATTTTTACATACATAGAACACATAATGTATACTTCAACTTTGAACATCTCATTAAACAGCGAAAACAGGAGACACTAGTGTAAAGGTTACAGTGAACATATACTGTGTGTCCTTGCTTTAACTGCTATAATCTGGAAGTAAAACTATTCTTCAAAAGGGAAAGCCATGCAGAACTAAAGGAGATAGAAAATGAGAAATTTCGTAACTGAAACCAGAGTGATAACAGTTGCATACTATTTCCCTTATAAGACGTCTGCATTTACATTTGTTACTTGCTTAGAATGGCACTTCTGGTCTTTGGATATTGTGATAGTGGGACCACATACATACCAAATTAGTTGCCTAAAATAAACAAAATGCTTATTCTTGGTGTGTTGGATGTGTCTCTGTTTTTCTGCATTTTAATGAAGTAAGGCCTGCTTTTCCTAATAAAAGCCAAGTTAAAAACCTGCTTAGATAACTTAATATTTTCCTTTTGAGGATTTTATTATTTGTACAAACTTCTTTTACTGAAATGTAGGAAATGCAGCAGACACTAAAAATCTGAAGTGACAGTTACCAAGGTGTTGCCGTCCTTGGGTCTACCACCAACTCTTTGCCAGTATATCAGTGTTAGAAGGTTTTTTTTAAACAGATAAGGCCCTTGTCTTTGCCAAGTTAGAGTTACACCTGCATAAAAGTACCTGGGCTGAAAATATTTATGCCATGCTGTATAATAATATATAGTATAAGTACTATAGTATTTATACGATACTGTGTTGCATAAATTGCTGATTTTATCCCCTGGAGGC
>NW_017728992.1:47809079-47819575 GCF_001723915.1 Gavialis gangeticus | reverse complement strand
AACATAGAGAAAAGTATCTATTTTCGCTACAACTGTATGGTAGTATATCATATTGGGAAAGAGCTGTACTAGCAAAACTCTTCTAATGTAAGCACGGCCTTGGTATGTGCTGTTCAGTAATGGTCCTGAGGCAAGAGTAGTAAAGAATGACATTCTTGAAATAGCTGATATGAAGCTCTGCAGACAAACCCACAGCAAGGTTAATCATTTAGGGCTTAAAGGTATGTGTCTTATTTGAGAACAATAGACAGCATGGTTGATGGGCAGTTAGCAGCCAGCCCTCCAAGTTAAATAAGAAAATCTTTAGGCTACATTCATCCCTGTTGTAAATCTACTGACTATAATTCCTATAAACCAAACTAACTGGGCCCTGTAGGGTTGTAGGGGATTGTAATTAAACTGGTCAAATGAATTATGTAGAGGAATCCTAAATCCCCTTTCCCCAATCCTATCATCTTTGACTGTCAGTGCTGGTCATGCTCTATCCATAGTGCAGGACAAACAAATGGTCTCTCTCTAACCCACTGCTCCTACAGGAAAGAGGGGAGAGAGGATTTAAACTCTCCTTCCCCCAAAAATAAGTCAGTCATCCTTGAGATGCAGTAACTTCTTGGGGCGGGGAGGACATAAGAATGCTGCAATTCTCTATGGAGATGCAGTTAAATTCTAGATTATAATGATTTTAGCTTAAAGCAATGCATTATTAAGCTAACCCAAATGACCAACTTTAGCTAATTTTTTATAAGCAATGGTTTCAGTATAACTAGCTTAATAACTGATTGCATTGAAACCAGTACAAATGTCGAATGGAGCTGTCCCAGGAGGTTTTCACAGTCATATAAAGAGTTGAAAGCCAGTGCCTGGGGAGAAGTATTAGAAAGTCTGAATTTGAGCATGAGGCTTTTTTGGAGTTCTTGAAGTGAAACTAAATTGGACAGAAACAGTTTCTAGCTTTTGGAACAGTACCTACTTGTACCTACTCTTCTATACTACTATTCTATATGATACTAGTACCTATTATTTATAGACATAAACTAGGGACTGCTTCTAATATTGCTTTGCTTTTATACCTATGTAATTCTGAACTCAACTGATTTACCTCCACACATGATCAGCTATTTATCTGTTCCATTTGGTTTCTCCGTGTTCTTTTTTTTTTCTCTGCCGGAAAACCAACTGTAACCGTCTAGATGGCTTAGTAGCTTAACCGACTCTTTGAAAACCAACTCCAGAATCTGCAGCTGTTACAGAAGAGTTCACAAGCTGACGACTAACCATTTACAGGAGAAAATGCTGAAGCCCAGAGATCACATCATGAATAATAAACATAGATGGACTGTCCCTGAACTATGATTAAATATCATGAGCAGGATCCTTAGCCTCTCCTAAAACACTTTAACTGTCTCTAGCACTGCAAAGAGCTTTACCTACACACAATCTGCACCTGCTTGATTAAATCAGCAAATTCCAGTGTGGGCACACTCTGATTTTTGGTGTGAGCAGCTATTTTTTTGACTCAGTTGAAGTCATTTAGGAGCAGGTTTGAGCTGAAGCTGTTCAAAGGTATCTACAAAACATTTTGCATTAGTTGTAACCAGACTGATTTCAAACCATCTGTTTCTTTAGCTAAGATAGTACAATCCTGAACATCGACAAAAGCCCTAAAAAACTGCCTTGAAGCAGTGCCTGACAATTTCCCAGTCCTAAACGGACGTTGCGGGTATATGTCTGCATAGCCTTCCAGTGCAGGTAGAGATGCACAGGCCAGCTTAAGTATAGTCATGTTCAGAAGTAATTTATCTACATGGAGTGCAGGTGTGCTAACCCTGTCCCCTCAATGCAGGGGTCATTCCAGGACAAATGAGGTCAATGATTCAATCTGGAACATGTGGTCCAGCAGTCCTAGCCAATGGAATGGCTCCCTCGGCAGCTCAGGGTCATTAATCTTCAGCTGTCTGCAGAGTCAAAACACTCAGAATGGTGAGGATTAAGTCACTGGTAAGTCTCTTCCTTAAGCTCCATCTCAACTGGAGATCTGGATCAACCCTGTTTTCAAACTTACATTGACCTTCTATTAGTTAAATTAGGAAAATTAGCAAAATAGGAAAAGGAAACCTGCCGACATTTCAAAGAAATTTATTTGCAAATGTATTAAATAGTGTTCAATAAAGAGAAAATTAATTTAAATGTACTGAGTGTCCTGCTCAATCTTTCCTTAAACATTTAATGTTTTAAAGTGCCTCATCCATCACATTCTTTTTTTTCCAGCTACCTGTTGACTTGCTAGGAAGACTTCAGTTTCATGCTGGGTCTTACCTGACAGTTAGTTTAAAATTTAAAACCACAGCAGCAACAACTTTAAGGGTGGTGTGTGGTGTTGCTTAGCAGCTCTTGCACAGCTTCTTTTGAAGCTTCCAGCTTAGAAAGAATTCTTGTGCGATTGCTGAAAAATAACTACAAAAACTTATCCTTTTATTGCTGCTAGAAGCTGATGCCTGGAGTTTCTGACAGCCATGGCAAAGGCCTCTGTGAAAACAGGATATACCTCACAGGGTGGAAGAAGTCTGTTCTGCTCCTGGCAAGTAATTCTGTACTGTACCAGTGCGGCCTCTAAGAAAAAGGTCAATGGTCACTTTCTGTTATGTTACTGGTCTACTGTGGGATTCCCAGCATAACTTTGGGATGAAGTTGCATGTTATACTTAGATCATGCTAAGGGCACTTAAAACATGAGCATCTGCACATTAATGCTTGTTAACTCATGCAAAGTGCCCTCTGAGCATCTCAAAGTTAGGCCACTTCAGGCAAGGGTTAACTCTGGGCCATGCTACCTACCTCATGGTAGGGTACCTTCAGTCTGTTCCATGGAGATAAAATGAGTTATTTGCAATCCTCCAGCTCCCCAGGATGCACCACTCACAGACTCCCTCCCAGAGTATGGATAAGAGCCCAGGTGTCCTAGCTTCTACGCTTCTAGCCATGCCCCTGCTCACCAACCCCCTAGTGGCAAGTCAGAGCTGTGCAGGCAAGAAATTGTATTAGCTCTTACCACGACACTGCTCACAGTGGGCATGTCTACATGTAATGGTACGTTGCTGTAACAATGCACTACAGAGATGCAGCATCTACAGGCAAAACCTGTGACGCCGCTCACTGCTGCATCACTGTAGCAACTCACTCACCTAGTACAGCGCACTGCTACAGCAACATAGCGCCTAACAATAACCAAATGCAGCATGCACAGTGCAGTATCCACTGTTACTGTTCTGTCTTTTAGTGCTTCCAAAAGGAAGTACTAAATGATGGTGCAGTAACAACGGCGCCATAGCAGCACATGTAAATGCACCCAGTATGTTCTAATTGTAACCCTGCTTAACATTCCACAGGTTTAGTTTGGTCTAAGTGTAATGTGTAGCTTCACCCTTAGACAGACCTGGTACATTCTGCTTCTTTACACATGGCCTGGGATATATAGGTAGAGTGCTCTCTGAAATGCAATCCTATTCAAAAGGAAGATTCTGCACCATGGCAGAAAAAAAACAAATCACTCTTAATGAGCCCATTATATACAAGAGGAAAAAGCACTCTGTGTTATAAGGACCAATGCTATATAAGGACCAATCTTATATTGGGAGGAAGCGGGTTCATTCAGCTAAACTGTTCTCTTTTTAGAGATAGTAGCCTTGATCAGATTTTCTGGGCTAGCAGCCATCACAGGATCATTATATCATCTTGCCCACATACATTCATGTAAGGCTCAGTTGGGTATTCATAAATGTGAGTGCCAAGTGACAGTCGCCCTGCCTTCTTAAAAAAGGGTTATTCAGCATGAAGTCAAATGCGTGGCCACTGGTAGACCAAAGATTTGGTATAGTCCCTAAAGCTGTCAGCTGTAGACTCAACATTCCTGACTTCGAGCACAAAATGGGAGTGCCTTCATGAATTCTGCTGCCCTCTGCGCTCATCTCACTCCATACACTCACCATTGACATCATGACCCTTACATTATTAGAACTAGTCTAATTTGGCACAGGATCCCATGAGCTTGTCAACATCATCAGGCACCCATGTCACACAAAGCATACAACAGTCAGCACTAATAGGCACCCCCTATTGACTCTCGGCAGAGGATGTTAGGCCTGATTGGAGACAGACCAAACTGTTTTGAGAGGTCAGGGTGAGATACATTGGTGAGGCAATCTGTGGGTAGCTTGTTCTTTGGCTAAAGAACACTCACTTCAGTAAGTGTTCAAGCTCACAGCTTTCCCAGGTGTCATGTTCATAACAACTGCATGTTTTTCTGATCCCTCCATCTGAATTGACATATAGAAGACAATCCATTCTTTAGACTCTGAAAGCAGTGAAAATGCAGTAACTATACATAAGGTGCACACATAGCAAGACCACAAAGGACTGCTTGTTTGTAGGGTATGCAACCATTCCTTATGTCAGACAAGTCCCACTCTTGCCATTCAGTGCTCTTGCCTAAACTTACAGGCCTCAAAGTATCTTCCCTTACTTTCTTATTGGGATAACAATGACTGCCACAAGAAATACGAAGCAGCCTGAGATCTCAGAACACAAGCAACACACAATATTTTAAACTGCATTTTCTATCAATTCATTAGAGCTGCAGCAAATTTAATATTGGGTGATATTTAGAAACATATGTAATGGCAGCTTCTTTAAACTGGCAAAAGGCTCTATGTATGTGGTGCCTCCACATCTGATATTTTAGCATAGCTGTCTCTCAAACAGCTTTTTACAAAGTAGAGAGTCTCTGTGCCACACATCACATCAGCCTCATAATGAGGAAGTCAGTATAAAATCTGCTATGGCATGTAAAGGACACTGTCAGTTATACTGGCAGGAGCTGAAATGGTATGTGACTAGTGAACTAAATGTTAGGCAGTATTCTGATGTGGGGAGAGCTTCCACTGCAGGGAAAAAAGGCATTTGCTCCTAAGACTTTTAATAAGTAGGACTCAGAGGACCATAATCAGGGCCCATTTTGCCAGTTGCTTTACAAACCTATAGTAAGAAATATTCACTGTCTTAGAGCTTGTGGTCTGCATGGATCAGACGCAAGCAGATGCAACAAACAATAAGGAGGAGCTACAGAAGAAAGACCTGGATAATAGTGATACAATCATGTGGTTACAAAACAGGCACGGTTAGTAGATGAGTGACTCCGTCTGACCTACTGGGTGTGTGTCTGTTGCATTTATTGAGGTAGCTTCAAGCTTGCTGTGTTTTTATGAATACCATTTCCTGACTCTACTGCTCCCACCGCAACTTGACGGGTTAGGATAAATCTGAGGCAGTTTCCACTTACTCATAGTTATCAATGATTTCAAATAGGAATAGCAATACTTTGTGTTTCTATAGAACCTTTTATGCCAGAATCTTAATGTACTTTATTAACTAACATAACTGAGAGGAGCATGACCAGGGGAGCAATCTCTAAAGCCACCTTTTGGGAAGTGTTTGGAAAAATACATGCAGCTGATGGCTGGCTGTGCCACCACCCCTGCGGCCATGCTTCAGCTGACCTTGTCCCATACACCACCACTGCCCAGGAGCAGAGCTGCCCTGTTACACCTCTGACTTTATAAACGTTAAATACAGCTGACTTCCTACAACATAGGGATGTATTAGTGTATGGTAGCCATTATATACATGGAGTCATAGTATTAGACTTGCACCAGGTTACACAAGAATGGTCGGTCAAAGCCAAAAATAGAATTCAAATCTTCTCATTCTTGAGTCTGAGCTTTAAGCACAAGAGTCTTCTTTCCACCCAGGAAGAATATTACATGAGCATCCTTGTGGATTCCACAAATGTTCTCCTAAATTTGTTGTTAGACACTAGCATGTGCTATTAACTTATACAGTTATTTACACCGTCATTTTTTATGAAGAAGTTTATGCCTCATGATTCATGATATTAGACTCCATAGTACTCTCATGACATTATTCACACTTGAGCCATCTTGTCTCAACTGTCATTTCTCATAGTTGCACTAGGATTTAAATAGTTATACAAAATTATGAAGAATTTTGATTTAGTGTATCTTTTCCCTGTGCCTACTACCTGAATTATCCTTCACAGCAGGGATTAGCAGCCTAGGGCTCGCACAACCATTGGATCTGGGCCACACAGCTGATGTGGCTTTGGTGGCATTTGGCAGTACAGGGCTTCATGTTCATTGTGGCTGGGCAGTGGGGAGAAGTGACAGTGACAGTAGGGGTGGCCAGATCCTACTATTGGTCTGCCTTGAACCTGAGTTGTGCCATTCTGGACTGCCGTCAGCAAACATTGCTGACTGCTGCTCTTACAGGACCTATGGCCCATAAGCAAAATGTCTGTCTCTCTTTCCTGGACACATGCTGATTTTTAAAACACATCGGTTTCAATTTCTGTAGCCCTGCACCGTTGTGTAGCTGTTTGCACCACTGTGCAAGTGGGGTCTGAAACTATTAACCTTTCTGATCTGGAAGCATTTTGTGCCTACTTTGAAATGTTTTAAATGACTGTGCAATTTGAAGGATGATAGAGAAATCCCCCAAGAAGTAATTTTTGAAAGGTTCTCAATTTGGAATAAATTCTATATTGACAAAGGCACCTGATCACCTCGGCATTCATGCGAATTAAGAGCAAAGTTACATGGATTTTCTTTCAGTAAATATGGACCATGTTTGTTGCTGAGCATTCATATGCAGCACACGTCGCCCTCCACTTAATGTGCCCTGGAAGTACAGAAATAGAATTATCATCATCAAGCTCTGATCTACATTTTCAGGTAGTTGGACTCTCCACACTTACCATGTCAAAACTTCAAAATCCCACACTTCCGATATCAGCCTCAAAGCGTTAACCTTGTATTAGCAACCTGAGTGAGAACATTCATGGTTATCCTTCATTAGACTGATTTATGGATAACATGAAGTGAATCATCTTTAAATGTTGGCTTAATCCAGTAGGTGGAGCAGCTGTCTGATGCTGTGGCTATTCTCAGTGTCTATGCAGGGGAGCACATCCTGAGGCATGTGTTGCAGCATGTCCTTATTAACTGAAGCACGGTCACTATTGTCTGGTAGCATTTGCATGGAAGGAAGTGCATATTTCAAATGTAAGTATGCTTTATTTTAAAGGATGTGACTTTGACCAAGTAGGAAAAGGTCAGGATTTGGAGGTTGTTGAGATTATGGAGCTGAAATGTTGATCTCAGTTACAATAGTATAAATCCAGCAACTCAATTTTAGCTTCATTGTTGTAAATGAAGTTAGGATCTGACCTGCTGTCTCATAGGAGATCAACCATAGGTTTCTCCTTGTCTTTTTTTGTTCTGGAGTCTTAGCCAAATATTTTTAGATATCTGGAAAATATGATGCACAGTTACAGATATTTAGGCCATGTCCATATTGCCTACTTGCTAAGACAGGGAGTCCAAGACCAGCACTGGGGTAGGTGTTCAAGACTGCTCTAAGGCCATGGACAGGTGTTACATCTGTGCCAGGAAAATGCCTTTTTCCCAGCACAAAATGCAAATGGACTGGCATTCAAACAATTTGTGGAGAAGGAACCTAGTTCTTCCACCACAAACAGCTAGCTCCTTCCAAAAACCTCTTTCCAGGAAGCTTTTATTTTTTTAGTGGCATTGGTAAGCCCTGTGTGCTTATGCTTGGGGTAATAATGCTGGTCCCTAGGATCCCCAGTATCCCAGCTCTCCTTGCTCCCCTTAATAGCCTGCCCAGAGGTGAACTGTCAGGGTGCCTACTACTTCTCAGTCCCAGATCTGGCAGGAGGTGGCTCTGGGGGCTCCCCCCTGCCAGGTCCTACTGGTTGGTGGGACCAGATGGGGGAGCTGTGTCCCAGCTTTAGTGAGGCTGGCCAGAGCAGCTGCCCTCTGCCTAGTATTCTTGCAAGGGTGTGGCACTCCCCTGCCATACCCCAGCAGCTGCTAAAGCACAGGCTCTTGCCTACACTGTGACCATTGTGGAGGAAGCCCCCTCTCCCCTCTGCAACCAGAACACCAGCAAGCACCAGGGCTCTGTCTGCAGACCTCAGGAACAACCTGGATCCTGAGGGCTGGAGGGCAGCAACCAGAGCTGCCCCAACAATGGACTTGAGGCACTGTCCCAACAGCTGCCCCAACACTTGAACAACACTGGAGAGCCCTGATACTATTCAAAGGATGGTGGGGCTTCTGCTATGCCTTTAACAGTGCCAGGACTCCCAGATACTGTTTGAGGGATGGCAGGGGTGAGGACAGCAGCCCCAGTCCCTGCAAGATGATGAGCACCTGCCCTGCAGAAACCTCAGGGAACAGCTGCTCTTCTGTGGATGAGGCAAAAATATAGCAGCTCTTCCCACTCCCACAGCACCTGTGAGAACAGCTGGTTCACCCTGGGGCATGGGGGGTGACAAAACGCACGTCCCCTCCCACTGTGGGCAGCTGTGGGCTGTGTTTGACAGCCCCAGCTGCTGCCCTCTTGGGCCAGTCAGGAATCCCGACTCTCCCCTGTAGCTACCTCCAGCTGATGGCACTAGCTGGAGAAAGCCTGCCTGCCATGGGGCAGGGGGAAGGGCAAGGAGAAAGAGCAGCTCCCTATGGTTTCCCTGGCTGCAATAACCTTTGAAGTGACTTCTGTGCTCTCCAGCCAGGGGCCTGGAACTCCTGTATGCTTCTACCTCCCCCCCCATATTTTCCAGTGCTGCAAGTTTTCTAGAAATTGTGCGGTGCTGGAGTTGAATGCTTGTCCAGGGGCAGATCCAGGAGGGGAGTAGCAGAGCAGTCTTACCCCGCTCTGGCTGTGCAGTATATGCGTAACGCACCTTCTGGGCTCCCTGAGCTCACCTGTGTGTCAGCGGCAGCTCTGCATGCACTGTGAGCTCTGAACTCACTGGTGGGTTGGCATGGGGTCTCCCCAGAGTCCCTGCTTCCAAGCAGCTCCAGAGCCCAGGAGGTGGTTCCCACTGCTGTTCACTCTTCCCCTCCCTCCTTTCCACCCCCATTCCTCCACTGAATTCAGCAGCAAAGGAAAAGAGAGGACGAGTGGCATCAGCAACACTCAGCCCCACAGCTCCTAGAGTGGAGACAGAGCTCTAGGAAGCTGACCTGTTTAGAGAGCTCACTGCTATCCAGATCCTGGTGAAGAGAATACAGCCATGCCCCGTCTGGCTCTTTGACACATACTCAATGAACTCTCTTCACAGCATATGTGCCACATTGCTGAAGGGCATATGGCTGGATTCCCCTCACCACCCATGGGTAGATCAACCCTTGCACTTACCCCTAGCCTAAGCCAGTGACACTGTCTAACTGTTGGTGGACAGAGAGGGAGGGTGAGTGGACAGGGCTTGTTTCTCAGTAGTGATCCTGGTGTCACCCAGGCAGTACAGACATGGTGGAAGACTGTAGTAGGGCCAGATGAAGGCATGTTGTGGATTTGTGTGAATTGTTCCAAATGACTCAATGAGGGAGAGGCAAGAATTGAAGATTTGACATTGTTGGGATCTTCTCCAATAAACTTCTGTTTAAAGGGAGGTGTCATGATATATGCACTGCCAGGTTGACACTGTGGCAGGTGCCTTAGGGAAAGTGACAGTTTAAAACAAAATCACAATGTGATAGACACTCACAATGACAGAAAGTTTAGGCACTCACAATGACAGACAGTTTAAATCTGTGTTTGTCCTGGAAGCCAGCTAAAGCAAGTAAGGATACTGCTTCTATATTAACTTTATCCATTGTAATGAGTATGTCCGCTGTTACTTTATAATGAGGATGCTGGTTGCATAAATTATATCCCAGCTGGGCAAGCACAATGCATCATATTAATGTTGCTCTAAGTCCTGTCTCAAGAGCATAAGTGGCCTTAAGTGGTACAAAGGCAGCATGTTGGCCTTCTGCATAGGAGCATATATCATTCCATGGGCTAGATTTTATGATAAGGTCTCTCCCATCATATCATGTAGATGAGTTGTCTATTCAGATCTCTAGCAGCACAGTCTTAGGGATGTGGCTTTCTTCCCATTTCAATCTTAGTAAAATCTACTAGTGTAGACCCTGTTACACTGGAGTAAGTCATTTCTCCAGTATGACTTAATTCATTCAGCAAGCTAGGATAAACCAACAACATCATTTCTCTTCTATTAGGAAGATGGGACATGAGGAGCTATTTCAGAGAACTGACCAAACCTTTCTAGTGTAGATCTGGTCTTCAGCAATGTAAGTGCATCAATTTATGGCTGCAGATGACTAGTCCTGAAATCCCACACTGGCCCCAACTCCTTCCCCAGTCATATTATCCTTATGTAGAAGGCCTACTGGCATGGAGCTGGGTAGAGCAGGTTATGGCAGATCACTGCCCTGCTACACTAATCTTCCATAGGTATAGTGCTGCATTAGGACCTTAGGCTGATAGCACAACTTAGAGCATCTTCTGGGCTGCTCCAGCTCATTCTGGGTCCAGCACAGATTTAGCACCAGA
>NW_017728992.1:47801250-47804079 GCF_001723915.1 Gavialis gangeticus | reverse complement strand
CTGGTCTTCAGCAATGTAAGTGCATCAATTTATGGCTGCAGATGACTAGTCCTGAAATCCCACACTGGCCCCAACTCCTTCCCCAGTCATATTATCCTTATGTAGAAGGCCTACTGGCATGGAGCTGGGTAGAGCAGGTTATGGCAGATCACTGCCCTGCTACACTAATCTTCCATAGGTATAGTGCTGCATTAGGACCTTAGGCTGATAGCACAACTTAGAGCATCTTCTGGGCTGCTCCAGCTCATTCTGGGTCCAGCACAGATTTAGCACCAGATTCTGGGGGCCAGAACTGATGCCCCCAATATCCCTCCCCTCTTGCATTGAGAAGAGTGACTGCAGGAAGGAATCCAGCCCTTTGTATAACTAACACTTTGGTTAAAGCCTGGGTACTTCTGCTTTGACTTTTGTTTTTAAGAAGTTTTATTGCATTGCAAAATCAAATACCTAACCCCTGAATAGATTCCTTAGCAATAAGTGATGACCATAATATGACCAAAATATGATGACCATATTTCTTGAATCTCAAAATGGAGCAGGCCAACCCTTTCCCTCCTCCCACTCTACTTCCTAGCACACACAGCTGGTTCTAAACTCTGGTCCCAGCAGGGCACATCAGTGAGTGGTGCGTGCATGCAGAGTGCAATATGCAGGGTATGTATGGAGGAAGGAGTGTAAGTGAGGAGGTTGTGAGTAGCTGGGGGAGACTCCTGCTACGGGCATCTTCTCAATTTCTGAAAATGGAATGGAAGTTTTAATTTGAAGAAACTGACAGGATGCCCAGAGCAGGTGTTTTAAAACAGGACTGTTCTAGCAAAAACGGAACGTATGGTCACCTTAGATAGAGATCTTACCTAAGCCAACACAGAGGCTAGTGTTAGAACGTAAGAGCTAGTGTTTGGTAGCAGCCTGGCCTTCAGATTACATTTCTGAGTGCCGAGTGTTATATTAAGCTAGGTCTCCCCTGGAAACTTGCTCTTTTTTCTCCAGGCTCATTCCTTATATTGTTGTACCTGCCTTTGGTTGCTCATGTAAAAGAGTAATTCTTGTTATACACATTGCTGGCTGTTAGGATAATAGAAAAGTCCCCCAGGGATTGATTGATTGTCAGATCCTCCCTGTGAGTGTAACAAGAGCCTGGTGACTACCTTGGGGGCCTGGGAGGTGTTAAAGTTGAAAGTGGTTGGGAACGGATTGCAAATACCCTCTATTCGGTATCTCCTTCATCCAGGTGTAGCTTCCTGAGCACTGTGGAAGTTAAAGGATGCAGAGGACAGATTAGAATGGTAATACACAGATATGCAAGAGAAAGGAATAACATTCAGCTGCCTTTGTATGCAAGTTAGCCTGTGTTTGGGTGGAGCAAAGAAAAATGTATGCATAAAGATGCATGTTCTCAGAACAGCTTTACATTTGTGTAACCTGGCATTTATCCCCAGTCAGTTGGACTGACCAGCCAATTAGCAGTGAAAAAAGACTCTTTGGTTTCTATTTGGTTTCTTTTACTCACTGAAGAAGTGAGCACTTTAAAGTATGGTGGTACTTAAGGCTGTATGGTTTCAAATTGGTGGTACACAATCTGTCAAAGTTTGGGAACTGCGGGTCTAACTCATTCAGAAAGGCATAAACTAAGCTTTCTTAGGCCATAGACTTCTTTGTCTGATACTGTCACCTATGAAAGTGTATGCCTTTCTGAACAAGTTAGTTTCCAGAGCTAGGTACAAACATTCAAAAAGCCCAAGAAGAAATCTATGTAAGTTATATAGTTTTCTGTAAGCAGTGTAGTTTAGAGATGTGTAGTGAACTGAGGACACATTAGCCCTTTGATGGTGGGGGGGGTGCAACTCTCAGACTGGTTTCTGCTATTTTTAAACCAGTCCCTGCGTGCCAGACTTCTGGTCTGTTATCAGTATAGACCAGTTTTATGTGCCGAACTTCTGTTCTGTTACAGGTATAGACTGGTCTCCAGTCACTTATACCAGTAAAAGTGTAATGTCTGTACCTGGCCTAAGGTGCTGTGCTGCCTTGCCCTGCCTTCTGCGTGACTTCAAACTAACATGGCTAACTACCTCTCTTGCTTACTCACTGGAGAACCTGTGGCTGCAAGTTGCAACATGCATCATGTTGTGAAATCTTTTTTTAACCTGCATATGCTCCTAAAAATATCTTGCAAAGATAAAAACTGAAATCTATTTTAAATCAAATATTTTCCCATTACGTAGCCTGTTGTTTCGATAATAATAACGGATAGGTTTAGTTTCTGTCTTCGTTCTGATTCCTTAGTTTACGAGCAAGCTGCTTTCCTGCTGCTCTTTCAGGAAAATAGGTTTGCTGGTGTCCCTCCCCACAGTGTGAATGTGAAGGTGTGTATTATGGAATATTAGCAGTCTATATGCTAACATTTTTTGTGCTTAAGTTGTAGTTATATAGTAGACCATAACATCAGCTGCTGTACATCAGCATAGCTCCTTTGTCATGGTGAACAGGTCACTCAGGCTCTGTACCTGTTTGCCACTTGTCTTCCTGGCCAAACAAGGTGCCAGTTAGTGCCAACTGCAGTTTTATGATATGGAAATTTATCTACTGGGATCTGAACTGAAACTAAACAGCCATCAGGTGATAATGACCACTTTACTGAGCCATTCAATCCCCACAAGGATTGTAATTGTTAGTATATACCCTTCACCAGATGGATGTGTCTTTTGAGGAACATCTGCATGGTTTTTCTGCTTAATTTGTGTGTGTGTGTGTGTGTGTGTGTGTGTGTGTGTGTGTGTGTGTGTGTGTGTGTGTGTGTGTGTGTGTGTGTGTGTGTGTGTGTGTGTGTGG
>NW_017728992.1:47799334-47801239 GCF_001723915.1 Gavialis gangeticus | reverse complement strand
TGTGTGTGTGTGTGTGTGTGTGTGTGTGTGTGTGTGTGTGTGTGTGTTGGGGGAGGGAAGTCTTTATTTCCTTTTACCCAGCCAACATTACTTTACCCAATTAAAGTTAGCCTCTGTGGGTCACAGGCATGTTTGCATCTGCATGTAAAATAATGAAATAGCTCTCAAGTGAACAAGTCCTTACAAGCTTTAACTGGTACTTCATACTGCTCTTTTTCTGACCCTTCCAGCAGCATAAGTAGATACTTAGTGAATGTGCCTGGAAAATGAGACTTCCAAGTCACTTAGCTACTCCAAGGGAATTTATTGGTCAGGGTAGAGCAGATCAGTACTGATTCCTGTAGCTGCTCTGTCATGGCTGAGCTAAGTGATTCATGAACGCATGAGGGCTCTAATTCCCTTGAGGTGACAAAAGCAGATTTACAAGATTCCCCCAGGATGAAGGAACTTTGTGGGCAGCAGACAAAGGCTTTAAAAAAGTTATTTTCATCCAGTCTGTTTGCTACCATATTTTTTGTTTATTTTAATGTCCACTTACTCTGGAAAGTACAGCACAATTTTTAGTTCAGTAGTGACAAGGCTCTTTTTGCAGCACTGATCTTTGCCACCTGTGTGTGTGATGATCTTGTTTTTACCCTGCTGTGCCTTGTCCTTTCATCTGGTAGCCAAAAATCAATGCAGAAACTGATGCTGAAGATCACGTGATGAGGCAAGAAGTGGTATGCGGGTCTAGGGTGATGATTTCCAAGAAGGTGACAAATGTCACAGACATGGGAAAGAAGGTCAGCAGTACCGCCACTAAATCCTTAGTCAACTCAGAATATCTACTTCTACCCACTGCCAGCAATCATGGCATTAGACCCGGTTTTCTTGTTTGACTTTTCATCCTTTCTTTTTAAAGTAGTATTTGACGCTACCAATACTTTTCCATGGAGAGGTTGGCAGTATTTCACAGCTTTTTAGTTATCCAAAGTTTGGGACTAGAGTTGGAAACTTTAACCATGCCCAGGAAGTAACATTCCCTTTTCTTTATCATAGACCCTTTTTTTATTTTGTGATGACCCAACCTGACCCTCACCTTGTGGTTTCTGTTTAACTTCAAGAGTCTTTTGGAGGATAAATTACAGCCAAGTCTATATAAAAATGTGTCCAGGAATTAACTACTCTAGCTCTAGAATTATTTGAGAGGACTTGGATTTCTAGTAGTCAGCAATGCTGAGCACACAAGCATGCGGTTGTCTCAGAAGAAGATAACTTAGCTTCCTTTTAGAAAAAGCTAATTCTGTAATGACCCACAGCCACACAATGGGGGCTGTCACACCACTGCAGAATTTGGTCCAGAATTAATCTTGGAGCAGATAGCATGTGACATGGTGAAAATCTCATGTGGTCCCCATCTGGAATGGTGGAAATAGACTCATAGATTCATAGACATTAGGGCTGGAAGGGACCTCAGAAGATCATCGAGTCCAGCCCCCGGCCCGAAGGGCAGGAAGTCAGCTGGGGTCATAGGATCCCAGCAAGATAAGCATCCAATTTGCTCTTGAAGGTGTTCAATGTAGGTGCTTGAACCACCTCCAGTGGCAGGCTGTTCCAGACCCTGGGGGCTCGGACAGTAAAGAAATTCTTCCTTATGTCCAGCCTGAAACGGTCTTGCAGTAGTTTATAACCATTCAACCTTGTCATCCTTTGGGGCGCTCTGGTGAGCAAGCATTCCCCCAGATGCTGGTGGTCGCCCCTGATAAACTTATAGGTGGCCATCAGATCACCCCTGACCCTGAGCTTTTCCAGGCTAAAGAGCCCCATGGCTCTCAGCCTGTCATCGTAAGGTCTGTTTTCCTGACCTCTGATCATGCATGTGGCTCTTCTCTGGACTCTCTCAAGCTTCTCCACATCCTTTTTGAA
>NW_017728992.1:47795306-47799202 GCF_001723915.1 Gavialis gangeticus | reverse complement strand
CAGGACTGGACCAGTGCAGAATATTCCTCCTTGGAGGTGAATCCCATCCTCCATCCTTTGTAGGCCTTTCTTTTTAGCCTCAGGAGGTCTGCTAGATCCCTGGAGAGCCAGGGGGGCTGCTGTGCCTTCTTGCTGTCTTTCCTCCAAGATGGAATCGAATTAGCTTGTGCATTGAGGATCACTCCCTTGAGGAGCAACCACTCTTCCTGAACTCCCCTCCCCCTGGGGTCATGGTCCCTTAGGGCCTCACTGACAAGCCTCCCGAGCTTGTCCAAGTTGGCTTTCCTGAAGTCAAGGACTTCTGTGTTGCTGGCTGACTTGCCAGCTTTACGGCGGATGGTGAAGGTGATCAGCTCGTGGTCGTTGTCACCCAGTTTCCCATCGATCACTAGATCGCCGATTAGGTCATCACCAGTAGCCAGTACCAGGTCAAGCAGCACTTTGCCTCTCGTTGGCCCGTAGACTTCTTGAGTCAGGTAGAGGTCATCCACGCACAATAGGAAGCTTTGCGACCACTCAGATTTTGCTGAGTGATCTTCACACGAGATGTCAGGGTAGTTGAAGTCACCCATGACAACCATGGTCCTGGAGCATGCAACCTCAGCCAGTTCCCAAGCGAACTCCTGGTCAAGCTCTTGACTTTGGGAAAAGTCTTAAACAATAAAGAAGCTGTCCTTCCAAGATTTCCCCTAGTTCAGAAAGAGTTCTCAGGAAGTTTTGCCACAAGCAACATAAAGTAAGAAAATGGGCACTTTCTGGTTCTAAACTATTCAAATTCATAAGGTGATCTCCAGCTTGGACACTCAGCAGCATTCCCTCTAAGTTGTGCGGCACACGCAGCCATGCAGGTGTGCCTGGCACCATGGCATGAGCGTGCCATGCACGCCACGCAGCTTAGAGGGGATGCTGGCACTTAGATGCACAAACCCATTTCCCCACAAATTCAGTAGGCTTGAATCAGACCTTCTGTTTTGTGACCTCTCTAATTGCTGTTATTTATAATACACAATAACATGTAGATAGCCCAATTAAGGATCATGCCCCATGGAACTAGATGTCATGCAGAAAGACCTAAGCTGTATTAGGTTACCACAGGGGAACCTTCGCTAAGTGCCACTCCAGTCCCTTTCCATTGCCCAATCTGCTGCACTGCTGTCTTCACACTCCCTGATCTGCAGCATACCACACACACACAAGAACTTCTTGTGAGGGTGGGAAAAGATTGGACTTGTTACACTTTTCCTTTGGACTATGGTTCTTCCATAACAGGAGGAATGTTGAGTTGTTCAAAGGCAAAACCGCCTCACCTGCTTGGGGAGGAGAACTGGAGCAACAGGTGCAGACCTGACATTCAGAGTAAGGGGTAGCCTTAAAAAGTCCTAGTGGCCTCTGATGATCGTGCCTTAATTTCTACAAGGTGATCACTTTCTCAAATTATACATAGGTCATTGAATCTGAAATCTCCCACGCATAAGTAAGTCAAGTTCTTAGGGTCAGTCTTAGTCAGGTGAAACTTGACTAAGGTTATGACTTTACACCAGATGTGCAAATGGCCTGTACATTTCAGATTTTACAGTAAATGCATCCATTCTTAAACAGAATGAATAGATTCCTTCTGTCTCTGTAAAAAGAAACTGCCAATGGAAAGGAGCCAAAACAAATATGCACAAATACATCACATTTCCAAAAGGGAAGACACATTTAACTCTGCTTATTTGCTGCTTTTGCTGCTGGCCTGTAATTTAAACATTGCCAAGCTTAAAGGTCCTCTCTCACACACTCTTGCAAGTTTGGGATTATTTTAAGTGAATGCAAACTTGACTGTTTATGTAACCAGATAAAAATACACTGCTTCTTAAAAGAAAGATGTCTATTGCCTTAGGCTAGACAAATGGGGTACAACTTCATAGTTTATGGAAAGGCCTCTTCCTCAGTCTTAACTGTTATGAATGAACTGTCTCCTTATGAACTGCATCTGCTGACTTGGAATTACTAGACCAATGAGCTAAGGATTTTGTCTTAAGTTTGCTATCTTAAGAGCATCTTGATTAGGTGTGATATCAGGATACTAATTTCTCTGAGTACCTTAAAGAGGTACAGATGGTACAGTACAACATAAATATGTGTATACAGTACAGCACCATCAATACTTCAAGCACAAATACTTGTAAACAGCATTGAATGCCTTTTATTAAACAAAACTCAAGTAAAGCTTAATATGTCACTGTGCAGCACTGGTAATGTAGGGAAAATAAAAATACTGATCTTCAGGAGTGAGGGGGTTCAAGGTTAAAATTAATGACTCATTTTATATCTGCTCTGGGACTTGGTTTTAGAGGGGCAGCTGCAGGTGAAATAGGTAGTATTTGACTTTCATACAAATGTACTTATGATATCAGAACCCACAACATATTGCATAGATATCCTCAATAGGCAGTCGGTGTATGGGTGGCTTTTTACTACTTTGTGCTGGGAGATATGAGTCTGCAGCAAGCAGTGACTAACAGATGGAATGAAAGAGCTCGGCTGTTGCTGTGCAGTGAACAGAGTGTTGGGTACTAATTGCTCTGTTTTGAGCTGTGTGCTCTAATCTTTAGTCTGAAAATAGCCAGGAAGGTTCATAAAGTCAGCAGGTGCTAAACTGACGAGCCCCCTTTCTATTGAATTGTTCTTGAATCTTTTTAAAATCAAAGGCCATTTTTTCTCTTCCAGCTTATCTTTGATCACCAAGAAGCTGGCTAGCAATAGCCATACAAGTTATGTTTAAAGCATTTTAAAGGACAGTCCTTTAAAATGCATTAAATATAACTTTTAATGCTATTACAAGTAACTTGCAACTTGCATGGGCAGTTTCAACTGACCAAGATTTCTTTTTGAAAATGAACAGTGGCAAACACCATTGATACTCAATACAGTAGTAACCTAAAAGGCCTGCCATGCTCAGACCTCAACTGCTCAGCCAAATTTCAGTGAAAGGCCCATTTCTGTTTTGCAGCCGACCATACATCATGACTCCATGGACACCTGCAACCTTCTTTTTAAAAAAAATTGTTTAATCAAGTTATACCAGTGACAATATAAGCACAAGACAGGTGTGGATCCAAGGGGCAGGAGGTGCAGCAGTGCAGTTACACTCCCTCTCCCCACCCCCATTTGATTCCTGCTCCACCCAGATTAAAACCAACTGCCTGGTTGGTGCAGCAGGTATTCTGTTCAGGTAGTATTGAAAGACTCGGTTGGCTTCATGGCTCATTGTTATCTCCCTAATTCCTGTTAATCTTTCTCCATTCCACAAGTGATAACAATCTCCGCTCCTTTTTAATGGTCTTGATGTTCCACTATTCAAACTATGCTTTCTTCTGCAATGGCTGTCTGTTAGCCATTCCTGGGAATATCTCTGTTTTATTTTACAGCCCTGCAGACTGTTTTTTGCTCTAGCTAAAAACCTTATCTCAGGTGACGTAATATTAATTCAGGTGTAGAAATGACTGATGGTAAAGGAAGAAGCAAAAAGCAAACTTGCTAAATGGGTACTTTGCATCAGTTTTTCACCAGTCCCATGGGACGGCCCTGCCCACTATGGGTCAGGGAGGCCCAGGTGAAGGAGATTCCTTGCCCTCCATTGAAGCTGACCTTGTGAAGGAACACCTTGAGAGGCTGGATACCTTCAAGTCAGCCGGCCCTGATGGGTTGCACCCAAGGGTACTCAGGGAGCTGGCAAGCATCATAGCTCAGCCCCTGGTGCAGATCTTTGAGAGTTATTGGTGCTCTGGTGAAGTGCCTGATGATTGGAAGAGGGCCAATGTGGTGCCTATCTTCAAGAAACAGAGGAAAGTAGATCCAGCAAACTACAGGCCCATCAGGCTGACCTCTATCCTGGGGAAGGTCTTGGAAAA
>NW_017728992.1:47788865-47794783 GCF_001723915.1 Gavialis gangeticus | reverse complement strand
TTTAGCCTGGAAAAGCGCAGACAGTCCTGGTCCTCATGATGTGAAGAGCGAAGCTCCTATTGACAGCAAAGGGACTGGATCAGATCCATGGGATGGATCAGGATAATATGATTAAAAGTACTTAGAGCTAGCCAGAGAGAAGGGGAGGGCCAGACAAAGTCTTGTTTACCTGCCTTCACGGGATCTAAGTCACCCAAGTGAGATTCTGTTCTACCTTGTTTAAGTCCTAAAAAACCATAAGTGCACCCACTTTTGTAACAGAGTCTTTTGCTCCTTAAGAAGGAGTCATAAAATGCAGTGAAAAGGAGAAGGAGGACCCACTCCACCCCCCTTTTTCCTTAGCTGTTTTTTAGACACTTGAGCTGAGTGAAATAGTGAACCATTACACTCATGTGTTTAAGTCCACCTACATGTATTATAAGTGAAATAAAACCTGGCCCCTAATGATGAAGGTGATTTTTGCCCCATAAGCTTAAGTATTAGTGAAGGATAGAAAAGAACAAGTAGACATAGCAAACCAAATGTGTAGGGGGAAGAGTTATATAGAGATCAAGGAGAAGGAATAAGTTATTATGACAAAATTATCATATTTAGTATAAAGTAGCAATTGCTGTTCACCAGCTGCCAGTTCACTGCCCTTGTAGTAAGCAGTTCTTCCTCTCCTCCTGTTCAGTAAGGCAGAGGAAATTGAAGAAGGATTTCTCCTCAAAAGAGAGAGAGAGAGAAATATCATTTCAAACTGGAGGGATATCCCATCAATTTTCTGAGTGATGACAGACAAACAACCATTCTCCCTTTTAGTCCAACAGATCAAAAAGCAGGCCAAGTGCAGTGTGTTTGAAAGGACACCAGAACAATTATGTAGCAGAATTGTCTTTGGACAGTGTGACTGAATCACATATTAATGACTGTAATTCCATCCTAGCTGTTCCCACCACTGTAAACTGTTAGGGATATCTCTGCCAGCTCTCTTGCTTTAGCGTACAAAGGCTTCTGTGTGTATGTAACAGTGTCACCCTTTTTATCTTTCACTCCCAGAAGATTACGAACAGACTGCTTTTTCCTCTATATAGCTTTGTGCACATAATCCAGTAGGCAAAAGCAGTTGAAAGTGAAAAGTTTAACACTTTGTGTAATGCTGCAGAATATAAGCCGGGGGTCAAGATATCCAAATTTACCAGTACATGCTTGGGTTCTAGTACAGCTCCTATCTTAGTCTAGTGCACAGTGTCAAATTCACCCCAGGCCAGACCTGGATCACGGGGGCTCCTTCTAAGCCAGAGCCATGGGTCTGGTAGTAGCAAAACAGGTCTGCTTTCAGGTGGCAGCATGGGCTCACATGTGGGCAGTGGTATGGAGTCTGGAGCCAGCAGTGATGGAATGGGTGGAGGCTGTATTTGCACAGCTGTCTCTCACCCCACTGTCACTGAAAGCCATGTTCATCTGGACTCAGGACCCTGAATTCTACAGCAGGCCATGCCTCGCTAGCCCCCTCCTACACATTTCCAGTAGCCCACTGGACTACAAGTGAGCCAGATGGAATGGTTCTGCGGGCCAGATGCCACCCATGGGCTATATGTTTAAAACCCCTACTCTAGCAAAACAATGACAGTGTTCTAATTTTGAGTCCTAATATGCCAGGCCTATCACAGAAGTGTTGGCAGGATGCAGTTGAATTCTGTTAGCTGCAGTCATTTGATTTAGGTATGTTGACAAAAGCCAGTGCTTCATTGCATGACAGGAGTGTGGTATTATTCACTTGACTCCACAACTGCTATACTTGAGTTTTTTGATTATCTGCCAGATGTCTGAATTGACCTCCAACACTCCAGCTTCATCTCTGAAGTTCCATCACCTCTTTCACTACTTCACACCCCAAAGCAGCTGGGGATGAGAAACAACAATAGTTATTCTTTTCCCTGCAGGTCTCCAGGCTGCATAGTAACTGCATATAGAAAGAACTTGTAGTATTACCAGGTGCTAGTACCCCTTGGGGTACTAGCTTTGGGGTGTCAAACAAAGAGAAAGAGGTAAGAGCTGAGGCAGGATTTGGAATCTCTCATAAAGAGAATAAATAAAAAACAGAATTGAGTGTCATTAGGACAGGGGGAGTAATGAACAAATGCAACTGAGAAGCACGGGGGAAATAACAAGGTATCGTGGCCTGTATTCAAAATGCAATTATCCTAAATGCCGGCAGTCAAATCTTTCATCTGGCCTATTAAGACAAACCTCTGTAAAAAATGTAGTAGATTTGGGTGAAATAACTTCAGTGACTTAATTTACCTGACAAATTTTGTTTCCTGAAACACAAAAATTGTTGGCTGAACACCTGAATAAAGGATTCGTGGTCTATATGAAGCCTGAAAAGTTTAAGTGGGTAGAATTTTAGCTGTTGTTGAAACTTCAGCTGCAATAGTCAGTCTTGATTGGACCCTTACATAGTATATGTTTTTCTCTTCCTTGAATAGAAAGCCATAGGTCTTCAGATCAGGCTTCTAGTGTGAATACACAAGGATAGGAATTCTAAGCTCCCCTTTTAAGAACATTCTCTGGTTATTGCTTTATATGTTCAAAAGCCTCCTGTGTTTCTTCACACTGGAAAGTAGCCTTCCAATATCTTGGGATTTGTCTGTACACTTAGGATAAAAGCTTCAACACCCACACACCAACCCTGTGTGCTACTTCTGTGCTGGATCAGGCCCATGGACTGATCCTGCCTGCACCCCTGAGACACTCATCTGGCCCACAGAGCTGGAAGGTTGATCGCCTCTGGCCTAGGTATTTGTTCAGGAAGCACTATAAATACTGTGTCCTCCCTCAAGATAAATCCCTGACCACAGAAAAGCAAATATTACCCCCTTAAACTATCTGGGTTTCATCATACCCAAAGTACATGACAATATTTAGGGTATAATTTGTTCAAAAGAGTAAGCCCTCTCCAGCTTCCTCTTCCAGGCTGGGGAGAAATAGAGAAGCTCTCACATTCCCTGTGCCAAAAAGAAGCTTGTGTCAGGAACGTTGCATTTATTTCGTTCTTCTCAATAGGCAACATCCAACTTTTACTTTTGAAAAGCTTCTTCTCTGTTATGAGACACAGTTAAAATATGGACCCAAACTATAACAGATGCTGCTTTAATACTAGTCCAGTAACACAGCTCTGCTACTTAAATTACTGCAGTGCATATTGTACTCATTGCTCAGAGTAGAAAAGAAGTCAGTTAGGCATCTTTAAAAAAAAACACAACTTTTTCACTAGTTCCTCTAATTCCACTAGTCCCTAGAGGCACTAATGAAAAAGTCCCTCCTCCCTTCTCAAATTGCAAGTTTTTTTCCCCATACATAGACATTTTAAAAACCCTGTTCTGTGATTGCCTTCAAACAAGCTTGGGAATCCCCATGTGTAGCATGATAGTTAAAAAAAGCAGATGTAACTCAAAATAATGGATTAGTTCCCAACAGGGGTTCACAGGATGAGGGGTTCACTCAGACCCCTGTTTGCTGCCAGTTCACTGCTGAGAACTCTGGTCTCAACTGCTGGATGCAAGCACACCAAACTCTCCACTGCCACTACACCATCTCCTTTTTTACTGTCCTGGGTCTTCTGCTGGTTCTAACTTATACTGGTCCTAACTACTCACTCCTTGCTGATCCATTTAAACTGAAAACAAGCACTTCACAATCCACCATTGTTGTGTGGTGACAAAAGGTGATCCAGCGTGGAAACCTGGGATCATTCCATAATGGTAAGTGCTTTAGCCAGGTGCCTTGATCTTCTGGGAAAAAAAACATTCATCTTTTATTTGTAAACTTTTACTTGGGTTCTTGCCACTTGTGGTGGCAAAGGAGCATCTGGAGCCTTGTCAGAGTGAGGGAAGTTATGGACCCCATGTTCATGGATTTTCAGTTTCTCAGTGGGCATGTCTGCATGTGCATTTACATCAGCTTAAATTTATTGCACAGCAAGCAGGAATAGGCTGGCATCTACATGTACAGGCATTAGGCGCATTAATGCTGTGTGTGGACTGACTTGGGAATAAAGTAAATTCCAAGTCAGTCCACACACACACAATGTTACTGCACAGTAAGACGTCTACATGTGCATTATCACATAGTAACTAATCAGGCCTAAATTTGATACCTGCATGATGCAAGTATCAAGTCAGCATAAGTCGCCATATTTACTGTGCAGTGCAGGCGTGCACGAGTAATGGTATGCACTAACTTCTCTCATTCCCTCATTTTTTGGAAACCTTAGTTTGCTCCAAGGAGACTCAGTATCACATCATCACTAGTAGTTAACCCAGATGTCAGTACTCTGATTTTTCTGGAAGCGTCTTGGTTTTAACAAAAAAACAGAAATCCAAAATGGAGCAAATTTAAAAACAAAACATAAATTTTAGGAATAGATTCAGTAAACATATTTTGTTTACCTCTGAAGAAGATAGAAAAAGTAAAACAGATTTCCACATAGTCATCTCCAGCATAACTGGCTTTTGGCTGCAACATCTACTTATTTTAAGAATCACGTAGGATTCTATCACAGCTTTCATTGTCAATGCCCTTTTGATTCAGTATTTTATTCTTGCTCCAGCACTGATGTTGCAAATGCATGTTTGTTAAGATTTGATTCATGGACCTGAACCATTTGGCTACTTCACCAGGGATACCAGAACAAAGGTAGCAGAGCTCTCTTTAATGGTGCAAACTAAATGAACAAGCCCATTTCACACTTTCAAAGGCTCTTATAACTTGCACCAGGCTGTATAAGCCTATAGGGACTATTTGGGCCACTGAAGGTTGTTGGAGTACAGCACAAAGCTTCCTGAATAGGGGTATCAGGGTCTAAGAATTAGGATCTAGCCTTTCAACTTTACTGTTGGGGAAGCTGGAGAGAAACCAAACTAAGCTGTCTTTAAAGAATGACTTTTTAGAAATGGGTTCTTTAGTCATATCTGAAAGTCTTTATTTAAGTCTCTCCCAGGTAGATGTTACAGAAATGTGTTATCTGCTACCCTATGAAAGCCTCCCTTTATCATCTCCATGTTCAGAGAGGCATTAACTTTGGTAGACAACTTAATCATATACTTTGAATGGAGTGCCCTAACTTTCCTGCCCTACCATCTGCCTGGCTTCAGACTAACACAGCTAACTGCCTTTCTGTTCACATTATAGTCCTAAAGACATTGGTAGCATGTAACACACTTCCTTCCTTCCCAGGAAGGAAGATGGACAAGGAGGGTGGGTACACATATACTAAGTCAGCTTAAAAAAGCTGACTTAACTAAGTCGACTTAAGTTAATCCACATCAAAGCATACACATGTACAGCTCCTTGACATGGTGGCAGCCATCTTTTAACTTAAGTCAGCTTAATTAATACAGCTCAAGATAATATACATTGGAGGTGTGTTACCTTGCTCCACATTTAAGTCAATTTTGCTCCACATATGTGTGTACAGTCTGATAGTTAAGGTGACTTTAAAAAGTTAGATACTCAACTGTCAGAAAGTTAGTACATTTGTATGTACCTGGAGTCTCTAGCAGAGACTTCACTGCAGTTGATTGGGGGTGTTTAAAGTTTGAACCTTCTGTCTCTTTTGGATCCACTTAGGAGATGGGAGTTTGATCTAAGTTTGGCATTGAAGCTAGGCATTTCTATAGCACTACATGTCACATGTTGACATTTAAAACTTCTTTGGCATGTCTACATGTTCATTAATGTGCCTTAGATACCGTGAATTTACTTCCTTAATAAACAACTAACTAAATGCGCAGTACCTAGAGCTACTGCGCAGTAGCACCAGAGCATGGTTATTTAATGATGCTTACTTCACATTAGCCTAATAACACTGTGCAGTAGGCCATTAGCACAGTTTTTGCTGTGACACACTAGTGCGTAGTGTTATTTGGCTAGGG
>NW_017728992.1:47770820-47783865 GCF_001723915.1 Gavialis gangeticus | reverse complement strand
AATTTACTTCCTTAATAAACAACTAACTAAATGCGCAGTACCTAGAGCTACTGCGCAGTAGCACCAGAGCATGGTTATTTAATGATGCTTACTTCACATTAGCCTAATAACACTGTGCAGTAGGCCATTAGCACAGTTTTTGCTGTGACACACTAGTGCGTAGTGTTATTTGGCTAGGTCACAGTAAGTGTCTTCGGTAGACACGCCCCTTAAATTCTGTAACTTCAGTGACTTGCTGATACTGCACATGAACACTTTAAATGCTGGGTTTAGAGACAATTCTGCTCCTGTAGTTCACTAGC
The DNA here is from genome assembly GCF_001723915.1 of Gavialis gangeticus. Taxonomy (NCBI): domain Eukaryota; kingdom Metazoa; phylum Chordata; order Crocodylia; family Gavialidae; genus Gavialis; species Gavialis gangeticus. The sequence goes on along the minus strand of NW_017728992.1, from coordinate 47,783,563 downwards.
TAGACAAAAGCTAACATTTTGCAAAAGCCAAAGATCCCATAGACGGTTTTTCAAAATGTTATGTTATTATATAATGCTACGTAAAGCCCAAGTCAGAGAACTCCTACAGTATGGAATGGCACAATTTGGATGCCTTTTGCCAGCAAAGTTTCTCAGTTGTCTTTAAAATTGGCACCCTTAGATATACCAACCTTGAAAACAGGCTGGGCCTGATCCTTATTAAAACTAAGGCCCTTTTACTTTCCCTTCGTAAGGCCCTCTTACACTGTCAGTACAAGGTAACAGTGCCTTTGTGTAAATAGAGTTAATACTACAGGAAGTTTAAACAAAACAAGTCCTATCTAAGATGCAAGAACATTCAGTGAGGCTGCCCATTACATAGTGCAAAGAAACAACAATACGGTAGTTCAAATGTTCCACAGCATTTTTGTACACATAAAGATACTAGGAATCTGAATTTTATTTTTTTAACCTGCTCTCACTTCTAAAGGAGGGCACAAAAGGTTAGGATGTCACTTTGGAAAAACAACATTCCTGATCCTATAAAGCTTTTGCTTTTGTAAAAACCTCTGATCTATCAGCCTTTCTCTATGCTGCACAAAGCAAGCAGGACACAGTACTACATTGAACTCAAGGTGATGATTATTGTGTGTAGCTCCCCATGTGTGACCTGCTCTTCAAAATCTTCACAAAAACCACACCTCTGCTGAGTTCACCATAATATTCCTTTTCAAGTGGAGAGAAATCTCTGCCTTGCAGCTTGTTCTCTCTCTGGTGAAAAAGGTTCATAATTGAGTTGGTTAAACATGCAACAAACTACAACTGCAGTGAAATTCTTGTTTGCCTTTCCCAAGAATGTCGTCTTGGAGAAGAAATGAAGAATGGCAATGAAAGACAAAACCTGCTTTTCAGGATATAGCACAGTGATAGGAGAGTGCAATACTTTTACCTGAAACATAGCCAAGGGTTTGACATCACTTCTAACATTGTAGAATTCTTGCAGAAGTCATGACAGGCCAGTCTCGAAACGCTGGGGCAGAGTCCCAGTAGTGTTGACATAAGGGCTGATACTGCTGCCTACATGCTCACTCTTATCACCTGCTTTGTTGGTAGTGCCATGGGCTGTCCTACTGAATCCTGATGTGTTTTTGTAACTACTTGGGATCTTCTCCGGTGTGCCTATAGATCGGGGTGGGCAATATATGGCCTGCAGACTGGATCTGGCCCACCAACTGACTGGATTTGGCCCAAAGCCACCCCCACAGTGCTCTACCTGGGGCCAAGCCCCACCCACTGTTGCAAGGGCAACCCATGCTGCACTCTCACCAGTGTCCATGTGCCTGGGCCCTGGTGCAGCTTCTGGTGGGATTGTTCCCAGTGTGGCTGCAGCTGGCCAACTGCTGCTCTGCTCCCCTTGCCTCTAGTGGGAGCCACCCAGCTGAAGCTTAACTGTTAGCACTGTTGATATAATGTACACAAATGCTAAGGAAACTCACTTTATAATAAAAGTACATGAAAATCTTGCCTATTCAGATTGCCTTTGAAAGGCTTTCACCATCCTGGAACTAAACTAGTTCTGTGATGAGGGACTTGGAGGATAAGAGGAGGGGCAAGACATACGGGAGTCTTGCACCATCTCTTTGTCACTTTGAGGTCTTACATAAAACCATGGATGTGTATCAAATAAGGGAAGATCAAAATTCTAACAGAGGTTCTACTTTAGCCCTGTGTCTACAGAAAGAGCTCTCATGGCCTATGGAGAAAATTTTATTTTCCTGTCTGCATGTCTTTCTTTCATATTTCTATGTGAAACCCTTGTATTTAAACAGTCTTGATGGAATATGTCAGCAGAGTTGGTCTACCGAGAAGTGGATTTTGAAATCATTACAGTTCATAAGGCATAGTCTTCCTTTCACTGGGGACCAACTGCATTTGTGCCTCACTGTATTTCAGTTGGCTTTCTACTCTCTTTTAGAAGGCACTGAAGGGGAAAATACTGTAGTTTTGCTAAACCTCCTTTCTTATTTCTCTACCCACCCAACTCTCCATTTCACTCTATTTTAAACCTCCTTTCTAAAAGATTATCTAGTCATCATCCTTGAAAGATTTTAAATCTACTTTAAGCTTGTAAAGGAAATCAAAGTTTGGGAATGCAAGACATTGAACTATTGTCTAGTTTCAGTCAAGGGCTGCTGGCTTTCCCATCTAAGTCTTAATTAATATGTGGGGACTTGTAGGGTGTCTCGCCAAGGTTAGCAAATAGTCTTTTCACCAGCTTTTTTCAGGAGACCAAAAATATTTACAAAGTTGGATTAAATTCATCAAATGCCTCCAATCAAAGATTGAAACACTTTGACTTTTCTTTTCAAAATGGCATCTTTCACGTGAAAAGTCATGTAAAACAACAATCCGGTTTTCATCAATCCAATCCAACTTTTTGCACTCATACTCAAAATCTCTCATTTTGGTTTGGCCAAGAAACATTTTTTGACTCAGCCACCAAACAACAAAACAAAACAAAATCCATCTTTTCCCTTTTCTTTTAATAGCTTAACATGAAATATACTTTGCTATTGCTGTATAGTGCTTGAAACATGATTGATTAACATAAGCCTAAAATATGTTTGTTTTAAAAATGGGAGCCTAAGATAAGTTATTAAATGTTTAAAAGTCGGAATACCTAAAACTATGCTCTTAAAGTTCGAGTTTTTGTCATTGCAGGGTGGCAATATGTGAGACATCTCTGCAGTGTATCCCTAATTTGTACTCCTCCTCTCTAACACACCTACACATTATGCCAGGACTCTAATAAAGAGCCTTTGCATTAAGTAACAAGCAAAATATCCTCCTGCATTTTCATATTTAATGAACTCCCTCCTTTATTTTGCTTTATCCTTCCTTTATATTCACATCTGGCAAATCTTCCTGGAGATTGGCAGGCAGCCATTTCAGTTTATTAGCCTGCGTGTGTGGGGAAGAGGGGAATCTGAAATGGGCTCTATTTTCTACTGCCCTCTATGCAGCCAGGCCCCTTCAGGCAAAGTGCATGTAAAATTCCATCTTTGTGAGACGGTGGCAGGATGTGTCCCAGAGGCAGCAGAAGTTGAGCTGTTCTCATAGTTTGCTTTCAAAGTGATACATGAAACAATTCTTAATTAAAAACTAGTCCAAGCCTTAGTCTTTCCTTGGAATAAGTCCTTGAAAGTTAGAGGAGAGAGAAATATGCATCTTATCTGGTATACAACAAGCTCTATCTTGGGTTGATAACTATAGAGCAAAACTGGATGTTCTTCTGTACTGTCATCTTTTGAAGCAAATCTTACCAGTGAAGGGGAAATGCTGTTGATTGTTTTGGGGGCATGTTGCCTGCCTGCATAGGCTGTCCCAGTGTCATGTTTGGTATTACAGCTATAAGAGAGGCTGGGCCTGAATCTCCATTGTGCTGCCTTTTTAAATCCAGCTCTACAACGTAGATATAAAATACGTGTAAAGACCTGAACAAGGTTGTGGAGAGCCAGGCCTGCTAGTTTCCCTTTTGCCTGCTGAGCACTGCCACAAATGCTGGCTCTGATGAAGCAAAACCCGTTATGTTTCCCATGTGAAGGACCAGCATTGAGTGAAGCAAGTGCTGCACCGGTATTCCTGGGAATGCTGTTACACACAAGGGCCACAAATGGCAAGCGAACATGTTGCTATAGGTAGCAAACAGATCACATTTGCATAAAGCTGCTAGGCCAGTAAAATAGCTTAGGCCATTTGGGTGCTGCCTCTTACAGAGGTATGTATGATGAGGGCTGCCCTATACATGACTGCTTGAAATTGTAGTTCCTTGGAAAAGCTTGGTCTGCATATGAATCCCTTCCCAGGGAAGAAAATTATGAAAATAGGGGCTGGGGGTATTCTCAGCAACTTAACATATGCAGATACTTCCCTCCAACCTGTGGTTGTGATCTGTCAGTTTTCAAGGTCTAATTTATTCTGACTCTGAGCTGGAATAAATTTGAGCATTTTGCGGCTCATAGAAATGTGAGGTGGAGGATGGGAAGCGAGTGCCGACTCAGAGGAGGTGAGAACTGCTGAGGCAGACTAGCTTGGGTGGATGATCCGACAGTTTTTAGCACTTTTTGGAAAACTTCACAACAGCCAGTGCTTGCCGCTGCTAGTGAAGCATGGTTGAAGGTTCTCGTACAGCAGGCATCAATGGCTTGTCTATTTCATTCACATAAAGGAAGCCTGTTTTGTAAAGAACATGATGCAAAGAGCCTGCAAGCTTGAAATATCTGGATCTCTTCCAGTCTGTATTCCCAGAAGACTTGTTCTCACAAATACTGTTGAATACAAATACAGCACAAGAGGAGGAAGGGGGGAGGGGGCAGTGATTCAGAAGGGCATAGGATTGCATAAAATGTCACTACCCAGGCTTATAAAGCAGTCGGATCAAATATTGTAACTTGAGCAAGGGAGATTCCTTACTTTTGGAACTGCATTAATTAGCTGACAGAGGCAGCATTATGACTAGTTGGATCAGCCAAGTGGAAGCTTCTAAGCCCAGAGATTAATATGTTTTAGTCCTTTTATGGTCACGTAGCATGGGCTAGAGTCTTCTTCCAAAAAATCCTCTCAACATATATTAACCAATGACCTTTGTCATTCCAGTAGCAAGGCATTGGCAGTGCTCTTGTCTCTCTGCTTTTCCCTATGGCATGCTCTACAGTCTTGGTGTTTCTGTTTTTGTGCTTTATAGTTACCATGATCCCCTGGACCTTTGTGTGACAGTTTGAAGTGGCAGTTTTGGAGGATGGTTACAGTGGCTGCCTGACAACACGGGGTGGACAGAACAGCCCAGGAAGCGTCTTCCAGTTTTTTTTTCCTATATGCTAATTTCAAGGTGGGTCTGATGAGTGATAGCTGATTTCTGCACCTGCAAGTATTTCTCTTAAATAACATCCTGGTGCTCCAAACCACATAATGTACAACTGTTTGGCACAATTGCTCAAGGGAGCAGTGCATAATGAGCTCTAAGGGGAAAGACAGAAGTGACAATTTTTTGCCCTATCTGGCCACAGAAGCAGTGTATAGCCATGACCAAACACAAGTGCACAGCTGCAGACCACTTCAAAAATCAGCGATTTAGTGAAAAGCTGAACCATTATTGCATGGGGGTTCAGATGATGTTTCAAAACATAGTATCTTCTGTAACTTGTGTCTGCCAGCCTCCAAGCTGTTTTCAGAATGGGAGGGGGAAAAGGGAGAGGAGGGAGTTTGCTTTGGGGTTTTTTCAGCCCCTACTGGAGCGGGGAGGAGGGGGCTCCACTTCACCCACCCCACTGTCCAGTGCCAGCTGGTGAACCCCTAGTATTAGCTCCCTCTGCTCCCTTTCCCTCCTCCATTCTGAAAGTAGTGTGAGCTGGGAGGAAGCAGAGGCCACTGCTAGGGGTAACCTGCTGCAGGCTCATAGCTAGCAGTTAGATTCCCATCCCCACTCCCACTAGAACCAACGGTGAACTTCTGTTTGGTCCAGGGGATCGTTGTAACTCAGAACGCTTCCTACAAAGTGTTCAGAGTTACAGCAGAGAGCTGCACTTCTGTCTGCACCCTATGTCTCAGAACTCAGAACTGTTTAGAACTAAGTCAAGGAGGTAAGACATTTACCTGCCTATGAGGTTCAGAACCCCACTTCCAGAATGCTAGCTGGTTTTGGGTCCCACCATTGTCCAAGCCACTCAAGCATGACCTGTTCAGGTCCATAGTGTGATTGGTCAGGAAAAGGGAACATAGTTCCACTCATAATTTCCGTGGTTGGAAGAGAAGGAAACGATTTGATGCAAAATAGTCCCTATCTAGCCAAAACCAAGGAGTGAAGCCTATTCTACAATCCGTGGAGAAGCAAGAAAAAATCCTTTTGCTGCTTGACTTCTGACTAAAGGGGAGGGGTTGGGGGGAAGAGCAGTGGATTGGATACATTTTGACCTCTGAACCACTACAATAGCTGCAGTCTTCTAGTAGTGCAGATCACGAAGCTCAAGGTGAAGAAGGTGAAAGGTGGGGACCAGGTATTCTTTGTGGAGGGGTCTAGCCAAGGGATCGAGCAAATCTAGAATTGCTGCCTCTCTAGGTAAGGTTTCAAAGCTTTCCTTTTTCAGAAAAAGACTTTCCACCATCAGTGATACCAAGTGAAATTCCATTGTATTCCCTCCTACCCCAAGCAGAGTTCTGACACTGAAAGGCCACTAGATCGTTTGCCACTGCTTTTTAATTTTATATGGAAGGTGATAAGCAGCCATATAAAAACCTTAGAGGGATCCTAAATCATGTGCCAAATATTTAACCCTTTCAGCCCACTTAAATCTCCTCAACTCATATGCCTGTCTTAGAAGTGAAATGTTCTGGCTCCATTTCAGGACAAAATGGAGCACTGGTCAAAAAGGAATGGTTATATATTGGAATAGATTTATTTAGCTGGAATTTCCATTCTAAATTTCCCACAAATGGATCATGATTAAGCCTTGTAAAAATAATATTGCTTAACTAAAAGGTTGTAGGAACAAACTTTATTCTGTTGTCTTCATACCTGATTGCTGTGACTATTCACTATTCCCTATTTAGCTAGTTATATTCTTTAATAGCAAGCATAATACTGCTTGCTTTTCTCACTTGATCACCTAGATTTGTAAACAGGCGGTCTCTTTTTTTTCCTGTTCCCAGGTTATACATAAACATTCAGACTAACTATTGAACAACCCTACTGGACAAATAACAGAGGCTTTCAAAAGGGCCATAAGGGGAATTTTCATGCAAATATTAGTGTATTTCCAATCTTTTTAGCGTTCTGGAACATTTGGTATACTGTGGCCTCTGCTGTCCTGAAGACTAATTCAATTACTGCTATAGTGACCCTTCCAAATGTAGAGCCAGAGAAAGAAAGAGATTTGTAATTGAAATAAAAATGATGGCACTTGTAGTTGCAATGTTTTTCATTAGTCTCCTAGCCAACATTCAATATAATTTTCCAAAGCAGCCACTGGGTGTTAAGTAGAGATATTTGCTTGTATATTTCAGAGAGCATATACCCTTCCTTATATACAATTAGGGACAACTAATTGTTCTAAACTCTTACGGGCTAAGTATAGACAGTCAAAAAGCCTGAGATTGAATCAATTCAGTCTTTGCGGCTAGGGACAGACATTACACACAAACTAATTTAAGTGATCAAAAACTGGTTTAAACCTGTAACAGAGCAGATGTTCAGTACACATAAACCAGTTTGAGAATGACTGAAACTGGTTTGAGATAAACCTGATTGAATGTAGTGTGAGCCTTAACTGATTTTGCTCAAACCAGTTAATGCAATGTCTGTCCCAACCCCCTTGCTGGTCTAAGATAAATCAGACACCCCCAGCATCCCGGCATGCACTCTGGGCTGGGTGGGGCTCTCTGCTCCACAGCAGGGCTGGCCCCTCCCCTCTGATCCATGGCTGGAGCTACAGAAACTTGCAGGCTGCTTCCCCCTCCCCTCACCACTCCCTGCTAAGCAGGAATTCCCCCCTCCCCTCTGCCTTGCTGAGGAGGTGTCTGTGTATTAGCTAGCAGATCACATGCTGGTTATCGTCCATGCTGAATCAAGAGGCAGAACCAACAACTAGCTAGTAATGTCCTTGTGTTGTCTAATCAGAGCTCCTGCCAGAGCCTGACCATGCCCCACTCAGCTTCATGCTGTGGAAGGAAGGGAGGGCTGCTGTTGTCCCCCCTGGATTCTAGCCTGAGCCACCACAGGCATGCGCTTGCATTTTTTGGGATGTCTGTCCAGTTACAAAACTGATTTAGCCTAGCCAGGTTAGACTGATCTGCAAAGATGGAATCAATCCAGGCTCAGGCTTTTCAAATGTCTGTCCCTAGCCTGCAGGTTAATCTAGGCTGTGTAGATTAAACCAATAAGCAGGTGAACAGACATTCACTTTTGATTCCAGAAATGTGGCCACATACCAGCAGTGGCCCAGGCCAGAAGCTGGGAATTGCTAGAGCACACCTGTCCACCCTGAAAGGAGAGGTTTTCAGGAGAGGTGCAAAGCATCTGGGAATACTGGGGGACTGTGAGTTAACTTGAATCTGGAAAGAACCTGGACAGAAGTTCAATAAACTAATGCAACCTAAATCAGTTAAATCTGATAGTACATCCATCCAGGTTTATCTTAAACCAGTTTTGGCCAATTTGAAACTGTTTTATGTGCACTGAACTTCTGTTGTGTTACAGATTTGAGCTGGTTTTCAATCACTAATATTGGTTTATGTGTAACTTCTGTCCATAGCCTTGAGGATCAACTGTGCAAAGAGTTATGGTCTCTCTCTCCTCTGCCTACTGTTAAAGGAGTAGATTTTCCCTTCTATTTCCAGCCTTTCTCAGCCCTTTGCAGTTGCTTAAATATTGCATTTTGCATCAAGTAGCTCTTCCCTTAGGAGTAGTCTGCAACATCTCAGTGCTACCATTTTGATGTTCTACTTCCTTGCAGATGGCTTCATATTAAAAGCATCAAATCTTTTCTCTGAACTAAGCTCTAGCTATAGAAACAGCCATCCTTTGAAATACAACTTGTGCATGTTAATAGGAAAACTACTAGCAGCTCTGAGGGTTTATGTATTACTTATACCTTTTTGCTTGATATCAGGTGCATAATTAAGCCTGCAACAGCAGTTAAATAGAAGGACTTTACAAATGTTCATTATTAAGTTTGTTTTTTGTTCTGCTTGCAGTGATTCTTCTGCTGTTAGAAGAATTTACATATTGAAAAGACTTTTGTGTTAATAATTATTCTGCAGTAATTAAAATGTACTGAGCTGTACAGAAGATATTTATTGAAAATGGCCAATAACATTTTTAAATTGACATCGCATTTCTAACTTATGTGACAATAACTCATACTGCTTTTGTAGCAATAATTATGAGATTCCTAAAAACACGCTGTAGAATACCATATTTACTCAAATACAAGATGAGGATTTTTGTCCATAATCAGGATAGGGGGAAAAGCCCCTCATCTTACACACATATATAAGGAAACCCCATTAAGTATATTATTAAACTGCTGCCAAAAGTAGCATGTGCTCAATAATGGAAACCAATCGTAATGCTGATAAAATACAACCAACACTGAGCGTGACTATAAAATACATGATCCATATTGGGCAAACATGCTGATGGAAACTTTTCTTTGTGGTCCTTAAAAAAAAATGGTGGGGGGAGGTGTTCCCTCTACAGAGATCTGGCACCAGGTTTAGAGTTACTGCAATACCAGGCCAGCACTGGGAGGGCCAGAGTCTAACACTCTCCCCTTGGCGCCAAAAGTGCTACACTTGATCTGAGCTAAAAAAGCTGAGATGCTGATGAGAACTGATCACATTCTTTTTGGAAAAAATAGATAGATAGATAGATAGATAGATAGATAGATAGATAGATAGATAGAATATATATTATTTCTATATATATAGCTATATCTAGACAGACAGACAGACCTCTAAGAATCTGTCTTGTGACTGCTATGGTTCACTTGACAATCCAAAAACACTTTTACACTTAAATCATTCTTAGTCCTATTACAAAGACCACACTACACACCCATGTTCCCACGTGCCCACGCATCCATGCACCCATGACCGTCACCCTGAAACCACCACAATTACACAAAGGACTACCTTGGTCGCCTCCCCCCTTTCTTTCCCCCACTTCCCAACTCCCCCACCTGTTTCCCCAGTCCTTTCACTCATCATCATATTCATAATTGTTATTGTTGTTGTCATCATCATCTTCCTCATCGTTATCCTCATTTCCTTCTCTTTCATATGATGCCTACCATCTCCTTCCTATTGTCTTCTACCATCTTCCTGTGGTACCAGTATGTACCCACCTGGCTTCTCTTGTGTGGTGCTGGAGTGGGTGCCTGGAGTCTGCCATAGGGGCTGCTCCTGTTGCCGCAGTGTCTAGTTGTGTTCTCCCTGATACCCCAAAACTCGCGTGCCACACCCAGATATTCAGTAGTGGAATTCCCTTCTAGAGGGGAGGATGTGCTGGGCGTCATCACCAGTGGGTGCTCCTGGGGCTCCATCTCCCCTACAGCCCAGCCATTTGCCAGCCTGTTAGGACAGTCGAACGATGGACAGTCCAACCACACTTGGATGTCATGTCCCAATCCCTCTCACTCCTTCTGGCCCTCAGTGCTCGCAACAGTTTTCCTCTCTGCCACACAGGTTTACTTGGATAGCTAGGTCACCCCTGTGAGGGTTGAGCCTATCAGCATCAAGGGTCCCTAAGCGACCCTGGCCTGCTCAACATTTCATCCACGCCCCTGCACAACATGTGTCCTGTGACCTTTCTCCTGGCCTCCAGGGTTTTCAATGAAAAGGAAGTGAAGCAAATAGCAGAAACTTCAGGGAGGGGCTTCAGCCCACTCCCCATTCATGCATTTTCTGTCTGACGCCTTTGTTGTCCTTCAGCATCTTTCTCCGGTACAGCTTCCTCTTCATCTGGAATGACATACCCCTTTAAATGGATCTTGGGTCCCTGTGCTGGGTCCCTCTTTGGCCTCTCCCCACAGTGGCCAAGAAGCCTTAGATCAGCTCAGGGGGATGTCTCACAGCTGCATCTCCCTAGCTGTTTCCCTCCAACCAGCTTTTATCCCAGCCAGGCAGTGTTCTTTGATGATGTCATCAGCCGCACCGGCCCTAGCCACAGAGAAAAGTGGCTGATGAACTGCGTGGGTGCTCCACCCCCACTGGCCTGGCCGTGGCTGTTAGAGGTAAGTTTGCCCTGTTCTCAGGGCTTCTCTTCTTGGTGTCATGGTGGGCTGTCCCTGCCATGACCCGTGCCATGGGAGGGGTATCCCGCTCTTTGCTCATTGTCCTCCTGGGACACAGTACATCTCACTCAGTCCCATTTTAGTACAGTCCTTGACTGAGAGTTTTTTTTTACCTGTTTATGAGCAAATTCCTGGTCTTCCATAGGGTGTTACTGAAGATGGAGATGAATTGGTTGAAGTGGGCTGTCGGGGCCTCTTGTGGCTTAGTCAAGTGCCTAGGGATAGATTAGTGTTGCCCATTTGAATAAAATATATAGTAGTGCCCATCAAGTGCAATTCCCCTCAGTGACAACTCTTTTTCAAGTAATGGTGATCCACTATATTGAATATAGGGGTGACTGGTGCCTCTTCAGTCGGGGGGGGGCACAATTGCACACCAGAAGCTGTGGACGAGAAGCAGCCAGCCAGACAAACTGCAGACCACCAGCCGAAACACAGGTAAAGCTACCTCCACCTCCCAGGCAAGGGGGGTGAGAGCAAACCTCAACTGCAGCTGCTGTGGGCCCTGCAGGAGGAGCTGTGGCTTCTCCACCTGGCTCTATGGGGCTACGGTGTGCTGTCCTGAGTGGTCCCAAATCAGGGGACAATCTTGGGGGTCATGTGCCCCCCAGTGTCCCCCTTATCAGTTGGCTGTTATTGAATACATTTCAACTTCCTCTTTACTCCCACAGCTGAGCTGTGCCTTTCTTATCCCATTTCCAGCTATTTCTGTTTCTTCAACTGCATTAAATGTCTGGAAAACATCACCAAACAAGGCCCCAAACAGTTCAGCAGTTCACCCAGAATCCTTCTGTTACTCCCTTTCTCAGCCTATTGCATATGATTAGTGCGATCTCACCCTCCATGAGGTGGAGCCCGACTGGGTTGCCAGTTGCAGTCATGAGTGGGAGCTAATAAGCACATGGTTCATTTGTGTGTGTTGGGGGCAGGTAATCTGGGTACACACACACATACTGTGCAGTGCTGAACTGTGGGGTCACCATGGCTTGAAATGCTGTTGACCGGTGGGGCCCAGCCCGATGAACTATATGGCAAAACATGAGCCTTTTGGATGATCATGCATAGTTTGTAGTAATAAAAGCAGGTGCCAAAATACTACTAAAATCTTTGTTTATAGAGTCCTTGTGCTACAACTGCAGCAGTTTCAAAAAAAGGTAACATGCATCAGTTCTAGTTGAACTAAGTCTATGGGTGCTATATGCAAATTATTACGTCTATGTTGATTTCGAGTTAAGTGTTCTCAAATTTGCTTCTCATTTCCATATGCTTAGGGAGAGCAAATTCTGACAGTACGAGGGTAGCAAGGGGGTGCAGGGGGAAGAAATTGGGAAGGCAGAGGGCAAGGGGGCTACCTGAATTCCAGATTTATTTTCCCTGCTATAGCAATGGGAGGGGGACAGATTCAAGGCAGACTTCCAATAAGTAGATTCTATACCTGGAAAATTATAACAAATGTGTTCAGTTTGTAAGTCTTCTAGGTATAAAGTCTAATTATTGGGGGTCATCTTATAATCAGAGTCATCTTATATTTAAGCAAATATGGTACTTAATTTTATTGTCTCTAGTTTAGAAGCACTTTCTAACAGAAGTCTAAAAATACTATCTTGGATGGGAGCAATGTGGTTGAAAGAATTGGTAATTGTAGCAGGTTGTCCCTCAGCTTTCTATTTTCCCTGGGGCAAACTTGTCCCCACAAGAAAATCAATGTCCACACCAAAAAAACCACATGAGCAAACAACAAAGGGTTAACTCAAACCTGTGGTCCTTCCTTGGACATGAAAAGGACTATCCCAGCTGTGTGCTGCGTCATCAGCATCACACTCCATATCTTTGGATGCTCCATATCTTTGGCACTGCATGAGATGTGTGTGTGTGTGTGTGTGTGTGTGCATGCAT
>NW_017728992.1:47738573-47770762 GCF_001723915.1 Gavialis gangeticus | reverse complement strand
TGTGTGTGTGTGTGTGTGTGTGTGTGTGCAGTAGCGATGCGTAGCGAGTACATGGGGGTGCACATGCACCCCCTGAGAGCACTGGTGCACCCCCTGACAAGCCAGCACTCCCCACTTAGGCAACAGGTGGGGGGGCAGGCAGGAATGCTGGTGCCCCCCCTGCAAGTGCTGGCCGGAGAGTGGGGGTGCCAGGAGAAGTGCCGCTGGCACTTCCTGGTGCCCTGCTTGCACTTCCAGGTTGGTGAGATTGGTCGCAGGGGGACCTCCCCCTCCCCCCGTTCAGCAAGATCGCCCACAGGGAGAACCCCCTAGTCACTGACTAGCCACTGGAGGGGTGGGGGGCACATGCACTGACTTGGGAGGCACCAGTTGCCCATGTGTGTGTTTCTATATGCATGCAGTTAAACTTTAAAGATTATTATTTTTCCTCTAAACTCTGATGCTTATGTTAATCTAAAACTACTAGCTCCCACAAAGGAAGCCATGCTGGACTTAGCACATGCTCCCTCTCTCTCTCTCTCGTTCTTTTTCCATACAAGTTCCATACTTTTGCACTGAGAACTGTCCCAGGGAGGAAGTGAAGTAGTACTGAAAAGAGCCTCACAGAAGGGTTCTTGTTGCTATTTTGTTCTGCAGCTGAAGAAACATACAGTGGTGGCAGGGAGTCTTGGGAAGCTGATACAAAGTTTAATTTATTTTTACAAGCTGCTCATTACTAATCGTCAGTAAGAACAAGTGCAAAGTCCTGCACTTAAAACAGACCAATTCCATGCACGAGAACAGACTGGGTACTGACTAGCTAAGCAGCAGCTCTGCAGAACAGGACTGGGGGGTTACAATGGACAATAACCTGAATATGAGCCAAGAGTGTTCCTTTGTTGCCAAGAAGGCTAATAGAATAGTGGGCTGCATTAATAGGAGCATTACCAGCAGATCAAGGGAAGTGATTCTATTTGGCACTGGTGAGGCCACATCTGGAGTACTGTGTCCAGTTTTGGGCCCCCCCCACTACAGAAAAGATGTGGACAAATTAGAGAGAGTCCAGTGGAGGGCAATGAAAAAGGTCCGGGGGCTGGGGCACATGACTTATAAGGAGAAGCTAAGGGCACTGGGCTTATTTAGTTTAGAAAAGAGAAAACTGAGAGGGGATTTAATAGCAGCTTTCAACTCCCTGAAGGGTGTTTCCAGAGAGGATGGAGCTAGCCTGTTCTCAGTGGTAGCAGATGACTGAAAAAGAAGCAATGGTCACAAGTTGCAGCATGGGAAGTTTAGGTTAGATATTAGGAAAAACTTTTTCACTAGGAAGGTAGTAAAACACTGGAACAGGTTACCCAGAGAGGTCATGGACTCTCCATCCTTGGAGGTTTTTAAGACCTGGCTAGACAGAGCCTTGCCTGGGATGATCTAGTTGGGGATGGTCCTGCTTTGAGCAAGGGGTTGGACTAGATGACCTCCTGAGGTTCCTTCTTACCCTAATTTTCTATGATTACCACCTAGTGGGCATTTCTACACATGCATTTACACCCCGGCTTAAATTAAGTTACTGTGCAGTAAGTGGGAATAAGCCAGAGTCTATATGTGCAGGCATTAAAGCGCATTAACACTGTGTATGGACTGACTTAGGACTAAAGTCAGTCCCAAGTCAGTGCACACACATCGTGTTACTGCACAGTACGGCATCTACATGTGCGTTACTGCGCAGTAACTAATCAGGTGTAACTTTACACTCAGGTATCAAATTTACACTCAAGTTGTCATATTTACGACATAGTACGGGCATGCACATGTAGATGTGTACCTGTACTACGCAGTAATTTTGGTTACTGTGCAGTAAATGCGCACATGTAGATGCACCCAGTGTTTGTAAAATTCACCTTGAATAACTATTCAAATGAAACTCTCAAACATCCTGTTAGAAACTCATAAGCAGAGCTAGTTCTTTGGATGGCAAAAATCAGCATGGTTCTGTAATTGGAAAAGCTTTGTTGTCTGACATCCGCTGAGGATCCAGCCTGCTGTCTTAAGATCCTGATAATATGAACAGTCAACATGCAAACTCCCTCCCTGGAGAGAACTCTCACTATTTTAATTTCTCTTCTAACTAAATTAGGTAAGATTAAAAGAGTGTAATTGCCTCTGGGTAGTCAGTTCTGCAGCTGGTCACATGGTGAAACAGTTTGGATAGAAACTTTTAATTTAATGCAGAGTTTCTAATCAGCATCAAAATAACTTAACATCAGTGGTCAATTGCTTAATTGTGTATTTGTTTATACATGTGCCTAGAAGTGCTTGTGCCTGCTTGAGGCAACAAAGACAGAATTTTAGAACTTCAAAAGAGATTTTGGTGACATTATTGAGCAAGGATGGGGAGCCAAGGTGACTGTTACCAGATCTGTACTGTTTAGCTGTTGCAGTAATAATTAAGTCAGTTTCTTAGACTTCGGTGTCCTTTTTAGGATCTATTCTCTATGCACAAAAATACATTCAAAGAGCATTTTGGAGATTAAGAAGCTAAGGACTCAAGATTGGAAACCCCAGAATTAGGATTGCCTAGATGACTTTAATTGTGTGTACATATTCTGATACAGTTTAATCACATTTTTTTTTCATGCGTGAATGCTTTGTTGAATGCACACAACTGATCTCCTCTGGAAATGGATTGGGTCTGTGCAGTCTTGCCTGTAGGATCCTGCCTCATTGTCTGCAGAAATTGGACAATATGTAGCGAACGAGGCAGAGGCTGGCAGGAAAAGGAAGCGCTCTGTATTGTCAGCTGAATGCTGCCCTGGAGAATGGGATTCTATCCTAGACTTTGCCTTGGGGATCCTGTGATATACTGGACAAGTTATTTACACCAACATTTCACAAGTGACCACTAACTGTGTGCTCTTTAATAATCTGGGTGCTCAAGTGGAGATCCTAAAGTATGCTTTTACAGAACTGCAGAGAATTCTTCACTACAAGTGAACTCAGTGAACTCAGTGGGATGGTGCCTATAATATACAGTGTTAAGTCATGCTAAGCACTCTGAACAGGCAGACCTTAGTTACCTCAATTTGGGCATCCAAAATAAATGTAAATTTTGTCTTTACTGTCTCCATGTGTCAGTTCCATGTCTGCAAAATGTGAATAAGAATATACTGAGGTGTTGTATAAATAAGGTGAGGTGTTGGTTAATATATGGGAAGCACTCAGATGCTATGATGGTAAGCAACACCACAGACTAGCCCATGAGGAAACTAAGAATTATGTGCTCATTAAATGAGCAGTTTCCATTCTGTTCACTAAATGAGGCATGGGTAATCATGGTACTGCCAATTGTACTGTAATGCATGCAGGTGAGGGCATGGGCAGGTCTAGAATTTTAAAAATGGGGGGTGCAGATGATGAGGTGCACCATCCCATATAAAAACAACACATTTTTCTCTGGTTAAAAATAAATTAGAAGCTTTACTAGTATGCTAGGGACCTAGGATTGTCTTATTCAGTTTAAGATTGAAATAAAAAATAAATATATAGCTTCATTGGAATGAGTTAAAACAATCTGCAGGGCTGTGGAATAGGAGCTTCATTCAGGAGCAGCTAACAGACAGCCGAATTGCAGAACAAAGGCTAGCTTGATCGGTGGAAAATCAAAGCTGCTTGCAGGCATTAAAAAAAACCACCCACTTTATCTGGAAGAATTCTGTCTTCATTTTTACTAGTGCAAGCCTGTTCTCTCCAACTGGTTTGCAGAGTTTGAGGTGAGGGCAGAATATGGTCTTGCAGAATCATTCCTCAGGCAGCAGATGCTTGAACTTATCTTAGCTTCGGGTAGAAAATTCACATGGTTTTTTGTTGGGTTTTTTAATTTAAATTGAACACATTTATCCAGACATAATTGTAACCATTACTCATCATCCTAATTCAGTGGGCTTATATTAAAAAAGGTGCCACCTTCTTCCCATGATAAATTTCTTATCCTCAGAGTATTACAGGGTTATTTCTTTTTATTGCAAAATTTGACATAACTGTGTTATATAGCAAACATAATTTTAAGTTATCTTGTTAAAAGTATTAATGTAATTTTTCTATCTCAGTTGATACTATTAATGATTAATTAAGATGAAGCCTGGTTTTTTGATGTAGTACTTAAGGACATATTGATTAGCCAGAAGATAAACTGCCTGATTTTCCTATTTGAAATTTAGCCTTAAAATGCAAAAAAAATGGTGGTATAGGATAAATATCAAATTGTTTGAGCAGTTGCCCTTGTAGGAGGCCGTAACTGAAAAAGAGAGGTGAGGACTCCAAGGCATGTTTTCTAATTGATTTAATCTAAAACAGAATCTAAAACTGTTGCATTAGCTTAGCATTGTGAACACAGTTTTCAGTATTAGACAAGTACTAAGTTTAATGTGATATGTGATTATACATAATAGCACTGCAGCATGTGGCCAGTCTTTTTTAAAGCATGCTTTTACTACTGGCCATTACTTCTTTATTAATAAAAATTAAACGCTGTTAGGTATTTTTCATATTTTAGACTGCTGTTTCATTGTATTGGTAGCAACCTGAAACACTTATCTACTGACTGTCTGGAGATGCATGAGACTGCCATCTTGGGTTTCTGGCAATAGACAAAGTGAGAACACTAATGTACAACATATATTTAAAAGCAAAATTCTGTAAACTAAATAAATGCTTATTATGGGAGTGGAGAGGAGAGTAAGTATTTGTGAAATGCTTAATGAACACCTGATGCTGAAAAGGGCTTGGAGATGCTCCAAGGATATTGTGTGATTAGCCACATGAATATTCATATAGACCTACATTTCAAGCCTGGTTGCCTCAAATTAAGTTCCTAAATTAAAATGACCCAGGTACCAAAGATGATGAACATCTGCAACACCCTTTGACATGGATGGGAATCGAATACTGTGCATTTATGAAAATAGGGTCATTTTTAATTGATCTAACACTATGCTAATGAGCCTGGGTATTGCCATATTGAAACATACTCCAGTTTCCTCTGGTGCAGTATCCTCTCTCTGACAATATATATTTCAGAGGAATGTGCAAGCACATGTTGGATAGTCTATCTGCTCCCCACATGGTCCCTATTCTTATTTCTAGTAGAAACTCACTGAAGCTTGTAAACTAGAGGTTTAATATCCTTTTGTAATGGGGATGAGGAATCCTATTGAGAAAGGACATAGAAAAAGTAGTGTTTTAACCCTGAGTAGAGCCCTTTAAATTTCTTGGCTTGGTTACCTATGGCTTTACTCCTTCTGAGGACTATACAAGGTCCTGAGCTAGGAAGCTGAGTCAGTTGTGGCTAGATGGCTGAAGAGTTTGTTTAATAATGCTTAGAGATTAGCTTTCCTCCCAGTTATGCTGACTCTGTGTTATGCTTGTCCATAAGTTGACTCAGAAGCTGTGTAACTTCCTTCTTGCTGCAGCACTGTAATGTTACTGAAACAAAAATCAGTGGCCATATTATTAACAGAGAAAACAATGAAGCAACTTTGTTTTCACTAGATCTCCTTGGCCCTTCATTTCAGCACACATTTCATTTACAAATAAGAACCTGCAGGCACATGGGAGACCTAATTCTGCCCCTAAGTGCACCCAGTAATTAAGCCCTAGTTAAGTCACTGGAGCTGCAGCGGTGTAGAGTTTGGTGGCAGTCTGGTGCTGAACAGCTCCTTGTGAGAGAAAGTGCCTTCTAGGTGGAAGACTGCAAAGGAAGTCTGAGAGTGGAAACAGACATTGCCTGACTTCTCATTTGTGCTGCCATAACATTTTTATGGCAGCACAAATGCTAAGCAAATCAACATCAATACCCTTTATCATGCCACATGAAATGAAAACCAGTGGGCAATAAAAGGTAGTAACAGACTGCTGATTTATTGCGGCAGCCGTCTACCACCTCTGTGGTGCTTTCCCTGGTCAGCCAAACCAGTTCCCCTGAGTGGGAAAGCACTTGTCCCTGTTCAGTCAGACCCAGGGCATGGGTCTGGCTGAACAGGGAAAGAGGAGAGATCACATCACCCCTTGTCCCATACCATCAAGGGCAGAACAAGAGGCAAAGTGTGTTTTGCCCAGTAAAGCAGATCAGCAGTGCTGTGACACATTGCTGCACAGCTGATCCACTTCATTTCTAGCTTGAAAGGTGGAGGAACTTCATCCTGAAGAGAAAGAAGCAACACTCTATACCCAAGGGGCTGAGACTATAACCCCCAGCGGGGGTAGGAAGAAGTTATGCTTAGGGCAATTCAGGATCCAGGATTAAGACATAGGGGGCAATGTTGCTTCCCCTCTTTTAATCATCCCTATTTGAGTCTAAAGAGATGCATTGTTACCACCATTCAGCAGAATTGCCCTGAATTTGCACTGGTTGCTCCTAAAAAAGGTGAATATATGAACAGCATCTATGCCTGTTAGAGGGATAGTTTGAGTAGCCATGGATTGAGCAGGTGGGGTTACGCACATTCCTGCCTCTCATACCCTTCCAGAATTGTTACCATTAATTAGAACTCTGGCTGTTCTTGTCCACCACAGCAATCATTAAACTTCCCTTGAATCTTGCCTGCCTGGTTCCTTTTTATCAACTTTGAATTCTTTCCCTCCCTTTTTAATTTACTTGAACAACCCCTAGCTTCCTTATTCTGGAAGGAGAACAATGGCTCGCAGCCTACCTCTTGTGTGACATGCATTACTTCAACATGTCCCCTCTTTATCTCTTTTCTAAAATAAGTAATTCCAAACTTTTCAGTCTCATTTTGTATAAGTCCCCTTCCTCCCTCAAATCCCTTGATCATTTGTGTGGCCCTTCTCTGAACCTGCTTTCGGGGGGTAAGCAATATTGCCCACCATATTCCAGATAAAGTCACAATATCAATATATAAGGGCATTATGTCTTCTGCGTTATTCTCCATCTCATTCCTCATGCCATTTTTTTCACTGCAGCTGCACAGTGAGCAGAAGTCTTCACAGAGCAGTCTATTCATACCAGCTTAGAAACCTCAGCCACAGTTCTGTGTCTGGCTCAGAGTAATAATATAGTAAGCAAGTTCTTCATTAACACCATTCCTCAAACTCCCCTTTTCCAGCGGAGATTTACAAGATTTAATGAGTACATCACTAAGGAATCAAGAGTGGTGTAAGATTTCTCTGGAATTTTACCGGGTGACTTAGCAGGTTAGCATGCTGTTTACACCCCCAAGCAAACACTGGGCACATCTAGACAAGACACTTACTGCGTATTAGCCTAATAACACTGTGCAGTAGTGTGGAGGTTAAAAACTGTGCTAATAGCCTACTGCACAGTGTTATTAGGCTAATGCACAGTAAGCATCATAAAATAACTCTGTGCCATAAAATAACTCTAGTTACTGTGCATTTAGTTAGTACTTCATTAAGCAAGTACTAAACTAAATGTGCAGTAACTAAGGCGCATTAATGAACTTGTGGACACGCCAAATTCTGCATTCACTTACAACACTGCAACCCCAGTGACTTAACTAGAGCTTAATTACTGGGTGCAATTAAGGGCAGAATTAGATCTGCAAACACTGCAACCCCAGTGACTTAACTAGAGCTTAATTACTGGGTGCAATTAAGGGCAGAATTAGGTCTGCAGGTTCTTAATTGTAAATGAAAGATGTGCTGAAATGAAGGGCCAAGAAGATCTAGTGAAAACAGAGTTGCTTCATTGTTTTCTCTGTCAATAATATGGCCACTGATTTTTGTTTCAGTAACATTACAGTGCAGCAGTAAGAAGGAAGTTGCACAGCTTCTGAGCCAACTTATGGACAAGCATAATGCAGAGTCAGCGTAACTGGGGGAACAGCTAATCTCTAAGCATTATTAACCCTTAGTTTCATCAGCATCATCCAAAAAAGTGTTGTTCCAGCACTTTCTTGCACATATATGCATCCAGAGTTATTACCTTATCTGTGTCTATACATAAATGCCTCTTATCTTGTCAGCCATTCCCCAGATCCTGATTCATAATGGTTGTGAGCTTAGCATTTATTTGCAATAAACTGCAGGATGAAGCTGCAGCAGCAGCAGCAGGAAAGCAATGTTCCTTCTTTTGTTTTCTCAGTTTGCTGTGCTACATACAGTACCAAATAAGCCTGACGGGAGCAGAGTGCTCATAGGGCATTCAAGACACAGCAGAAGGAAGAAATTACGTGCATGACATTTTCACTACTTTGCCTGAATTCTGCACAGCAGGGCTCAGCTCATGAGAGCCGCGCTCGATGGACGATTTAGCCAGACTGCAGGCGAGTGGTGCAGTCCTCACCTAGGACTGATTAGAATTCTGGACTCATATTGGTCAAAGCAGAGTTTGGGCAAGAGCCAATCATAGCGCTTGTTTCATCATGGGTTGCCAGGTAGCATGAACAAAGGCTTTATAATCTGAGTGACAAAAGCAGGGAGTACATTTTGACTGGTACGGGAAGGTTTGATAGTAAAAATTCATTGCACTACTCAGTCTTTCCCTGTACTGCAGCTAGAAAACATTTCCTGAAAGAAAAACTAAGTCCTCTGAAACAGGGGAACCTTTGTTTCCCCCCATTTCCCCCCAGTAGTTTTTAAGGGACTTCAAAAGCTTTCTTAAAACTGAAAGTTGGATCTAGAGGAAGGGTACACAATGAGTAACATGGGAACCCAGAAGCACTTGGCATTACTTTCATTAAAGTTAGGTTCTATGGAAATTCTTTGGGCTATAGTTAAGCCATTGCTAAAGTGGACAAGCGCAAAGAAAGCAATTGAGGGAAACATTGATACAAACTGCCCCACCTTGAAAGTAGTCTATCTTTGTGTAGGGTTCATCAAACTGGCTTAGCCACTTATAGCTGGGGCAAGGGCCCACAGAGGGCACAGCAGCTGCAACACCTGTAACCATGGCAAGCACTGCTCATCTGTGCGGGACCATTACAAGCTGCACTGGCTGTGAACTATGACCTCTACCCTTCTCCTGAAAGATTCTCCGGAAGGTGGCTTTGTAAGACCTTGAAACACATTCAATTCCCTGCACTTCCTTTGTGACCTTGCCCAAGTTCTTTGGCTTCCCTGTATGTTACTTTCCCATATGTGCTATTTAACTAGACAAAAAAGTGAGAGAGGGAGCAGTACTATCCCTATTTTTAAGCTGAAACAGGGATTGTGGTAGTCTGCCCACTGGCAACACTTAGCTAAATGAGATTGGAGCCATTTAGTGAAATGCAAGCAACACTTACATAGCCATTGCCTTGACCGTAAGTGTGATACCCGGTAAGACTCTGGTATACCAGGGAAGGCTTAGCTCTGGATGTTTGTATTGACATTCTATTTTTCAAATCTATTTGAAATTGTTTTCATTTTTTATAATAATTTCCATTTGATTTGTGTCAGAGACCATGCCCCACAGACTATGAGATTATAAAGCTTTTGTTCATATTGGAGCCAGCAAACAGGAAACACTGGAAATGGGGGTCCAAGACTGTGGTGGGAGAGGAGGTAGGCCAAGGTGTTCCTATACCATGTTAGGTTGGCACAAGTGAACTGGCCAGTGAGTCATTCTGATGACTGTACAGGCTAGAAATGGGTAGCCATCAGCTCTCTGACCTTGCTGATGAAGGTGCTCACAGAACACCTATGTAAATGTGTGCATCACCAAAGGTGAGATGTAGACCTCATCTGCAAATAACACTGACCCGGGGGACCCAGACCTATGCTGCCCCTTGCCTTGCCACACAGTGTTCTTGCCCCAAAGACCTGTTGAACCTCGCTGCAACATGCTTTAAATAACCAGCAGAGCTTTTCAATGAATATAAACTCAGTGTCGCCTTTATTTATGCTATCAGCCAGGTGATCAGACTGGCTGACAGCAAGTATAGTGCAGGGTTAAACATGAATCCAAAATGCATTTCTAGTCTACTCTTTTTATATATTATATGCACTTACATCCAGCCCACATCATTGCCCACACACAATCAATCAAATTGGGTGCCATGAACCTAACAATTTACTGATTAATGAACTTATTTAATTACAAAATTCTTACATATCTTCCCAGATGTATATCTGGTTTTGATTGTACTGTCCTACATACTTTTCTTATCTGGAAGTTGTCCTGATCCATACATCCCAGGGTTCTTGTTAAGAGTCCAAATATTTTGATGCCCTCTTGGGCTTCCCACCAAACTTTAGATTTGCAGATTATAAAGCTTCCTGCTCTTGGCCTGTCTTATGGTCTAAACAGAGAAAGAATAATGAAGGTTGAATGGACAGTGTGCCTGCTCTGTTCACTGCTTTCTGTCTCGTGGGCAGTCATCAGTATTGGTAAACCACAAGTATTGAAAAACCATGGAACTGTCTGTCTTAAATTGCAAACCTTCAAAGAAATAAATATATCTGGGGTCATTCTTACTGGTTTTCTAGTTTTTGAACCATGAGACATTTACTGTAAAGTAAACTAATTAGCTGAGCAGTAAACATCTTGGCATCTACATGTGCACCCCTATTAGGATGGGGTAAACTAACTTACTCCACAGCAGAATAATTCTTGTAAATACAAGTACTATCCTGCTGTGGAGTAAAAACTCCACAGCAGTGCATGTGTAGATACTGCCCCAGCTGTCTGGGGCACAAGGGTATTTCAATGTGGGGGTTGCCTGCCAGCTAGCCCCACACTGAAGCTCCCTTCTGTCCCAGTCAACCCCTCTGCAACATGTTGAGCCAGTGGGGAGTAGTCCTGGGCTGGCAAACTGATCCTCCACCCCTGGGCCCCATGCCAGCCAGGTCTGTTCTGACCTGGCTAAAAGTGCTGTGCATGAATAAACTCCAGAGCTTATTACTCCAGAGTTTATTGCTCCTGGGTGCATGTTCAAGCGGCACATCCAGGGCAATAGCTCCAGAGTCTATTCATGCATAACAATAGCATGTGTGGACACACCCTGTGATGGTTAAACTAAACTGCCTGCTCTTGAAGTGCAGTATCTTGATCTCTGTCTCTCTACTTAAAATAAGGTTCACTAGAAGTAATACTCTTAGTAATGGGAGCATCTAGAACACTGAAGCCTTGTGTAATGTAGAGGCATCTGTCTTCTGGTCAAATTTCAGATGTGCAGCTGGAATTGAGAGATATTGGGCATGTAATGCTGGCACTTTAATCAATAACTATGTTCCTAGTACATCCGCATACATTACCTAGCACAGCTGGATCCTGTAGTTCAGAAGTGCCTCCTTCAAAGCACAGCAGTGAAGTTTTCACAGCAGGCTCAAACCACATGGAAGAACAGCAGGATGGAGACATGTAGAAACAAAACCAGGGTTGATATAAATGGTTGGGAAGATTGAAATTAGTACAGCTTCTGCACTGAAGAAAAAGGCAGGTGATGTTTGAGCAAAGAAATCAACTATATACAGTTTGCATACATTGTCTTTTACAGCCCCAACCTGGCACTCAAGTTTCCCATACACTATGGAGCATTTCTGGGGGGGTGGAAAGGTTGATCCTATATGTTAATCATGGCTGCTTCTTGAGTGATACTGAAATAACAAGCACCGGGCCAGAACCTGCTGAATGATACCTTCTGCAGGCAGAAAGAAAGACTGATCTCGGCAACTACCAAGACAGGATACAACAAGTCTTTCCCTTTTGTAAAGATTTTTGAGATTTCACAAACACTTCTCATTTCCATCAAGAAAAATCTGACACATTCCACTATTTAACAGCAGAGAGTGTAGTTCTAGAGCAGTGGCTTTGGCACTTCCTTGGATATAGGACAGTCAATTTTATGTTTCAAGGGAGATTGAAATATCATCTCAGAATAGCTAATAGCCTAGTGGTAAGGACAATCACCTGAGGTTAAGGCCCTATTGTAAATTAGGTTGAGCAGCCATGATTTGAACCACAGGTCTTCCAAAGCTCTGGTGAGTTCTATCCCCATCAACCTCTTGCCTATTCTTATATGAGGTTTTGATGAGAAACTGTACCATATATGTGAGGAAATCCTCATGACAGAAGCTTTGTCAAACCCGGCACATTTCTCACAAGAGTTTCAGGCTTAGTGAATCAGCATTTACAGGCCAAAAAATCCCCTGCTTCACCAAAAAAAAATAATAATAATAATAATCCTACCAGCTGTATGTATGGCATCATTTAAATGGGCTGAATGAATGTGTTGAACTGGCTTTTTAATATTCCCACAGCATACTATAGCCCCTTATTCCCACAGTATTAGTTCAGCAAAGCACTTACGCGCTTGTTTTAAGCTCTGTATGGTTTTACAAATGTGATCTACATATGATTTAGGAGTCAACCTTTATATTCACTCAACTTGTGATCTTATTGGTTTTGGAACCCAGAATGAATATCAATTTTTAATGTGCAAAAAACAGTCTTGGCTTCTCTGTAGTGTCCTTATCTTACTCAGCTGACCCCTTTACTTCTATTATGTCCTTGGGTTCTTACACTGGCTTTCTACTTCTGACAGATTTAAAGCATTTTATGTTGGCTGTTTTTAATATTCTTGGCTTATTGCTCAAATGAAGCCTATTGATGAGGGAACATTCTGCTAAAGCTTCTCTGTGTGTTGTACCTGCTCGGCAAATGGCTAGAGGGCTTCAGTCTTCAAAGTTGTCAGTCTGGCGCCTTCTGTTGTTACAAAGCTGACAAATTTTTAAAACCAAAAAATTAACACTGGCATTTGAGTGTGTGTTCATATGCCAAAGACTGGAAATGTGGTGGAGAGATGTGTGAAAACCAGTCAGAACTGACACCGAAAACTTTCAGACAGATTTCCTAACCAGCTGAGCACTTGAATTTAAGTGTTCCCTTTCCTATGTGCCCAAGGGCACGTCTAATTTCTGTGCACTTTAGTTTCCTATCTGTAAAATGTGACCCACAAGGGTCACACCCATTCTGTTTGCCTCTCTATTTAAATGATAAGGCTTGTTGGAGCAGGGGTGGTGTTTCTGCATTTGATGGCACCCAGGACCATTGAGCTTATAGCTCTTTTAGGCTCTTATTGTAGGCTCCTAAGCACAATTATAATACCAATAAGTAAGATTTTCTGTGAAGAACAAACCTTTTAAAAGGGAGAGGGAAAGACTTTGGTATCCTTCTACTTTGCAAATGTACTAGAATAATTTTTTTTTAACAGGGTATGCGTTTTTCCTTATCATGTTTCATCCCCTTCTCTTTATCATAACTACATTTTTCCCTTCCAAATGAAAGACAGAGTCACTCTATGTGAAGGGATAAAGGACTGCCTTGAAGAGTTTGTATTCATTGTCATGCACTGGCAAAAATAAACTTGAGATTTTTTCCCCCTCGATAGAGCGTTGGTTAATTTGCCTAAATACATACAAAGTGGCTATTCTGCTATAAAAGATGCATCAGACACTAAATTCTACAGGCAAGTGGATGCTGAATGCACTAAATTCTCTCCAAGGTTGAAGGCTAAGTATGATTTGGTTCCAATGGTCTACAGAAAATAGACAGTCCATGATTTCTGTTGACTCACTCAAATGCAGAAGCCCTCAGACAGGCTGAGTAAACGAGAGATGGGGATCTAGGATTTTCCCCTTCATGCGCTGTCCCCTTTCCACTCTGCAGGTCTTAATTCCACCTCTGTAGCTTCTGATGTGCCCGCTTCCATTTTCCTGCTTCAGATCTTCTATTTGAAAATGACTCCAAGAGTGGCTGTATAAACTCTGTAGACTGTAATATTTAGTCTATACCTAGACTTCTAGGGCCAGATTCTAATCCACCAATGAGGTGCTTAAGCATGCTTCTGCTCTACCCTGCTATATCAGCTGCCAAACAGTTAATGCAAAAGGTAACTGAATCCTCCCTATGCTTTCTGTTTCTTGTAACTTGATCTAAAGACTAAGATGATGGCATGCTGAAAACCTAAGCAAAGTAACTTCATCAGGGTAGAACAGATTTACATTTTGGTGTCTAAGTCCTCACTTGTGGAATATCATCTGGTCCCATGTATCTAGAAGGATATATTATGGTTCAAAAGTAGCAGAATATATGGCAAAGGTAGCACAGAAAGGACGGTGGGTCAAAACTATCTCTGGTACAAATCCAAAGGAGCTCTGAATATACAACTAGGCAAAAATTGCTGGACTAAAACTGTCCAATGTGCAGTTTTGGTGTACAATAGCCAGTTCACAAGCCTTCAGATTGCTAGCACTGCAGGACTGTGCACTAGAGAAGCGGCTGGTTATTTTTAACTGCGCTTAGGTTGCATACTGTCAAGGGAGGTTAGAAACTGCATTTCTTAGAACTGTGTGATATGGATGATGAAATGACTTTGGGCTTTAGTAATCTCTGGGCCTAGGTGACTTTACAGTATGTGCAAGGTGGGCACCTTTGTACGTCCATATATCAGATGTACATAATTGGGATTACATAAAGCAGCTCATTTTTATAGTAGAAACAGGAGTGCTCATCTGTGAGATTTTGGTTTAAAAGGGGTTGGTCAATCAACCCATTTTCTACCATCATTTGATGCCATCCTAAGTGGCCATGAATAATAGTTGTCATAAAAACATAAGAACGTAATAACTGCCATTGACTGGGTCAGATCATGGGTCCATCTTGCCCAGTATCCTGTGTCACACAGTAGAGTGAAATGGGTATAACCAGGGTATTTTGCCCACTGTGACTCTCACTTGCAGCCTTCTGCATTTAAGGTCTAGGAAGTTCAGAGGCTGTACCCCTAACTCCCATGCTCAATAGCTACTGATGCCCCTTTCCTTCAAGAATTTGTCCAATCCCTTTTTGAATCTAGCTATATTGTTGGCTTCCACATCTGGTGGCATTGAGTTCTACACTTTAATTGCATCCATTGTGAAAAAGTACTTCCTTTTGTTAGTTTTAAACGTACTAGTTTCCTTTTGTGACCCCTAGTTCTTGTATTGTTAGAGAGAGTAAATAATAAATTCCTATTTCCTTTCTCTTCACCATTTAGTATTTTATGAACCCTTATCATGTCCACCCTCAGATACCTCTTTTCTAAACTGAATAGGCCTAGCCTCCTTAATCTCTCATATTGAAGCTCCTCCATACTTCTGGTCATCTTTGTTGCCCTTCTCTGTGCCTTCTCTAGTTTTTCCATATCCTTTCTTAAGTGTGGGAACCAGAACTAGGCACAGTATTCAAGGTGTAAACACACCATGCATTTATAGAGAACCATAATAATGGTGGTTTCCATTTAAACGCTTTGTTTGCCCTTTTGATGGCTGCTGCTTCTGCTTTGATGGCTTCTGCTTCATGCAATTTCTGTAATTGAGACCTGGTCCTTCAAAGAAAAATGAAAGAGGCCTGGGAACAACTGACAGCATTAGGGTGGCAAACCCTGCTCTGGGGTGTGAATGTGTAAGAACAGTCCCCTTGGGAGATGTCTCTGCTCTCCTTGAAGCATCACATTGTTTCAGTTAAAACAAAATGCTTGTCACTGAATCATATGTCCTGTAGTCTCAGGGACCTTCTGTGGCAAAATAACTAACCTCCTATGGTGCTGCTCTGTGAAAAATAGCACTATTAAAACAAGTAGCAACAGTATGCTAACAAGGTATGTATTTTAAACTTAACATTCAGGGTAACCCTGGTATTCTGGTGACTTGGTCTCTTTGCTCTCCTGCAGAGGAATTGATCTGATTTCCATTCCCATGCTGATTCACTATGTTCCTGATCCTATTGCCTTAGTAATATCACCTAGCACTCTGCTCTGTAACTAGACTTCACACTGCTCTGATATGAGGATGTGTGGCAGAAGTTGGCCCTAAGGTGGATGTGCTGCAGGGGAAGCCTGTTCTCCCTTCAGAAGCTGGGGGAGGCACATTATATTGTTGCTTAGTGATCTCTCCAGTCAATTAAAGAGCAGTAGTAATATACAGAAGGAAATGTTGTCCAGTTTTCCCCAGCACTGTGACTACCGAGTGCTTGCGTTGTAGGAGTTATAAAGCAAGAGGAAAATGAAGGCTTGTTAGAGCTCCAGCCAGCAGACGAAGTACCCACAGGATAAATAAAATCAGAAACTAACCAGATTCAATTTGTCCACAGAAAGGCTTTAGGGCCCTCTCTTTATTTTTGGCTGTTACTTCAGTATACAACCCGTAATCATACCAGCCAGCTAGTAAAAGCTGGACTGTCTGGGTGGAGTTAATTGGGTTTTATTGCCTGTCTCCTAGAGACTCATTATTGAACTAACAAAAATGGACAGCATGGCACAGACACTATTCAGTATATTTTTATTAGAATTTCATTTCTATGCATTATTTACAGCTGCGGTAACTGTTCCAAAATCCTGCAGAACATTCTACTTTACCTGCTTTCAATAAAGTCCTTGGGGAAGTTTTCATTTAAACAGAAGCTTTTGCTAGGAAGCTGTGGTGGACTTGGAGGGAAGATACAATTAAAGTTTGGCACAGAGGAAGGACTGCTGGCTGATGAACAGACTCTGGCACTCAACAACAGGAGCTCTCGATTTTATTTCAAGCCTCACTGCAAACCTGGTGTGTGGCCTCAGCAAGTCACTCACCCTCACTGTAGCTCTACTGCTATTTCAGTAAAATGGCATGGGAAAATACACTGTGAAGTGATATATAGGCTAATGCATGGACATTGATTTAAAAAGCTTGGCTGCAGAGTGCAATATATATAAATCATTATTCTAAAGTTATCAGTAATATGGGAAGATTTTTCTTGACAAGATGGCTTACGAGAGCAGTTTACCACATGCTTTGATGGGGTACACCAATACGGGCCAACCTTCCTGGCAGGCCACAAATTAGTCCTTCACTCTCCCACAGTGCCACTTAAATTGCTTTTCCATGTCCTATCTGCTGTTCTGCTTTCTGCTTCCCACCCTATCTGCCACTGCATTGCTTTTCCCTTCTCCAGTCTGCCACATGCCATTTGTGACACATGCCACAGGTTGGCCACCTCTGGGGTACACAAGCTATAACCATAGCCTTGCTACTGCAGTTTCCCACCTTTAATTACTTGATGTGTTAGACAGTAGATGTCACTGAAATGTTCCTAGCCCATTGCCACTGACAATTAGCCTGGAAGAAAACCTCTATTTAGTGGCGATGTGTGAAGCTTAAGGGCTCCAGTACAATAGGTTTTGTATTTTGTGCAACAGCAACTTAATTAAAGAGAACTGTAATCAGTTTACTAAAGAATTTGACTCGGAAGGACTGAGCATTATATCGATGCTGAATGCTAATGTGAAAAAGCAGAGGATACTGCTCAGCATTGCAAGAAGCTTGCACCTGCTCTCTCCCTACCCTTACCTCAGACCCAGTGAAATCTTAGTCTGAAAGGCGATTCTTTAAAAATGCTTCCATCTTACTCAATAGGACTGGCCTATTGACTTATGCAACCACTTCTGCCTCTCTTATGAATGAGTGGAACTCAGAAGTGACATTTCTGGGTGATATTCAGCCCTACGCAAAGCAGCAACATGCAGGCTGTGTCATGTAGATCTATTTTGAAGGCTCAGGTGCAATTTTACTGGTGCACAGGCTTTGTGCTGGTCTTTCTGCTGGGGCATGGTTTCACCCTAAGCAAAGAGGTATAAGTCTGGTTTCAAATGAAGAGTTGCTTGTTTAAAAGTTTGATTTCACCTAGCCTTGAAGACACAGACTGAGCTGGATTATACCCTTCAGCATGACTGTTGCTTAACCAATGACATATTGTGAACGTCAGAAAACCCCACACGCACCACTGGTGTCAGGGAAGACATAATTCAAAGACAATGGTGTTGCCCCTGTACAAATGAGGGTAGAAATTGGACTATGGCCTCCTCATTCTTGGCAATGATTCCTGAGAAGAAATAAAGCTCACCTTGAATTTGGGATCCCACACTGTGTTTGCAAGGATGACAAAGATATCTACCATTTTACGTGTATACTGAATTCATGTTGTATGGAGAGAGAAGGAATAAAAACACAATGCTGGGTTTTTTTTACTCTGATAACAGACCCAGACTGCACATTAGGCATGTGAGCCACACTGCATCAAGTTAGGTTGTTTCAGTCCAATTCCCACTGGACAAATGTCCAGATGGAACAAAGCTAAATTGTGCCACAACTGGTATCCTAGGTGACAGCTTCATTAGATAAGCCAGTGATTGAATGGTCCTGAGGGTGAAACTATCCTCTCAGCTATGAGCAGGCCAGTCCCTCCTAGTTAAGATCAAAACTCATGGAGAAAATGGCATGGAGAAAATTACACTACTACTGCCTGTGATGAAGCTAAAGTGAGGATTATGATCCATAGTGTTGTGTATCCAGTGCAGTTGTCTTGTAAATTCACAAATTTATTTTAAAGGGACATGTAAGAGGCATTATTTGTGCCAGCAATGGCAGTGCACATTTTTAAATTGGTACTTCTACTTGCTAATAATAGTAAATTTAATACCTGTGCCTGCTAATCTCCAAACCAGCTGGAAAGCATCAGATATCAAAGCAAAAGGGAAGGTAATTGATCCAGCCCTGGAGATTACTTCCTCAAGTTGCAGTGAAGAAGGATTTTCTCCATTGGGTTTTTTCCCTGCAGTGTAACCTCCAAACTGACTACAAGTATGTGGTAAGCAACTACTGAACAAAATGGTTTGTGTGCCATGTGAGCATGCTGTTATTGTGCTGATTGATTTGCAGAACAAGTCACATGCCAATTTTACATCAGTTAGTCTGGTTTTAAGGTGGAGGATCCACTGACATGAGGGTTTGTGGTATGGTTGGAAGCAATTTGTTCTCGTGTTGTTTTCTTTTGCTCTTGCCTCTTTGTGTTTAGTTTTGTTCTTACCACAAAGAAGGCATGTTTTTACCACAGGATGAATCATCTGAATTAGCTATCCTGCTGTAAAATCCTGATGGAAACAAGGCATTAATTTGTACCATGAGGTAAATGGCAAGTAAACCACAGGGGGCTATATGGAACTGACCTTGTCAAACTACTTGTTGTAAATGCTATGGCACTGCAACTAATCAACACACCGGCTTTCCTGTGGAAAATCGCACCTGCTTTTTGGCAGCAAAGATGAATCCTTTCATTGTCTCCAGCTTTCAGGCAGTGAAAATGGATTGAATATGTCTGGGGGCCCTTCAAGCCTCAGTTTAGACTCTTTTTTTTCCTAGGGTAGTGTACAGTTAAAAATGATTGCTAAATACCATTTTTCATTGATTATTTGTAACACAGGAGTCCCTGAAAACTCAGCTTGTTTTCTTCATCCCAGGAGGTATATAGTCATCTACAGTTTGGGGGGGACTTTACTAAGAGCCCCCTGTTCCTCCTTTCTCCAGGGTATCGGCTGGCTCTTAGTAATCGAGGCCAGGTTGAATGGCCCTCAAGCAGGGCCTCTTTCTTTTAAAAAGGGTATTCCATCTACCTGGATGAGGCTCACCTATTTATGCTTTTTCCAATTGTTCTGCAGCCAGACTGGCTGTTTCTAACCATCTCTCCCCATTTTTATCTCTCTGCATGAAGACTTCTCAGCCCCTTTCTCCCTGGGATAGCTCCAACCAGCTGCTACTCCTCTGAGACTGACTTTGTATGTATCTGTCTCCTTTGCTGTTCTGGAGAGGACTGAACAGCATTGCTTCCATGTTGTTTCCGGTCCTTCATTCTGAACTCTACAAAGAAAGCAAGAACTATGCAAAACCAAGAGGCCGACTAAATATTTCAGAATGCAGCTGCTGAGTATTTCTTTTAACTCTGCAATCCTGCAAATTCTTGCTGAGCAGAAATGAAATGAAATAGGATCTCTGAAAATGTGGTTGACCTAAAATGATAAGTACACCTTCAGCCCTTGGAATAGGAACAAAAAACCAGGTTGTCCAATTCTGTCAGCATTTCTGAGACACCTCATCGGACATAATTTAAGTTTTTCTTGGTTTGTAACTTTGGAGAACAAAGTCATTCTTTCTGTGCCTCCTGGTTTGATGTTTTCCCCTCCCCTTGCGTGACTCACTATTCTAAGCTGGTGACAGCATACATTGTTTCTATGATTGTACAGCTTTGAGGTCCAAATGAAGTTTGAGTAAGTACACAGAGGAAGCTTTTTCACAGTGGATTCTCTAACTGGAAAAGAAAAGGGCCTGAGACAAATCTGAGGCACCAGCCTTATTCATTTTCTCCCTGGAAAGCAGTTATAATTCTTCAAAAGACCAGAAAGAGCGGTGGTGACATGTTAAGTTTTCATTGCTTTCAGAAGAATATAGGAAGATCCTGATGAAAATACTAAGTAGAGTACATTGTCGGACAAGATAAGAACTCGCACAGTAAAGCTGTTATACTGAACAAGGTGAAAATATATGCTTAAGTGGAGAGGCTGGCTTTAAACTTTATTCAGCTGCTTTGTTTGCAAGTATAACATGAACCTGATGTTTGAAAGTGGCTAAAAGAGACGAGAGACATTCACTAAGTCCACTTATTCAAAATGAGGAGATGAAAATCGTGGTTCTGAAAAAGCATAAGGTATATTTCAAAGGAAATTTCTAGAAGTGGTATGTAATTATGATAGATGAAACCACAGATTTGCTGACAAAAACACAAACAATTTTGTGCTTGATATGTGAATGATATGCATGTTCATGAAGCTTTTATGGGCTTATACAGTGTAGCCTATGCACTAGAAGATATAGCAGATCATTAACATGTATAATTACATCTGTATCTGAGGCTCAACAACTATTGTGGATGATACTATATGCTAGTGTCACTAAGGAGACGTCTATTAGGGGTGTGCAAAGCAGGCCCTATTCAGTTTGGATTTGGCCCGAATCAGGGACAGCGATTGGATTTGTTGATTTGGGTCACTGTCCCTGGTTTGATGTGGCTGAATCCGAATATGAAGATTCAGTGCTGATTCAGAGAATCAGCGATTCGGACATAGATGCAGCTTTAAAAGTTTTTTCTACATACCTTGAGCGTGGCTGATGATCACTACGATGCTGGGGCACGTGGGGCAACCAACAGGAATGGGGGGGGGGCCGCGTGCTCGGCAGCGAACCCAGAAGTGGACCGGGCCCCCCCCCACCTCCCTGGCTTGGCATTCGGCCACAGGGGAACCCCACGTGCCCCACTCCCCCAACCCAGGAGGCACCAGTCACCAAGCTGGGGAGGCGCAGGGCAGCTCCCCAGCATGCTCCCTGGTAGATGTGGAAGTGCTTCTGGTCCACTTCCAGGCCTGCTGCTGAGCATGCTGGGGAGCCCCCATGCTTCTGTGGGACACTCCATGCACCCCAGCATCACAGCAGTCACGAGTCACCTGGTACCTAGAGGTATGATGAAAAAACATTTAAAGCTGTCTCTATGTCCGAATCTCCAAATCTTTCTGAATCTCTCCGAATCAATTCGGAGAGTTCTGATTCAATTCAGAGAGATTAAAGGGTCCTCTGATTCGATTCAGATTCAGCAACCGAATTGGGCTGAAACTCTGCTGAATTGAATCAGGGACCGAAGCTTCACACAGCCCTGATGTCTATGCTACTTCTTACCGCACCAGAAAGCACTATCTTGAAAACATGCCTGACTCTCTTGCTTCTAACTCTGCATGGGCGCAATGCTGAAAAAGAGAAATACGGCATGGCTTCAGTTTCTGAGAAGTCCCTTGCACCTATGGACAATTTTGACGATCACAAAAGATGCAAGAGAAAGACCCTAAAAGGAGAGCTTGAACTGGTGGCATAGCAGCTCAAGTGGAAAGGTTTAATTTCCTCTTTGGTACTATAGCAGATTTAACAATTCCTAAGCCTGGGGGAAGTTACACATTACACTTATACCATACTAAGGACACTTAAAAACAGCAGTGTCTACAAGTTAAAGCTCATTTAACTAATGCCAAGTACTGTCTGATCATCTCAAAGTTAGGCCACTTCAGGCAAGGGTTAGCCCTGGGCTGTGCTACCTAGCTTCAGTCGTCTCCATGAAGATAAAACAAGCAATTTGCAGTCCTCCAGCATACCGAGATGCGTTGCTTCCAGCCCCTTGCTCCTCCCCACCTACTCCCCAGGCTCCTAGTCATGCCCCTGTTCTCAAGCCTTCTAGAAGCAAGTCAGAGCTGTGCAGGCAAGAAATAGTATTAACCTTTAATGTGGGACTTTCCACAGCACATTCTAACTTTAACACTGCTTAACATTCCACAGATTTAGTTTGGCCTCAGTGTAACATGTAACTTCACCCTGACTAGACAGTCCATCAGATTCTGCAAGGGTTTAACTCAGCAACAAAAAGAGGCCAATCTCTTATGAGCACTGCACTTAATTCAGTTTAGTCCATCTGATAAGTTGAAATCTACCACCTATTGTTGGTACAAATCAATCAAAAAAATTTTTTTAAATGTCCAAGAAAGAAAAAAAGTTCCTAAGAAAATGGAAACAAGGACATGGGAACTCAACTGTCAAATTCAAAGTGATTTTTTTATAATGTCCAATATTCAAACAAGGTTTGAAAAGAAAGGTTTCACAAGTATTTAAAATCTAGAGAACTTTGTAACCGTAAGTGTAACATGTATGTAAAATGTAACTTGGGGTCAGACCTGATGATCTGTTTAGGTCCCTTCCAACCCTGAGTGCTATGTATAAGTTCAAGATATGGTCCTGCTGCATGGCTTTTGATTTCAACTGATGGAGACTATGATGATTGAGCCTTCTCTATTGCAAACCTATTTTCATTATACAGAAGACTATGAAAACCCATTCAAAACTTCTGTTTGCCCAGCTAAAGCAAACGTCAGCTGCTTTCCAGAGGGCTGTTGTTAATAAAAATGATTTTGACAGTAATGACAACAAGTACTAAAAATTAGTGTTGTTTCAGTGCCCTATCTCATGTTAAATATGGCTTCCATCCCCTATGGAACAATCCCAACTGCAGTAACGTATGACTTTTATTTGTATACAAACTAAAATTACTTAAATCTTAGAGATGTTTCAGAATACTTAATTTTAAGATACCCAGAATAAAGATAATTGAGTGGAACTTTTTTGGATTGGTAAATCATTTTTATTTTTGTTTGTTTTTTAAAAGCAATGCCTTAATACCTAGTTTTGTAAATTATTTGTTCAATATAAATAAATAAATAAAACAATCTGTTTCTCCAAACTCACTCTTTCCTTCAATAATTAAGCCTCAATTGTTTGTGGGGATATGTTTATACTGTCTTTGAGCACTGATAATGAATCCAACCCCCCTTCTAACAGATAGCAAAAGATAGGTTTCACTTGATATCCTGGAGGTATTTACACTTCAGGCTATCTCTAAATTAACTAATCTAAGGAGAAAAGGTTTACTATTTAGCCTTAAAATACTGGAAGGTCTGATTTTAACATTCAAGAAATTATGTTAATAATCACTTATTCTATGAGCATTTTTCATAACAATG
Source organism: Gavialis gangeticus (assembly GCF_001723915.1). Classification (NCBI taxonomy): domain Eukaryota; kingdom Metazoa; phylum Chordata; order Crocodylia; family Gavialidae; genus Gavialis; species Gavialis gangeticus. Next base: position 47,747,378 of record NW_017728992.1, on the reverse strand, counting down.
TGCTTTTAAAAATCTTGACAAAGGTTTACAGATGAAAGATTATTGTATGTTGTTTGTTTTTTATTCTGTCTTCTTAAGAGGTCAGGTACTTTTTAGTTTTGTTCATTAGGTTTCTCCCCACTTTTGTAACTCATAAAGAACAGACTGAATGGGGCAATATGTCCATTTACATATAAGGGGTACCTATGTATGTGCCACAAGGCTGCTCTGATGTGCTCTAATTACAGTATGTCAGAGCTGACTCGATTAACTGAGTTTGCTGGAGCATGGTAATTACCACACTCCACATCTCGTGTATTAGTGTCCCTGTATTTCAGAATGGCAGCAGGGGCGCTTGAACAAAAGCTTGTTGAAGAAGCTTTCATTCAAGCGCCCCTGCTGCCATTTGGAAGCATGAAGACGCTGATACATGAGATGTAGCACTTTAATAAAAGCAGATCTCAGAGATGCTCTAATTAAAACATGCTCCCTACCCCCACTCCCAGAGCACATGTAAAATGCCCAAGGAGTCAATGCAATTATTTGTAAGAGTAACTGCTCATGCAGAGCCAGTTTGGGAATGATGACTGTATCTAATGAAAGAAAGCAGTGTAGATTTGGACCAGATATGCATCCAATTTAGTTAACCTAAGTTTTTGTAAACAGTGGCGCCTAATTCATCAGATATGAAGGGACTTCAGGAAGCAGAGCTTCTAAGTAGAAAACAATGATTAGAATACAAAGGGTAGGGTAATGGGAGGAGAAAAGAATGGGCACTGCTGGGAGAGGTAAGGTAGGTAGGAGAAGAAAAAACAGAAGTGGATCTTACAAGCCACTGAAATTTGTCTAACTCTCACTGCCAGCAAAAGTCCATTTTGTTTTGTCAAGGTCCAACTTCATGAAAAATATTCTATTGCTATCAGAATGGTTGGAGATGAGAAATATATCCCAAGATAGAGGCAGAAAATTTAAGCTGCAAGATAACTGAGGTTCATGCTAAGTGACTGGGATGCATTTTGGCTTCTGTCTTACCTCATTCCCAGATGGACTGGAAACAGGTGGATGGTTCAAAGATTCTGCCTTTATATCGTCATAAATTTGATTGTCTTACAGCACCTCCGTATCACCCATATGGACTCTTTTTAAAGCCAGCCAGGCTCACTGTTGCCATTGCTGTAGATTTCTTTCTATGGAATGCATCTTAAAATATTCTACTAAGTGTGAAAGGAAAGTGGTACATGATGTTACACTGGTGAAAACTGTTTCCTTAGCTAAATTATAATGGCACTGCTTGAGCCATTGACTAGTTACTTAATGCAGCAACATAATGGAAGGGATGCTATGAAAAGGGCTACATCATTTGTCTGTGAATCCTGTTTTGTTTGGGGTTTTTTGGTTCTGAGATGATCTTCCCACTCATAATACCCATCTTCTCTCTCTTGTTCCATATGAAAGTGAAAGACACACTTGGCTTTTCATATGTTTCTGGGGAGTAACTAACTCTTCATTCTTCTGATGGCAGCCGTCTGTTGCTGACTAAATGCCTCTTAAATAGACTCTTCTAGCTGGACATCCATTCTAAATGAATTGCGTTACCTGAGCGCTTCCTTTACTTTTCAGATTTCTGTGACATATCAGTCTCGTTGGATGCATCTACACATTCTTTAATGCATTTAGTACTCACTAAATGAAGTACTGACTAAATGCATGGCAACCACAGTTACTGCACAGTAGCACCAGTTCACAGCTTTTTTGTGATGGTTACCGCTTAGTAGCATAACACTGCACAGTAGCTTATTAACACAGTTTTTGACTGGCATGCTACTGCACAATGTTATTAGGCTACTGTGCAGTAAACATCTTGGGTAGACATGCCTACTGGGTAGCAGCAGAAGAAAAGTCTGTGGTAAATTCAATGCAAGTCACCCAGTACAGAATTTTTAGTAAAGCTGATGACTCATGCCCTCCCTCAAATAGGTGGCATGTACAGTAAGTGCATAGACTGGTTTTTATATGTTGTGGGTCCTATTACTTAGCCTAAATTTGCTGTATTTTACCATTTTTTAAAAAAGGAGCAAGCCCTCATCTTGTGAAATTCTCAGTGCCTATTAGGAACTGAATGCCCTATGCTACTAGTAACGTGAATTGGAGTTACTCCAAAGCTCATGGAAACATTCTTGGTGACTTCAGTATGCTTGGAAACAAGCCAAAAAACACTGTGAAAAAGGCAGGCAAAAGTTTCTAAGATTGGGGCATAAGGCACAAGACAATGTTGCTTGTGTTCTGGAAAGAAGGTTCAATCCTTTATATGGATGAGGCCTAGGTCACTGGGCTATGCCTGGAATGAAGAAATCTGACAGATCACCCTCTACAGTATAGCCAAATCCATATGACTTTTAGAAAATGAGTTTTTAAGAGTACTTTAGAGTTTAACTGAAAATGAAACACTTTGAATATAAAACATATCAATACTTGATATTGTATTATGATTTTGTTTTAATATGCTGATAGCATTTTTAAAGTTTTGTTGTAGTCTGTTGGATCCCAATATTATTAGGGACGTCCATGTATTGAATTCCACGTTCCTCCTTTATCTTGATCTGATAATCTGTTTCCTAGTTATTCCTGTTGTGTGTGCAGTGAGTGGAAAATAAGTACTCACACCTGAATTTTTTTAAATTAAACTATATTTAGTTTAAGAAACTGTTGCCAGCCTTGGCCACGTGCAAGGAGCCAAGGCAAGCTGCAGAAATGTGGCTAAGCAGAAGGCCCCAAAGCCTGTTTCTGAGTGACTGTAAAGTGAACCTCTGCAAAGAGTTGTGAATTTCTCTCTATTCAGCACTGGTGAGGCCACATCTGGAGTAATGTGTTCAGTTCTGGACTACCGCCACAGGCTGTGGACAAATTGGAGAGAGTCCAGTGGAGCGCAACCAAAATGGTGAGGGGGCTGAAGAAACTGGACTTAGTCTATATAGAGAAGACTGAGAGGAGATTTAATAGCAGGCTTCAGCTACTTGAAGCAGGGTTCAAAAGAGGATGGAGCTAGACTGTTCTTAGTGGTGGCAGATGACAGAACAAGGAGCAATGGTCTCAAGTTGCAGCAAGGGAAGTTTAGGTTAGATATAAGGAAGAATTTTCTCACTAGGAGGGTAGTAAAACACTGGGACAGGTTACCCAGAGAAGTGGTGGACTCTCCATCCTTGGAGATTTTTAAGACCCAGCTAGAATAAGCTTTGGCTGGGATGTTCTAGTTGGGGAAGGTCCTGCTTTGAGCAGGAGGTTGGACTAGATGACCTCCTGAGGTCCCCTCCAACCCTGATTTTCTATTGTTCTAAGTGACAACCAGCTTGGATAGCAAAGTCAAGAAAACAATCAACATGTCTGGCAAAAAACAGGAATGAGATCCAATTAAACAGAACACAAGGCTTGAAAGGAAACATTATCAGGGAAAAATATACCTAAAATAATCCAAATATACTGTATTATGGCTTTATCTTTAAAATGTAAATAGATGTAACCAAATTTAGTAGATGCTATTTTTCTTTCTCTATGCATTTTTAAGATCTTAGATAAGTTGTAAAGACAAAACAGCCTTGTCTGAGAAGACCATAAACTAAGGTAAAGAAGAAAAAGGACAGTACTGAACAGCATTCCACAGTGGTAAAGGGAAGGAGATAAGAAACCCTCCCTTTTACTTTCCTAAGGATATAAATCCCAACTGACACCTTTCATGTCCACAAGACCTCTGGTTCAGTCCTGTCCCCAAAGTTTCAGTGAAACAAAGAAATGTAATGAAACCAATCAGAGAGCATTTATTAGAATACTAGAACCAGCCATCTATAAATATAGGGCGTAGACTGGAGAGAATTTGGGAGAATTCAGCAAATCAAGAGAAGCTGCTGCCAATCTTCATGCCACCTTCTTCCCATGTCTGGAATCTCCCCAGCCAGTATATGTGAGCATCAATGCTGTGCTGTCATGGGTAGCCAGATGAACTTTGGGATAACTGTTTGTTTTTGTGTTTTGGGATGCAAGCAATAAAAGGTCAGGCTGTAGACCTATTTCATGCCTGGTTTATAGGTAGCCAACCTACAAGGCTACCTGTACTCTGGGTAACAAAACCAGCAGACATCTTAGTCCAAATCCTAAGCTGAATAGCACCTTTCTTTCTGCTAGTCCTTAATTTGGGCCTTCTTATTCCTACACCCTTCTCTTCTCCCCTTACTGGGTTCCATTGGAGTGGGAGCCTTCTTTACAGCATCTGTTAGCACAAGCATCAACATGGTCAACACCATTACTTTTCTTTGTCTCCCTTTTTCTTAATTTCTCTCATCTGCTGCTAGTGTTTAACTCTACAAAGCACTTTGGGAAATCGAACTACTAGAAATAAAGTTGAATGGACATTCTCTGCTTGCATCCATTTTTCAGCAGAGAGTTGTATTTATGGAGGGTCATTTTTAATTTTGGTTGTGCAAGGCAGAGGGCATAGCAAACATCACAGTGTATTCAGGAAGAAGTTTGTGCCAGTGCTCATAATTTGCTTTGGATCAATGTTTAGCCTGTTAGCAATTTTGAAACATCAAATATTTACCTCCTTGTCACCAATGTGAGCGCAACCCAAGGCAGGAAAGATAGTCATTGCTATCTGATATGTTTATTTGAGCTGTGCCAAATGAGTTTCAGGTTTCATTCCCTTTGCAGGAAAGCATCTAATCCACCATTGTGACTGGCACTTTTATTGGATGCCTCAAGAAGAAAGGCTGAGTAGAAAGGCACTAAGAATCCCATCACTAGCCAAATGCTGCTAAATCAGAACTGAAACATATGTAAGAGAGACATGGGATGTGGTGATTCATACCAATGCTGCTCCAGCCATATCTGTTTGAGGGATGGGCTTTCAGGCTTTAGTGTTGTCAGGTTAATACATATCCAGAAGAGCTGCCATTTTAGTCCTGGGGCATGCCATGGCACAGATGTGGGGAGGATTCTTTCTACCCAGATAATTTGCTTGCAGGCTAATATTATGAAGGAATGGCTAGTATGAATTTTGGAGCAAGAACATCCCTGTCCTATTCCTCTATGGGATGGAAGGGTCGTTATTGACAGCAGGGACTCTGAAATCACCATCCCTCATCCTAAAACTCCTTGCTCCAGAACATGAAAGAAGTCCCCAGCATGGTTTTCCCAAAACTGGTTGCATCTACATGAGACATTTACTGTTGAGTTCCATAATTAGCTCCACAGTAAGTCTCAGCGTCTACACATGCAGCCCTATTAGGCCACAGTAAAGTAATAAACACCACCATAGGTTAGTACTTGTCAACACAAGTACTATCCTACGGTGGTGTTATTTAATGCACCTTAGTGCACGTATAGAGGCTGACAGGGCTGGCTGGGGCACAAGGGTGCTTCAGTGCAGGGGCTGCTTGCTGGATAGCCACATGCTGGAGCACCATCATGCCCCAGCTAGCCCCTCTGCAGCACAATGAGTTGGGTCAGATCAGCCCCAGGTTGGCAGGTTGACATTCCCTGCCTCCAATGAGATCCACTGCCAGCTGGAGCTGCTCTGACTTGGCTCAGCATGCTGCAGTCCTGGGCACATGTAAACATTGTGCCGGGAGCAAGAAATTCCAGCGCAAACTGTGTTGGAGTTTCTTCAATCAAATTAATTTCACATGTAAACATGCCCATCACTGTGCCCTGACCTGTCAAACAGTGGCATGACTACAGTAAAAGAGTACATGTGCCAGCAAGTGTTGGGGGAAGACAGACCCTTGCTAGCAATTTTCAGAAAGCTTCCTATTCTAGTATTAGACACTTCTGGCTTAGTTGCAGGTCTCTGGTGTCCAAGGAGGTATAGTAATTAGCTAATTATCCTGCTTTGCCATTTGCAGCTTTCAGCTGTAAAAACCAGCTTTTCCTTCCCTGCCACAGGACTCTATGAATAACTGAAGATTGGGTTTCTCCTGGAAGAAGAAACTATCCATTGGGCATGTCTCTTACTCAGAGGTGCAATAAAGGCCTGAAGAATGTGAATGGAAATATTTCATGTGTAAATAAAGTACGTGATTATAGGTTCTATTTTTATTAAATATGCCAGTTTAGTCCTGTGAGGCTGAAATGTGGTGATTAATATATTTGAGGCAATTAGGCTTTAAGTCACAGGCCTTATGGTTGTTTGGTTACTTTCTGTAGTGTATATGTAGACTGGCACAGCTAGCCTGCATGGAAGGTGTAATTTATCTGTCTGCAGACGGTACTCTGAGTCACTGCATTCCCTCAGGGTATCCTCCAAATACTTTACTCTCATCATCCTCAAGAAACATCCTAGGTGCAGTTTGTGTTTTGCTTAGCTTTCAAAATCAAGTTCAACAGTAAAACTGACTGTAGCCTTCTAAATATACTAGCCTATGGTTCCCACTACCAAGAAAAAATATGCTTATTTAGCTCTGAAACTGGTGGTTTCTCTTCTGTCGTATTATAACAGAATCTCCAGGAAGAAACAGTCAATAGCCTTCAGCTTCACAGGTGGCTGCTGAAAGAAATTGTTTAGTTGTCTCCCACCCTCCTCCTATTGGCAACATTTGAAGATTGGATCTCATTTTGTGCACTGCCAAAGGGAGACTATTGCAAACCATAGGAAATGGGAGTTCAGCTCCAATACCTGGGGTATTTAATGTTAGTGTTCAAGGATTTTTGGACTGATTTTTTTTTTTCACCTTAGTTTGGCTGATGTATTTTTTGAGGCTAATTAGTCAAGCCAAATCAAAAAAGGTGTATATATACTGACTTACTGAACATAATGCAGTTTGAGATGCTCCTGATTGTACTGCGTTGCCCAATAATTATATTTTATAATTGCACAGATAACTACACAAAAAGAACATGATTAAGACTGCAGAGTCAAGCACACAAAAGTCAAGGAGTACAACAATTAATGTTGCCCATGCAACTTTAATCTGGACCCCAAGACATTTTTAATGACATTATCACAGGCTATTTTTAATATGGGTCATCTGGCTTATTCAATGTCCAGGATGGACCTGCTCTGGAGATTTGTTGGAACTAGGTAAGGAAGGAAGTTGTCCATAGGACCCCTAATTCATTTGTTGTAGAATTTATAAGCATATAGTGAGTAAGACAGGAGACCTTCAGGAAGAGGAAACTGCATTAGCAGATTATAAAGCCAGCAAAGACTATTGTGTTCAGCCAGAATGACACAGGCTTGTAGGACTTTCCCTGATTTAATGCTTGTTTGAACTAGAACATTTCTTCCCATCTTGATTGAAATCTCACAGCAGTCATGACTTAAAAATTGATAATTTTGGCAAATGAGAACTCTCAATAACCCTTAGGGAGCGGTTCCAGTGATTCATTACCTTCAATGTTAAAAAAAAGTGCTTTGTTTCTAGTTTAAATTTGCCTAGATTTGACTTTCAGCCATTGGAACTTGCTATATCTTTGTTTGCTGGACTGTGGAGCCCGTTATCAAAAGTCTGTTCTCCATGTAGGTACATGTAGACTGTGGTGAAGTTACCCCTTAACCTCCTCCTTGATAAGCTAAACAGATTGAGCCTCTTCAGTCTCTCATTCTTAAGGCATGTTTTTCAGTCCTTTCCTCATTCTTGGGATTGTTCTTCCAACCCTCTCCAGCTTATTAGCATCCTTCTTGAATCATGGACACCAGAAGTTACACCAGAGCAAAATACACAGGTTGCATAACCTTCCTGGTTGGCTGGATACTCCCTTGTCCATATTAGGTCTTATAACCACAATATGGAAGCTCCTGTTTAGGTGGTTATTTGCCATGACCTGCAAGTCTTTTTCAGAGTTACTGATGGCCACTGTAGAGTCCCCAGTCCCAGAAGCATGGCTTACATTGTTTTACCTACAGGTATGTCTATACCACAGCAGCAGCATGCACCAGCTGGGATGCTACTAAGCTCAGCTGTTCCAAACCTGGAAGTATGCCAACAAGACCACTGGCAAACACATCAGTCTCAAGAGTAGCTACACAAAGTAGATGCTGTTGCTGTGGTGTAGACAGCCTAGGTATAAAGTTTATGTATGGTGTATTTTAAAATGCATGTTGTTTGCTTGCACCCAGTTAATCAAGCAATCCATGCAGCTCTTTATCAGCAACCAGTCTTCTTCATTACTTACCCTTCCCCAAAAATTTAGTCATCCCTGTGTTTGATCAGTGACAATTTGGTTTTCTTCCAGGTCTAAACAGTAGAGAGCCAATACCCAGTTCCAGAAGGGCCCCATCAGACACACCCACCCCACTTGAAGGTAATTCCCAGTTTACAGTCACAGCTTGAGACATATTAGCTATTCAGTTTTTAATTAACCTGATTTGTGCAAGGTTGATTTTTCATCATAGTTTCTCAATCAAAATGTCATGTGGTACAAGTCCAGATGGGCACGTATAGCCTGAAATCACAGCTATCATGCTAGGAGGCACAGGTACCAGCTGCTACAGTAGTGCTAAGGTACCCTACTCTTTAGGCTGTTTTGCCAGCTGGTACTGAGTTCCATCACCAGTAGCTGAGCTTTAGACTCCTCTACATCTATACAACATGATGGTTGCTACCATGACCAACCAAACCAATGGTCTCTACTGTGACTAATCTTTATCAACCAAACTTGTAATGTTGTAAAAAATTGAGTTAGATCCTGTCAAATTATTTTCTTAAAGCCATGTTAATTAGCTTTGATTATATTAACTTTCTTTAGTTCTTAATTAATCAGGTCCTGTATCCATCATTTAATTATTTTACCTGGGGCTGATGTGTGAATTCTATCTCTGCCTCTGCCACGAAGTTC